>NC_137865.1:18614785-18727285 GCF_963924005.1 Protomyctophum bolini
ATTATGACCAAGTGCTGTTGGTCTGTTGCCAAGAGACTTCTCATTTTAAACAACAGACTAAACAAGCTCACAGTGCAGACAAGCTTTAATCATGTTTAAGACAAGCTATAGTCACGTCACAGTCCATTTCACTAAACAAGTCAGCACACCAATTACATTTGTTTCCCCAAAGCTTACAAGGGTAATACATTACATAGTGTCAGAGCTCATAACTGCCTTTAAATGTTTACTAGTCAGCCACACAATCCCCTTAACCAGACACTCAATCCTCCTGTATTGTCCTGGCAGACAGAAACATTACCACTTCTCTGACAAAGTCTGACAATTCTGTTTCAACATTGAAAGCAGTGCCCAAACAAAGTGAATGGATGTCATTAACAAATCAAAAATAGACAACAATGTTAGGGAGGGACTAATGGAGGAGACATCCAGTGAACTAAAAGACAAGTAATTTTGTTTAGTTGCGCTTTGGTGTTGCGCTCTGAAAATATAGCAATTCTACAAGCTCACAACATGTTATACTGTGACACGTTGTGAGCTTGTAGATCGACTATTTTCAGCATGCAACCAAGTGTAAAATCAGCCATTACGACGCCATCAAGGCAACATAAATCTTAATTGACAAAATCAACTAAAATGTTGACTAAACATTTACTAAAACTAAAACTTTTCAGATGACTAAAATACAATTAAATTAAATTAAATTGTATTCAAAAGCATATGACTGAAACCAAATCCAAAAACCAAAATCAACACTGTCGGGTTAACAGATTGACCGTGGACTGACCTGGTATCCATCTATGTTGTTCTGAGGGACGGGCTGCCACCAGACGATGGCCTCAGTGGCAGAGAGAGCTTTGCCTTCTACGATGGCAGGGCCTTCCATGGGAACTGGAGACAGGACACACATGGAAGAAATAAGAGTACAGCAGCTCAAAGTGCTGAAAATACAGAATAACGGTGCATATATAAACTAAGTAGGCCTACTGTATATTTACCATAGGAGTCAGACTGAGACAACCGTTAGTGAAGATATGGCCCTCAGAGGGTATTGTCATGATGTACAGCATCAACACAGTCTTACAATTACAGTAAACGTGTGAATACATAATGGCACCAGGATGTACAGCATACTCTCTAATGGATCCATTAGTCTGACTGTAACGTATAAACCATCCGGTGCTTGTTCTTGGTTTATGCCTACATGTTTATAGATGCTGCTAAATGCACTCAGCTGCTCGCAAGTTCCCTAGCATGAATGTACTTCCATCACAGTGTGGAACAATTGCAGTGCAGGGCACCAGCTGGCCTGGCGGTCCAGGTGCATGCCACACATAGGCTCTGGCCTGACAGCGCACCACGTGTTTGAGTCCCGTTCATGAAGACCTTTGCTCTGTGTCTCTCCCTCTTTCCTGTCTATCTTTACTTGAACCTTGAAAGGCCAAAAACAAATCTTAAAAAACAAGTGCAGTGACAGAAACATGTCCATGACCACTCTATTGCTGTGGCAGGGACACTTCAGGTGTAGAGCATCTGTTCCCAGTTCCCACTGGGACAAAATCAATACTGGGAACTTCCCAGAATCCCAGTATTGGTTTTGTTGACTAAGACTATGACGAAAAATGCTCGTCGACTACTGAATGAAAACAAAATGAAAAATAAGCTATGATGACTAAAACTATGACTCAATATATTGACAATTTCGTCAACAAATAAAAACTAGAATAAAATGTTAGGGAGTTTGGTAGCGCTCCTGTGTTCTCTGAAAATATAGCAAATATGTCAAAATATGACATATGACAAAAATGTCTTGTGGCAGGCCTTGATGGCTGATTTTACACTTGATTGCATAGCATGTGTAAAATCAGCCATCAAGGCCTGCCAAAATACTTTTTTGTCGTTAGAATCAACTGTAGATTTAGTCAACTAAAACTAGACTAAAACTAAAAGGAATTTCATTCAAAAGACCATGACTTAAAGTCTAAACTAAATCAGAAATTTGCTGTAAAAATCAGCACTATTCCGTCCCAAGAACCTGTCCTCAAATGTTTAACCTCCACACTGGGCACAGCCCCAACACCACCCATTACATACAGTGTCACATGGTTGCACACGCAACCACAAGCAATACACAGACACACATGTACTGAGACATGCACGCACACAAAGTGAATATTATGTACATGCTCATGACAGCCATGCTAGACAGCTAGCTGGGTTTTTGCCCCGTGGTTATCTCCGCCGTCTGTCAGTGGAAGTTAATAAGTGGGCTAAATGCTCTGCATCCTTGGGCAAATTATCAGCTTTCTGGTTCATACTACACAGATCATGATAATCCCCTTCCAGCTGAAGGCCGGGGAACGAGGGAGGGAGGGACGTATGGAGGGGAAAATGGGTGTGCATTCAAGCGGGTATTAAAATTCCTCACATTTATACAGGAGAATTTCTATTGAGTGCATGGATGCTACTCTACTGCAGCACACGCGCACCAGTGACCTGACACTGACAGATGGAATAGCAGAGTGTTGGCATGTTGAAGAATCCCTCAGTGTCTCTCTTAAGACTACGGCGACCTGAAATGCCAATACAAGATCAGTTCGGCGCTCTTCCCTGTTTTACTTAAACACTGAAAGCCGAGGCACAGCTCCCAGTTGAACAACTGTAAGTGATCAAATGTGACCAAATTTGGGAATGCCATTGGATTTTTTTTAAATTTTCGTTTTTTTTCATGTCATATGAAAGCAGGGAATCATAGCTTCAAATTGACATATTGGTTGTTCAGTTTGACCCACCAGTTTTGGAGATATGGCTTATAGAGTAATGTCTTGCAGAAAACAGCGAGTTGAGAAAACAGGCTTGAAAGGTTCACTTCTGTGGTCTCTAACATTACACCTAGCTACATGTTTAAGCATTTATTTCATATTTACAGTACCCCGACTTTCAGCAGCTGTCACAAAGTTTCCCAAGGGAGTTGGGTTGGAACAAATGCATATGTGATGTAGACATCTTTATGAACACATTTGTGAAGAAAGCTAGTGGTAAAGCTTTTTTTTTGTTGCAGATTTGCCACACATTTAGCTATTTTTCTCAATACATCGCAACAGTATTTTACCGGATTTAGCCGTTTGTGTTCATTAACACCATGAAACCGCCATTACCCCCTAGAGGACGTTCGCGCACCACAAGGGGTGCACACACCACAGTTTGGGAACCCCTGCTCTAAAGGGTCCCTTTTGTATGTTTGAGTACGTTTGTATCTACAACAAGTATGAGCTCTAATTGGTCTCCATTGTGGACACGGTGATGCACACAAGGTCCCGGATTGAGAGAGATCGTATGGCGTGTCGGTCAGTATACTTACGGTCCTGTGAAGAGTAGATTAGGGCTGGTTGACTGTAGGGTCCCTCTCCTCTACTGTTGAAGGCCTTCACTTTGACCTGGAACTCTGTCGAGGGAGGAATGGAGGGATCCTTGTGTACATATCGTCTGGCTTGGGGATCAGCCACCGCGATCTTTCTCCATTCGAAGCCATCGTGGGGTTTGAAGGCCAGGATGTAACCAAAGTCGCTCCCATAGTAGTACTGTGGTTGCACAGGCTAATAACACCGGGAACCATCAAGCCATTAGACAATTAATCCACAAGTAGGACTCATTACCACAGTCAGTCGTTTACATACAGTACACTGAAGAATGACTGTACTGCTGAGCATTATTTAACCACATGAACCCTATTCTGGGCATAATAGGTGAACGTTGTGAATTGTGATCTGCAAGCTCAAAACTTGCATTGTGAGCTTGTAGAGCTGAATTTGTTTTTGCTATCTGACAAGGAAGAACAGTATATACAGTAGGGTTTAAGTGGTTTAAAACTGTTATAGACACTTGCCCGGCTACATTGGCATCGTCTCAGCCTCTAGTTTTATCGTGTCTCATCTCCTCCTGTGCCGTCTACACTGTGAGCTCATCGTCACACCATTATGTCCAGCGAGGCGTGCCTGCGTCAGGCACTGCCAACCTCTAAAGACAATAAGACATGGCCACATCTTACAGCTGCTAAGGACAGAGCTGCGGGGGCCTCTGCCAAGCAAAGAGTGATCCAGGCAGGCAAATAGAGGATAACAGCTCCAGTTCGATCACTGTTTTGACTGTGTTATGGCTGTAGCGTGAGAGATTGTCCACAGGCATGAACGCTTTTACAGCTGTTTGTGTGTGTGTGTGTGTGTGTGTGTGTGTGTGTGTGTGTGTGTGTGTGTGTGTGTGTGTTTATTTTTTGTGATGGATTTGAAGGAAACTTTTGGCCACTACAGTAGCTTTAGCTGCTGCTGTGCTACACTGTGGTGTTAGATGATCTTCATCATTTTACTTAAAGCTTCACTGTAACTCTCTTCTACCCACTGTAGTGCCGAACTTTTTTAATAGAGCCAGCCTGTTTGCTCAGGGTCAACATTTGTGACAGATCCTGTGTCTAGGTGAGACATTAGCCTAAGATTTTAACTTTTCTCTACGAGAGTTTAAGTGCTCTCACCCGTGTACACTGGAGAGACACCATTTCAGAATTAGCAACTCCATTATGTACAAATGCAAAATACAAGGTGCTTACGCTCGTGCCCCACATGTTAGAGAGGTGGTAGGACTTTTAGTTTAATGTATTAGTCCATAGCTTTCAATAAAGAAGTGTTTTAACTTTTAATCCAGTCTGTGTCGAAATCTTGAATGATTTTCCTCGTTTATGTGCAAAGGCGAAACAGCGCCCCTTAGCTTAAAGAGTTGTACAGCAATACACCTCCCGACATAAGTTAAAAGCAATGACAGTCAATCAAATGTACAATTGACATTGAATTCAATGGCATCAAAGAAGTCAACTTTGTTTGTGTTTTGATTAATATAGGCCCATTCGTACTGTACACTGCAATTTTGAGTATTTCCAATTTCCAATACTTTTACTTCTACTCCTATTTATATCAGAGGCAAATATTGTACTTTTACTCCACTACAATTATTTGAAAACTTCAGCCACTAGTTATTTTGTAGATGTTGATTATTATTACGATTGCGATTTTCAAAAGAGTTTTGATGATGAGTCCTACTTGTGGATTAATTTGAAAACATGAAACAGGACATTCTGCATAGTACAGTACTTTTACTTTGGGTATTTTTGGTACATTTTGATGCCAATGCTTTTGTACTTTTACTCAAGTAAATTTTGATAACCCCACTTTTACTTAAGTAAAACAAAAAGAGTACTTTTTTCCATCACTGGTTGATGGAAAAAGTACAAATGTCAGCTGAAAAGCAGGATATCGTCTTTGTCTTTTTTTGTCAGTGCTTTTAGATGGAGAGCCATGTCTGGTCAACTAAGTTTGTGGCATTTCCCCACGCAGTCAGAAAGAGAAGAGAGAGAGACAGACAGACACAGTCAGAAAGAGAAGAGAGACAGACAGACGCAGTCAGAAAGAGAAGAGAGACAGACAGACAGACACAGAAGGAAAGTGGAAAGTGCCCAGACCTACCGTCCAAGTGATGGTCAGCTCCCTGCTGGTGCCTCCACCCCCGCCGATGTCCGAGGGCGCCACCACAGGAACTACAACGAGACAGCAAACGCCAACCCACATGTTGAGAGTCCATACAAACAACGCCAACCCACACAGGCCCCTGAACCCTGGCACAGACTACTGAGACATCTATCCCCCGCAAATACAATATCAATGTCTCGGGGCCCATGCCAAGCGCAACACCTTAATGCTCATGTGGGAGACACACCACCTCGGGTCTCGCTCCCGAGATTCTAGCTGCTCGGTCTCGACTCTGGCCAGGATTATTGTTTTAAGAAGAGGTTACTGTAGGCCTGTGATTTCCATTTTATAATTGAATTTCAAGTGTACAATTTCACCAAAAGTGCTCATTTGTCAAGGTTCATGTGGTGCATTTGGCACCGTTGCTTATGTCGTAGGGACTGTGTCTGACTCATTCCCTCAGTAATAGTTTGTGTAAGTAAAACAGGGGTCGAATTAAAGCGTCACAACCAAATAGTTTTTATAGAATAAATAAATTTTCGCTTATAAAACAGCGATGCCAGGGTTAATGTGGTTAAGAAAATAAACTCTGTAGAAAACAATAGCTTACCAACTACCAAGAATTTTGACTAAAAAAAAGCTTACTTTTACAGAGTGAAATTCAAATTTACTAAGTGTTGAGGCTTTAAGTGGTAAATGTCTGAAAAATACACTTTAACGTGAAATCCAACATGATGGTGCCTGTCAAGCAAAGTCTATGAAGCTACCTATTAAATCTATGAAAAGGATTAATCTGCAACATCTGCTTCATCTCTCTCAGCTACGGGTCCTTGGCCTGCAAAACATTAAAGACCCCGGCGTTAGTATTTAGCCCTCAAGTGGGTTCATGTCCTTACTTGCGTCCAGGGTGGTGACTGTAGGTGAGGGGCTGCTGGGATCCCCTATGCCCAGGGTGTTGGTGGCACTCACCCTGAACTCATACTCTGTCCAGGGAATCAGATTCACCACAGTGGCTTCCTCTGCATTGCCTTCAACATCTGCAGGAGCTACACAGAGAAAGACACAAGTTGTCGTTTTTATTTTACAGCGCCAAGGTTTCAGGGGAAATAGCACGGTGTGTTAAAAGTATACGGTAGTATAAGGTTGTAGTGACCCAGAACTGAGCAGAAAATATCCATGAAACAACAATCTATTTCGGGGAGATAAAGTCCTATATTCTGAGTGACTGTGGCATCCCAAAATTACATTTGACCCATCTTTTAAGAAACACGCAGCCAACCACGCACTGCAAGGACCTATCTCGTGTTCTTCTGACTCACCTTATTCTAGCACCAGCTGAGCATTAAGGTAGCGGAGGTTTATTTAAGCAGCCAGTGGACTGGAGCACTCACATGTCGTGGCTTCCTTCCACACGTCCTTTGAGAAGGAGTCCCTGCACTGGATGGTATATTTGGAGATGGGGCTGTGGTTGTCTGCACCACGGCTCCACTGCAACCTCACGCTCTTGTGGGTCTTCTCGCTCACCCGCACTCCCCCTGGGGGGCCCGGGGGCCCTATAGGGAGGGAAAGGAAAGGATGTGGGTGGAGGTGTGAAAGAGTGGAGAGAATACAGTCAGTGGGGACACATAAACGTTGTCTGACGTGTAATGTATTCACAGTATATTAGCAGCAGCAGCAGCAACAGGATATCATATTCCAAAGACGCAGGCGTGGAATTAAGAGGGTACCAAATCTTCCATTTCATGCTCAGAGGGTTAAATCATTGTAAAACCACTCAACTCTTAATCACCTGTACATAGTTGACCGGGGTCCCCAGGGCTCTATATTAGGTTTCCTCCTGTTTTTCACCTACACCAAATCTCTTAGCCGAAAATAGCTGATCTACAAGCTCACAACACATTGCAATCTGGTAGATAAGCTATTTCGCAGAATGTTTGCCCCTGATTTAGGACGTGAGAGTGTGGTTAAAACCACTTCATGCCTCGACACCAATCCCCCCCACCCATAAAAAGACAGCTCAGTCTGTACAGTATGTGATGCATATCAAACACAGCACTTCTGCGGGTTTCACACTCCCCCTCTAAAAAAGACATCAGCTGAGATTGATGGATTAAGAAATTAGAACCTGGGGCACATTGACATAGAAGTATATTAACTGAGCCTGAGGCGTACATTTCTTTTTCATCCGGTGTTTTCCTTGGGCACTCTGCTCTTCTCACTTCTACTTCTTGAGTAAAACGATGGCCTAATAGAAAACCCAGACATGTGTCGGCAGGGGGGATGGGGGGGGGGGATGGGGTCAGCCGTCCAACTCACAGCCCCCAGAAATCAGCCAAGGATTTCCATTTTTTCATTTCTGTCACAGAATACAAATGTGAAGAACTAAGGCGATTAGACATAGCGCCCGAGGGGCCGTTAAGCCTCCACTCCGCTTCCCTGAAGAGAAGTTGGAGCAGTAGTGAAGCACACTAAGGATATCTCTGAGAAATACGTCCCATCGCTGTGAGGGATGAGGTACTGTACACATGTTCTATGCATCTGTGTGGACGAAGCGCTCTATGCTGTGGTGCCTGTGGGCTTACAAATAGACAGACCGTATGCCCGTCGCCGTCGGAGTGAGACGAGCACGACTGGCAGTGCAAGTCAGGCTTTTTGTTTGTTGGTGCATGGCATCTTCACAAAGCACGATTCTTTTTGTTTGTTGGTGCATGGCATCTTCACAAAGCACGATTCGCAAACCAAATCAAACTCTTGTGAACGTTCGTGATATTGACAGACACCGGGGGGAAGATCACAGGGCATGACTCAGTTCCTAGACTGTAACAGTACACTACCATAACACTATGAAAACAGCTCTCCGCCCCATCTCAAATACCCGGCTAATAATAAGCTACAGGTGCAGAGACGTGTTCTTGGCCGAGGCCGATCTCACGTATCGGATTCGCTTCCTCATCTGCCTGTTGATAAATGGCTGTCTTTCATCTCTCCCCTCTTTCCGTTTCCCGACTGTTGGCAGTTGGCACTCCATTAGGAGCGGCCCCGGAGAGGGGGGGGGGAGGGGGCCCGAGGGGGGGAGGGGGCCCCTCGTGTTTTGGTTCCACTCTGGGGGAAGAAAACGTCACGGGCAGCAGCCGCCGCTGCAGCGCGTTCACCTGGCCGTCTGTCAACACCTGGTCTGAAAGCGACAGCGGTCGTCGTGGCGACGAGGGGGGGGGGACCGGATCACCAACTAGAGCTCTTTAATTTGTGCTGTCTGAAGAGGCCCTTTGTCCGCCAACACTGGGCTACTTTCAGGGTTAAGTCAGGCACTCACTCATCAGGATGTGTGGAGGGTGCAAACAGTAGGAGCATGATGAATCATCCAGGAAGTACATAATGTAACGAGCGCACGGTGGAAGGCCCTCGGAGTGTGTTGCCGGTGTTGGGTTCGTACTTGTCGACATCCGCACGCGCGGTCGGGGGGGAAACAAGTATAGCGCAATCAATGGCATGCCACGTCAAGCGGCTGTGGTGAGAGATGGGAGATCTCTGGAGGTATTCCAAGCCTGCTTGAGTTGTCACTGCTGTAGCCAACACATTTATGGTATTGAGTAATGTGAAAATGATAGCCACAGTGCCCCCAATGGGTCTACTCTACTCTTATCTAATCTGACAGACACGATATGTTTACTAATGTTCAGTTGTTACAATAACATCCCTTTATTAGTGTCAACGTGAATCCAATCTAAAAACGAAACTCAATATACTGTACAGTACTCGCTCTATCCTCTCTCTATCTGGATGGATATAGATTTGATAGATAGATAGATAGATAGATAGATAGATAGATAGATAGATAGATAGATAGATAGATAGATAGATAGATAGATAGATAGATAGATAGATAGATAGATAGATTAAAAAAAGCTGACGCATATATGTGCTCATGTGGCCTAATTAGTCACTTATTTTGGGCTTGTTTTCATAGACCTGGCTGCTTGTTTCTCTCGCAAACTCTGGCAATACGGTCTGCATCTCCTGTGGTTGACCTAGCTGCAGGACACGAGGCATTTCCTTCCACAGCGTTTTTTCCAGAGCTTTCTACTGTCTGCGCTCTCGCATGGAGCCTCAGGGTTGACAGATTAACCAGCGGCAAAAAGGCTATGGTCTGGTAATGCTGGCAAGATGTTCTCCTCCGTCCTCACACACACACACACACACACACACACACACACACACACACACACACACACACACACACACACACACACACACACACACACACACACACAGCGCGCACGTGTGTGCCAAATGGAACCGTAAGGGTCCATTTGGCTTCGTCCATTTGTACGTTCTTTGGCGTTAGATAAACACTATATTCGACTGTGTATTGGAGAACAAGCCGCGTGTGCTTTAGTTCTTTCTCTCTGTCTCTCTCACACATACACGCATGCACGCACGAACACAAGCATGCACGCACGCACACACACACTGTACACACCACTTTCAAACAATATTCAATATTCAACAAGGAATATTATAGGAGTATATTCATTGCACAGGATATAATAGCAGTGTTTGATGAATAAAATGCCAGTGCTTGCCTTAGGAGTGTAATTTAATATTCCAGACTGTTTTACAGAGTTTACTACTTCTTATTCTAACGACATTAGCGATGAATGACACAAGATTGGATTCATATTTAATAGAGCAGACACAATTTCATGAACATTGACATAAATCATTTCCCACTCTGTCACTCCTGTCAGTTGCTGAATTTGTACATACTATTACTGCTGTGTGCATGTTTATTAATAATCCTGGTTTTGAGTCTTATAGCCTTGAATGCATGCAGTGTGTGCGTGCGTATGCGTGCCTAATGCGTGTGCGTGCGTGAGAGTGTGTGTGTACGACTCACCCCTGACAACCAGGTCGGCAGAGGCGGTGACATTGTCGACGGGGGTCTGGGCGGAGCAGGTGTAACGTCCTGCATGGTTCAGCTGGGAGTTCTTTATCAGCAGCTCCCCACTTGAGCCTCCATTCTGGACGAACACAACAGAGAGTGAGTAGCTTATCTATACAGCCAGGTCTGGGGGGGGGGGGGGGGTACTACCTGTGAGTGGGGAGTGTTGGCTGATGAATGAATATCAACATCCTAATACTGGGGGGTCAAATTATGACAGGCAATTCCCCCAGTCAAAAAACACTTTGTTTGAAATAGACACTCATGCTTTCCAAGGTGTGATTTGGGGTCCTAAGGATGAATACAAAATGAATATCAACATCTTAAAACCAAAATGTTCACATGCCCTTTTGATGTTAATCAAAAGGGGGGGGGGGTAACTACCTGTCAGTGGGGAGTGTTGGCTGGGAGGAGGAGTAGGACTAAGGGTTCTCCATAATATGGGCATGCAAAAGGGACACAGACAGACAGCGGGTACTCTGACAAAGCCCCCGACAGTATGACTCAGACATATTGGTGGGATCAGCGGTGCAATGTTAGTGCGAACCTCTTACTTAGCTTACTTATTATCCTATTGATTACTCTTTTAAAACGTTTTTTTTTAAAATATCTGTTTAATTTTTCATACATACTCGAATGAACGCAAAATAACTCATTATTATTATTTAATATAATCGATTACATTGATTAATTCAATGAACTTTTGCAGCACTATTGTGATGCACATTTCATCAGCCCCAAAACATAGATTGTGAAACGATCAGAGGTTCAGCTTACAGCCCGGTACACGGCTGTAAACTGGACTTCAACCCCATACCAAGGCAGAAGGGATTGAGATATCAACCTCGGTCTTCCAATTAAGTGAACTGGAGGGAGCTTTAGCCACCGGGCTTTAGACCAACGCCTCATTAAGAGCTGACAGGCGAGGGATGGACTTTGTCACGCTCGCTGCTGACCGCCAAACCAAGGTCAATCTTTTACGAGAACACATCTTTCCGTAACACTTCGTACAGCTAACTAGTATATAAACTGCATGAGTCATATTGGCAGTGCTGATACCACATAAATGGCATTAACTGGAAAATACACCCCCTTTTTGTGACAGGGAAAAATAATAAGTGTTGTGTATAGAAATCGGCCATCATCAATCATAATCATCATGATGGCGCTTGGCCAGTATAACGACAAATGAGAAATGCTAACCACTGCCTACGGTTTAGGGAGCTGCACCAGGAGAGAGTGAGGCCATGTCAACGATAATGGATGTGAGCGGATATTGCTATTAAAGTGATATACGGTGCACAGGCAACATCAGTCTGAGCTACTTGGGTAAGGCATGCTAAATGGTTGCTGTAGTCACATTCATTTTTAAAAAAAAGAAGGGGGCTGCCTTTTTCCATTCCAGGTATTCCAATGAAAACATCACGGACATCAGTGTGACCTCAAATGTTTCTATAATTATACCATTTGACCTGGATGGTCTCCAGGACCAAGTTTAGAACGCAGAGTCCTGATATTTTGTGGTCGGGGTCGAAAACTGAACTTGAATCAGGCAAAGCACTCAAAGAAAAGCCTCCTGGACTACACGCGGTTCGCTGTGAAACCTCAAGCCGTGACATGATTCTCACCGCGCTGCGTTCGTAGTGCTGGCTCTCCTCGTCCACGTCGATGACCCTGCCGTCCACTGACCAGACGAAGGTGATGTCCAGGGAGGCGTCGTGGGACGCGCCACACTGCATGCGGGCGTCCTCCCCCACCTTCACGTCCGCGTTGGACGGAGCCAGCGTGATCTTGGTGGCATCTGTGGGAGGACAGGGAGCGGGGGGGACACAGGGGTCATCAAAGTGTCCGTGCCAAGGACAGCTATACTGTCCTCCTTGACCCAGATTCTAAAAATGTCTTCTACATCCTGACAGTTTTCTGAAAAAGCTATGTTTCTATGTCAGTCCTTCTTCGATTTTTCAAATGCTAACACCAAAAGGGGTTCCCGCCCAAAATGGGTTAAGGTGTAGCAACCACAATTAGACAGCAAGCAAGAGAGTCAGGATGTATGCTTCAAGCTCCAAAATATTTGTTGCTGACTCTACAGTGAGTGTAGTGAAAACGGAGTGAAACTGCAAAGACAGCAAACATACAAAAACAATTACAGTATGTTGCTTGTTGTTATAATTTAGCTATTGAAAAATAGCAGATCTACAAGCTCATAGTGCGCCACCGAGTGGCGCGCTACGAGCTTGTAGGTCTGTTATTTTTTTTTAATCGTGAAAATATTTATTTCAGAAAACTGGAGGATTTAGACGATTTTCTTTTAATTTCAAGGTCAGGCCTAAATGGGATAAAGTGAGTAAATGTAAATATAAGTGTAGGTTATATTCGAGGTTATGTAAGTATACCATATATGTGAATACTCATTTCACAAACAAATCCATGCAACAATAATATATAAAGACTTGAAAGAAAATAGCACTGATTAAACAGCTACAGTACATCACAGTACTTAATACAAATGAGACAAGGCTGTGTAAAGGCTGTGTCAACAAGGCCTAAAAAGTTAGCATACTGTATGAACAATGCAGTGAACAGATCACTTGCACACAACTAATTCAAGTCTAAAGAATTGATAATCAAAGTCACTTACAGACAATGCTTGCCTGGAACAACAACAGAAATGACAGCATAAGTTTAAATGCACTAGTTTTGCTGAAAACACTGGACATCGAGCTCTCTGTAGCAATGCTTGTATTTAGCCCAAAAGGAGAATTAGCAATGTTGGAGTCTAATCATTTCCAAATGCGAGAGTGAACATGAACACAGATCTGAACTATTGCTTAACTCCATGTAACCTGACTTCGCCAGATGGGGCAGCAGAGAGTACACTGGGTTCAGGAGGGGGGGAACTGAACTAAATACTGGACCCAATCATCACAAGGCACACAATATTCGCAAGATATTCATAGTAAAGTGGCTTCTTTTAGCGAGACAAATCAGGATAAAATCGACTTTGTTAATGACATTTCTTTAAGCCCAGAAAGTTAGCAAGTTAACGTGAAATGAATGGACATTTAGAAACGATCCTTATGTGCCCAAATTAGAGCTGGCATACTTGGTCTGCATATTGAGACAGGCAGATATGTAGGCACGGTTGAGGAGGATAGATTATGTAGTCTGTGTGAACTAAAGGAAATTTAAAATGAAATGCCATTCTACAACTCTATTAGGGAGAGACGTTTTAATAATATAGATCCAAATCATGAATTTATATGGTTGGAGGACTTCGAGAAACTAAAACGACTATTTCAAAAGTACACCTTTCATTTGCCTCATTCCTCATTCAATGAGGAGGAGGGCCATTTACATGTAAAATGGCCTTGTTTATTTGTTTTCATTTTGTTGGAAGTGGAGCCTCCTCTCCACTTCCGTTTCGTCTTTACAGTTGCGCACATTTATCCTAATTAGCAGAAAAGGAAATAAAAAATATATTTTCGTGAACGGAATGCGCACCGGGAATGTGGTCAGTTTGTTGAGTGTGGTGTGCGGTGACGTCACAGAGTGCGTTCAGTGTGCCTTATTTACGAACGACCACAGCTGTGACGCATTCACACTGGACAACCCCAGCTTCAGGGTAGGGTCGCTCAGTGCGGGCACTCGGCACACCCGGTGCGCAGCGCACTGGATTTTCGAACGACAACGCACCGAGTGCACTGAATAAACGAACAACAAGAGAGAACACCAGTGCTAAAACTAGACTAACACTAAGACATTCCAGGTGACTAAAATGTGACTAAAACTAAATAAAAACTATTCAAGAGACTAATGACTAAAACTAAAATCTAAATTTGCTGCCAAAATCAACACTGATATGTGACAAAAGTTGTCCACTGACTGCACTGAGAGTACTAAGTATTGAAATCCTGAACACAGAATAGATTTTGACCATGCTGCATTGCTGCCTGTATACAGCCAGTATACGGTACCAGTTGCTGTCGGGCAGAAACCTCCTATCTCCATATTTTATTTATTTAGTATCAAAAGTAGCAGATGTGCAAACTCAAAGAGTTACTTTTGATATTTACAGTTTTGAACATGTGTGGTTTCCACCCGACAAAGACAATATAGTGGCTTACTTGCAAGTCTCCAGGTTTTCTTCAAAATGGGACACAGAGTTAACTACAGAAACACTATTATTAAGTCTATGTCTAGGTGTTTCTGGTTATGTTCGTCGTCAAAAAATAAAGTTAGATGGAAATGTAGCCTGCATGGTGAGGAGGACCCCTGGAGCGGAGGGATGAAAGCGACTCAGCTTTGAGGATAATGTGGGCTTTGATGATGAGGAACAACACAGATGGTGATGCGATATTCATGCAGGTGATTTGAAATTCAACACAGAATGTGTCGGTCCATATTTGGATGAGAAATACCTAGCCTGTCTATAGAAGCCCTGTGCCGTCTTTAATCCACTTGAACCTTAGAGCCTTATCCTTATCCTAGGGGCAAACATTCTGTGAAAAGAGGCGATCTGCAAGTGTCTCCACTCCTTTAACAGGAGGCAACCTAATACAGAGACCTGGGGGAGCATACAGTTAAATTAATAGTTGCTCTATGGTTGTTTATGAGAAAAGGGTGGAGTAGCTCAATGCTCTCATGTGGACAGAAGGGGGCATTAAAGAGCTTTATATCCAACAAAGCTACGTAGAGACGTTGTCATTGGCTTCATACCAGCAGTATATCTTCTATTGCATTGCATGCCAGCTATCATGTCGTATCAACAACATGAGAAGAATTATCTTTAGGGCTGACCTTGACTAAAGACATAAAATAACAGCCATAGGAATTTGGCAACTAAACAATTAGTTGATTTAATCGACAATTCTGTAAATTACAACCATGGAGAGACTAGCCTTTTCAACTTGGTGCGGTTGAGAACCCAACATGTTGATTTTACATTTGCAATATAGAGCAGCAGAATTTACCACTTAAACCTTGTGAGCGTATGAGAACAAATATTTTTGGCAAACCGAGGGCGGTCAACAAAGTATGTGGGGTTTAAGTGGTTGAAGGGTCATACTGTATCATTTCACTATGATGAGGTGACAGCCCTATACATATCTTTATATGAACGAACTTTACTCAAATATCTTATGAACGGATCGTTGGCTCTCAAGTCAAACCCTCCTACCCTTGATTTTCACCGGACTGGGATGAGAAAAAAAAGATCCTGTCTCTTCACATTTGATCTAGGGTTGTCACCTGTGCCCTTGGGCACTGACTAATAGCCCCACCAGTGTCCACCTGAGGACCAGAGGCTCCATAGGTCAGACACTCAGAGGACAGCTGGAGGTGCAGAGGCCGCAGATGAAGACGGATGCTGACAGGAACAGCTGCCCCGCTAATGTCCACAACAGCTGCACTATCAGTAACCGTAGCAACAACATTTGTCGCGCCAAGAGCAACACCGTGGGCTATTTGCACGTGTGTGCTTGAAATGAGCAGCTATATAGCACTCGCCTGTGATGGATAGAGAGCCCGTGCTGTTAGCTTTTCCCCGGTCGTTCTCGGCGAAGCATGTGTACCTTCCCTCGTCCAACCGCGTCACGTTGACAATCTCCAGGCTGCCGTCCTCCCAGATGAACACCCTGGGCAGAGAGAGGAGAGGAGAGGAGAGGGAGAGAGATCAACACCCTGGGCAGAGAGAGGAGAGGAGAGGGAGAGGCTGAGGTTTCACCACCACATGCTGACATGACATGCAGAGATACCGCGTGGAAGGATGAAAGGTAGAAATACCAAGGTCAGGAGGCCAGCATGTTTTATGGATGTGGTGTAGATGATGAAAGCTCATGAAAGTGCTCTGAGCGCTCTTCTTTCTCTCTCCTCAGGGAGTATGAAATACTTGAGCCTTTTCTTTCTCTTTAAAAAAAAATAAAAAATCTTTAAAACATTTAAAAAAAAAAGGAATGTAACTCTTTATGCACCTGTACACAATATGTAACATTAAAGAACCTTGAACCTTAATTATCTCCCTGCATTCCTTGTGATCACTGTCATGCATACAAAGTAGCAAAACTGCTCAAGAAGAGTCACCATTTCACACGCTCTCACGGTTACCGACTCATACAGACATACAGACATGTCTTTATGTTATCAGAGGACATAATGCTGCTTACAATTTTGGTTACTACCAGTGTTAATTTCGTCAATTAAAACTATGAAGAAAAATGTTCGTCGACTACCTTTTTTCAACGACGAAAACTAAACAAAAACAAAATAAAGCTATGATGATTAAACCTATGACTAAATATTCTGACAATTTTGTCAACAAATAAAAACTAGACTAAAATGTGACCAGATGAGAAGAAAAGAGGAGAAAAACTCACGAGTTAATAGACTCTTCACATACTAGAGCATGTCTGAAATAAGTGTCAGAGCTGAAATCGACATGTAAATATGAAATAAATGCTTAAACATGTAGCTAGGTGTAATGTTAGAGACCACAGAAGTGAACCTTTCAAGCCTGTTTTCTCAACTTGATGTTTTCTGCAAGACATTACTCTATAAGCCATATCTCCAAAACTGGTGGGTCAAACTGAACAACCAATATGTCAATTTGAAGCTATGATTCCCTACTTTCATATGACATAAAACAAAAAAAAATCCAATGGCAGTCCCTCAGTCAAATTTGGTCACAAATGTTAGGGAGGTACAGGTACGAGTGGAGAAGAGGTCCAGTAGAACTAAAAGTCAAGTCAAGTCTATACCTGGTTGTCACATAGTCTATTCCTATGAGTCACTATAAATAGAATACCTCAGAACGAAAATACATCGCTCGGATGCACCTGGGACGTATCCTCAGTGATGTATCGCAGGTATCCAAGGGTGGTAGCGGGGGCATTCTCTTGAGTGTACAGGGTTTGATGCCTTAATTTTCGGGCCTGTTGAGTTTTCGCCGGTTGCCACTAATAACTTTGGAGCAGGCCCGTCTAGAGTTTGAATGGACAGGTATCAGTCAAAAGGGGTACATTGAAGAGGAAGGATGGATGGGGAAGGATCAACATATGGAATGTCAGAACAAGCTATGACATATATCCATATGAGATCTGAGGGTTTGAGGTATGGGGGATTTGAGTGACACACTGACTGACTGACGGGACGTTACACGTTTTCATAGTAAATGCGACCTGTGGTCGCAAAAACGCATTATTCAGGCACATTTCAGGCACCTCTTTTGCCCATTACAACCACTCTACGCAACATCATCAAAGCACGCCCAGCTCATGTAAAAGAAAAGGAAAAAACCCGCCCAGTAGGGGAGGGGTGGGAGGGTTTTGGGGAGGGGAAGCTTCGCGAAAACTTACGACAATGTTGTTCATCAAGGTAATAAAATCAAGTGTAAAGTCTGGTTGAATTGCTTGAATAGAGAAGTATTGCTTACAGGGGTAAATCATGGGTAAAATTGTGACGGGAAATGGGCTTCACATCCAGCACTGATTCCTTGGGTCTAATTTTTGTTGGCACGCTAGAAGACAAGAAAATTGCAACTGGGGTGATCTTTTATAGGAGTTTTGAAAGAGGGTAGGGACTCAACTCGAGTCACCCTTTTTGAGTAGTCTTGTTGAATTCAAATTAGGGTTGACTTGTCAGCGAGGAGCGGCATGCAGGGGGAGAGGAGCTTACAGTACCAACTCACTCTGTCTGCCCTAACTAATACTGAGCAGCTAGGTTGGGTTTAATGTCAAGGCTGTGACAGCGTGTCACAGCACTCACACTGCTAAACAGAACCACTTTGCAGAATTGCAGGGCGCTAGTGGCTGATCGTGTGCAAGAAAGATGCTTTTTTTTGCTAACAGGGATTCCCAGACAAAATGCTCTTATGTGTTACATCCTTGTGACCCAGATGTGTCACATGCAGAAAAAGAACATTTTGAATTCAAAACCAAGCAAAGGAAACATGCAACTATGATGCACTGTGCGTCCTCAAGCCTTAAAGGTAGGCCAACAGATGAGGGATAACTTCTGGTATCTATATACCAGTCCATATCTAACAATAGCAGTTCAGTCAGACAACTCAAGGAGGATGTAATATATATATTTATTGAATATAAGATAATCAATGCAATATATTTATTATGGTTTGGCGATGTATTGGATCTGCTTTTTAGGTACGGGTCAAGCGCATCAGTCCCGACCATAGGGACTCCGAATCCCCCGTACCTAAAACAGTAGATCCAAAACGACAGGTGGTAGCTGGGGTGGAGGTGGGTGAGCACGCACTTGTATACAGCAGCGCACAGTATACAATAAAGCATTAGCAAGTAAGCAAGCAGAATGAGCGCAAGTTGTATGACAGCAGCACGCTGATACAGCAGCAGTGGGCAAACAAGAAGGCAGAGGAATGCAAACCTCTGGTTCAAGTAGCCGGTATGAGAGATGGGGTGAGCTGTGATTGGCTGAGTGAATCATGTGGATGATGCTGTGGTGGCCCAATTAACGGCCGGCGTGCTGACTGAGGTTCCCTGACTGAACTTGCTCTGCGCATGTCTACAACAGGCGCAAATGCTAATTTTATTTTTTATATACGGTAATTAATTATATGTACAGTACTTAACATTGTAATTGCATAGTGATGACATGACGAGTGGAGGAAGTAGCTAGTTGGGCATTTAATGTAATTTGACTGCCAGTGCAAAAATAAAAAAGGGCCTCTGAAGTTTAGTCTGGCCCCGCTTGTGATTGAATATTTGCTGTTTCCGAAGTTGTGGGGCATCAGGCCTGATGTCGAAAAAAAAAAAAAGTAATATGCCGCCAACCCCCATCTGAAAATATGTTGTTCCAGGGACCCCACAGAAGCAAAGATTTGAGTTGAAAACGTTCTGAAAGAAAATATATTCAAAGATTTGAGGCACATTTTAACGATTAAAAAAGCTCGTAGCACGGCACTCTGTGCCACGCTATGAGCTGTAGATCTGCTATTTTTCATTAGCTAAACTATAACATAATGCTTAAAACACCAAAAGGAGCATTTGCCGTAGACGTAGAATATTGTTGGGATGGAAATCCCCAACTTCCCCTTCTATAGCTATGTGGCTTAAGGATATTATGGGATTTTTAAAATTGGAAAAAAATAAAGTTTACAATTAGAGGTTCAACAGGAAGGTTCTTTTCTAGCTGGCAACCATTTATTACCTACTTTGAGAATCTGAGAGTACTTCCGACAGACTAATTGAATCAATACTATGTGTGTTTTTTGCTTTCTCATAATGATATAACTGTGTATAGAGGGTGATGTATGTATGACAACGTTCCGAACACAATCTTTTCCATAATTGTATTTATTTTGTTTTCTTTTATTATATTTTTTGTTATTTATATTGTTTTTGTTATCTGTGCTTAAATTATTATTTTTGTATCCTACTGTTTATATCATATGTCTGTATGTATGTTTGTTTTTGTATGTCTGTACTCAATTATGAATGTTATTTTTTTTTATGTTGTTTTAATGATGACGATAACTGGGGGGAGGGATGGGGTGAGGGAGAAAAAAAAAAGGTATGTTCAAACTGTACTAAATTGTTGAAACCTATTACCAATAAACATATATTTAAAAAAAGAAAACACCAAAAGGGGTTCCTGCCCAGAATGGGTTCATTTTGGGGGTTTTTTTGTATCCGCCCCTGCAGATTCCACACAGAGATTCCAGACTAATACTGTATCTACACAGTGAAATTAGTCTGGCCATGCTATTAAATGCAATGACTTTTATTTGTGTATAGGGAGCATGGGTGATATCACAAAACTACTCAACTGGATGGTTATGTGTGTGGATTCTTAAAAAACACATTTATTTGTTTTCCCCTGGAGCCATAAAGGTATGGCAGCTGCCATAGCTTGCCATACTCAATTGACGCCTCTGCACCTCAGAAACAACAATGCAGACAGCAGCCTTACTGGGCCATGACGAGAGGCTATACTGACCTGGTTACGTTGAAGAGAAGTTCTGTGCCTTTGCTCCAGGTGATGGTGGGCTTGGGGGCCGCCTTCGGTCGACACGCGATAATGACCCGGCTGTTTTTGGCTCCGAGAACATTCTTCACTGGATTGTGTTCAAACGTGGGAGCACATTCTGGAGTGGGACAGCTTGTGTTGTTCATCACAATCCTTGCTAATGTTATTCACATGAATACTGTGTGATCTTAGCGCATACATGGGCAACTGGCAATATTGAAAAATTGTTTTTACGGTACTTCAAATCTTATTTGACAAGCAGGGCGTATATTTTAATTATTCATCTTGTAAAGTGAGTAAGTGATCCTTAGGGGATGATCACATGAGATGCATTGATAGAAACACATTTACCAGCAAAACCCTTGTTTTGCTATATGGTGTGGCCTGGGTGTGTGTGCTCCTTTCTTGTGCTGCGTGTTTTTCTAGCCTTTTTTTATTCTAAAATATTCTCAACTTTTCAGTCTACCGCCATCCTGTTTTGATGGATGGCGGTAGATGCAGTAGGAATGGTGGGACAATGGCAGATGGCAAATTGTCCCACCATTCTACTATGGTGGGAGTCTTGATACTTTATCAAGACTCGACGTCGGTGATTCATCAACATTTGGTTTTCTTCAATACACTATTTTGCCAAAGCGTTTTTGAAGCACCTGTGCCTATAGCAATGGATCTCAGTGTGTGTGATCGCACCCATATATTCCTCTGACTCAGCCAGTCAGTGGCTGTGCTGTTCACTCACCAATGACACGCAGCTCTGCGGTGGCATAGATGACTCCGTGGTGATTCTCTGCTGTGCACTGGTATATCCCTGAGTCTTGAAACGTCAAGCCTCTGAGTTGCAATCTTTTTTTGTCGTACTGCAGGAAAACAAAATGAAATGGGAGAACGCATCAACGTCCTGCACTTCTTGGCGAGATTTCAAATCCCCCCCCCCCCCCCCTCCCCAGTCGCGGAATCCAGCCTTCGATTGTTGACACGGTCACGTGTTGCAATGCAGTGTTTTGCACCCGCTGGCGACACAAATGAAAGCTGTATAGGAATGACAGTGACTTCATTTGACTGGGAGAGCAACCTCAATAATGCATAATGATGCATGGGAGCGGGAGGGAGACATGAAACGGCCTAGCCCGCACACCGCTGCCAGCGCTGGGTGCTCCCCAGGGACTCTTTTAGTTCAGGGGCCTGGTGGCTTGTTACTATGGAGAGCTTACACAACCTACGCTGGCACCCTCTCAGAAAACAACATGTACTTTCCTGTCCCCGCAGTGCCAGTCTGCCAGTCTGTCAGGATTGTGCCACCCCTGACTACTCTGGCTGGTACCACCGAGTGGGTGTGTGGGTTCTTAAGTGACCTGCTGCCGGGACGACGTTGTACAGTATATGTACAACGCCAAAACGGCTCTATCTACGTATGGGGCAATATCGACGTTGAATATTACCGGCGTGCCGTCCTTCAGCCAGCTGATGCGTGGCTTTGGTTTGCCATTGGCGACGCAGGACAACGTGTAGTCGCTGTTGATGTCTCTCTCTGTGCTGTTGATGTATTCCACCCACTCTGGAAAGGCTGCAGAGGAGAGAGAGGTACGGGCCGTTACTGGATTTGATTTTTGTAGAAAGGGGAAGAGCAGTAAAGCTGCTGAATATTATATATCGTTGGTGTTGGACAGAAACCTCCATTATTTTATGTTTTTTTCATTAATTAATGCCCTACTTGATCATATACTACAGAGTCACACAAAAAGTAGCAGATCAGCAAGAAGCGACGCATTTTGAGCGTATTATTTTAATTTGAATCCTGAAAAGTAACTTTGCAGACTATGAGGTTTCCACCCGACCAGTGTCGACTACCTTTTTCCACTAACAAAAACGAAATGGAAACTAAATGAAAACTAAGCTATGATGAATAAAACTAAGACTAAATATACTGACAATTTCGTCAACAAATAAAAACTAGAAAAACGAACTCAATTTGAGGAAGGGACTAGTGGACAATAGATCCAGTATTAGTCATTTTACAATTAGTTGCATGCTGAAAATAGCTGATCTACAAGCCCACAACGCGCCGTGCTGCGACGCGTTGTGGGCTTGTAGATCAGCTAGACTAACACAAACATTCCAGGTGACTAAAAAACTATCAAAATCTGCTGCCAAAAACAACACTGCCTGACCCGACAGAGTCGATAAAATCTGCGGGAATACTGCAGGCATAAAAGAAAAACTACCACTATACTGTGGCTGCGTTTGGCTGGTCCAACGCCAGGCGACTGGTGCATGCAGTGCACCTTGTCCTGCTACACTACAGAGCCATTACAGCTGATATCGATCGCAAAGTGTGAGGGGTTATTGATTGTTTGTGTTAAGAGAAAGCTGCACATAAACTATTGATGTAAACAGCAGGAAAGCAGTGGTTGAAAGGTATATGTACTTACTCAAGTACTGTACTGACTGTGAGTACACTTTTGAGGTGGTTGCACTACTCGAGTACTTCAGTTACCTTTATCGAATTTGAGCATTATTATTAGGCCTACTACGAAGACTAAACATTAACCAATTAAGCCCTATTTTATACTTTGGTTATTTGAAAAATGCAGATTTTTTTTTTTAACGTTTTACTAGTATTTTACTTTGGTATTACAAAACCTGTATTCTTTACGCAAGTACTGGCGTACTTGGGAATGCAAACAGGGAATACATGCCCCACCCTGTGCTGCAATACCAGTAGTCAGAGTACTCGTCGTAACCGCCAGTCTGCCTGTGTCCCTTTTATGAACATATAAGGAGCTCCTTGTCAGTATATGGACATGTACAGTATGAGGGGGGGGGGGGGGGGGGGGGGTCGCAGTTCTGTCCAAAAAGTCCTTAGACTGTATGTAGTAAACGTCGAGAATGTCTGGAGAGTGCAAACTGACTAATTAATCAAATGGCAGGTGTGGGGAATTGGAGAGGTTTGGGGGAATTTGCCAAATCAAGCAAAGGCTGCAGGGTTGCCATGGGAATAAATTGACTCATCAGAAAAGGCCATAGCCTTTTCTGGCGATTCTGAACCGCATATCCGACCGACTCTACACGTCATGCGACATGTGTGGCGAATTTGAAGTCGGTCGGTCGAACGACTTCTTCCCCCACTGATTTTAAGATAAAGTACCCATAAGAAGTACCGATGTCAACAGCAGGAAAAGGGCTAAACGCTCATACTGTACTGTACCTTCCACGGTTACACGTGCGCGGTGGTAGTCCTTCCCCTTGGAGTTGAAGGCTTCACACTCGTACGCTCCCCCGTCCTCAAAGTGCACGTCGAACAGGTGAAGGTGGGCCCCCGCCATGCTCACCTTGTGATTGGTGGGCAACTCTCCATCCACCTTCCTCCAGCGGATCTGAGGGATAGGGCTGGTGGGGGGAGGGAGGGGGTCATACAATATCAATGAAGACCCCACGCTTTATGGTATGCTGTGTGAAGTACTACTGCCCTCTGAAGCTCATTGTAGCGGCGGAGTCGCGTGCTGGGAACACCAGATTTGACGTGTTGTGAGCTTGGAAATCTGCTGTTTTCAGCACGCAGCACCATCGTTCAATGGGAGTATCGTGAACACTGACTGTTTGACTGTCTGTTTGTAACCAGTGTGATCACTGCTTTTCTCTCTTATTTTCAGCACAGTACAACCACTACTGCAGGTGCACAAGACAAGAGTTTAATGTTACGATAAGAACCATTTCATTTTCTACTGTGAACAGCACTGTCTTTGGTACTAATTCAGGTTACAGTAGATGTGGGATTGATCCTCCATTAAAGCCTCATCATTCAGCAACAGACCCTATTTGTCATTCATCGAATGTTAGCGGAAAGCAAAGAGGTGGTGTGTGGAGATTTGGAGTTGAAAGTCTACAGTTATTCATACTCCATAGTTTCTTGGCAAAAACAACTGATCTGCAATCTACAGTAATGTGTTGCATAAGCTGGAAAACTCGCATAATGTAGTATTGACCACATAACCTTTTTTTGTTTTTTGTTATCCAAAAGTAGCACAAGCTTGTAGATCGCTTACCTTTGGTTGTACAACAAATGTTATAGGGCTTAACTACATGAACCCTAGCATCCCTATTCTGGGGCCACAATATGTTCAGCAAAGAGATTTGGTGTGTACAGAGAAAAAAAGGAGCGGAAGTATAGAGCCCCCAGTCAAGGATATTGAGATTTAAGTGCTTACGGTTAGACTGAAGTCTCACAGTTTGCTTTGATCATACATTATTTAGACGTATTCACGGATAGCCAGCCCATGCTCTCTCTCTGTTCATGCTTACTTCCCCAGTGCAAAGCATTCCAGGGTGATGTTCTGTCCCACGAGAGCAGTGGTGTCAGGGAACTTGACTGTGATGTCAGCAGGGTACTTCCGAACCGAACCTTGACCTGAGGCAACAAGTAAATGCAAGACTTTAATACATTAACAACCTGAACCCCATCGTCCCCCATCATCGCACCCATGTTCTGGCCAAAAATAGCAGATCTACAAGCTCACAATGGATCGCAATTGGCTATTTTTGGTCGAAGAGATTTGGTGTAGACGGATTAAGTGGACAAAGTACAGTTGTAACTCAAGTCCAGCTATAATTAATACTAAGTGGTTAAGATCAAGTAAAAAAAAAAAAAAAATCAATCTGTTTGCCTGGAGACAGAAAATATGTAAATCAGGTAAAAGCTACAGTATGTCTTCATCACACACAAGCACCGCATGCACACGGCACAGTTAAAATGGACCACATCACAGCCAGAGGGCGCCGTGCTCTAGTCAGTTGATGCAGACAGTCTCTCATACATACATTGTGTTATGAACTTATGACTGCTGACTGGTCTCTGCTGCTGTAACAAGCAGCGCTGACCTCTTTAATGGAATGGAACATTCTAGTTCGTGTCCTGACCGCCATTCAGGATGTGTTTGCCACAGGTGATGCTTAGCCAAACTCAGGAATAACACAAACAATGGAATAATTGATGGGACCTCTCTGGGAAGGGCCCCAAGGAAAACACTGTAACAGCTGCCCAGTTTGGCTCTCCTTCCTCAGACAACGCAGACCAGTAAGAATCATAATGGTCAGCGCTTCAAGTTTGCGGTCCTTCGGCTCTGGAGACGAAATGCTTTGTGATTCTCGTCAGCGAGCTGCGAGTCCTTCCAAGTCCAACACACCAAACATGGCACTGTTCATTTGACTGTGGAAGTGTCAAAATGAACTGCCATTTCCAGTGGTGGAAAGTAACTAAGAGTTATCAAGTACAATTTTGAGGTACTTTTACTTTACTGGAATATATAACATTTTCAATACTTTTACTTTACTTCATCTCGGAAACAAATATTGCACTTTTTACTCCACTACAATTATTTGAAAACTTTAGTTACTACGGTATATACATTGAGGATTTGAAGAATAGTATTACAAAAACACGTCAACCCTATATATACTTTGTCCATTTGAAAATAGCCGTAAGTTCACTACTCGCTGCAAAAAGCGAGGCGCCTGTGGCTCTGGGCCCAGCTACATCTCAGACATGCTGAAGCCATATGAACCTTATGCTCATCTGGGGCTGGCCTACTAATTGTTCACCCGATAGTTGGAACAAAACATGGTGAAGCAGCATTTCACTATATTATGCACCATGGAATAATATTCCAGGTTACATTAGGAAATCCCCAACAATAGCCGTTTTTAAGTCCAATTTAAAAACGTATTTATTTAACATTGGCTATCTATCCCAATGTCTAATAACAGCTAGGTCTTGCCTGGGCTTTAAATTAGCTGTGTTTTCTGTTTTTATCAAAGGTGGGAGTACAGTATTTGTTGTAATTGATATGCTCCTATTTTAATTGTATCTATTATAATCTGTATTCATTTTAAAGTGCACTGTTGCACTCTGTATTTGTTTTTATTCTGTAAAGCACTTTGAATTGCCTTGTGTATGAAAGGTGCTATATAAATAACATTGCCTTGCCTTGCCTAGTATAGAGCCCTGGGGAACTACAGTATACAGTATATGGCTTAAGTGATTCAATGATTGAAGTAGTCCAGATTTTGTCATGTATTTATGGCGTAGTATGGAGTTTTGGGTGCCAGGCTGTCCATGGGAGGATTAGCCTATTCTATCCTAGATCGAATGAAAGAGCCAATAATAACACTGGGGAGGTTCTTATCTTACAAAACAATATCGGCTTTAGGATCAAAGAGAGGTCTTTAGGGGTGGCGGCGAAAAGCAATCAATACATCTCTGTAATACTGCAGAGTCACATCCTGTCTGCTTCCTGCAAGAACCCCTAAACTCACCTCTTCAACAGCAACTCCATGAACCCAAACCCACACCTGTGTCCTGACTGCTGCCACAAGCAGCACCTCATATTGGTCTTATCTTTAAAGGTGCTGTAGTGTGTACTGGAAGTCCTTTTTATTAAATATTTTTGTCAAATAGTTCTACATTACCATAGTAAGCTTTTCTAGAGGAGACCCCCTGTTACTGAACAAACACTCTATACTAGCAATGGTTACCCTCAAAACCATTGCTATAAACCTTTCAACAAAATGGTGTGGTTTTGGTATTTTAAGCCTTAAAACACCAAAAGGGGTTCCCGCCCAGAATGGGGTTTTAATAACAGAGATGCTAGAGGCCGAACAGGACGTGAGGAACAGGGAAGAGGAAGAAGAGCGGCACTGACGTTCGGCCAGGGGCACGAGGGGGATGAACTTGGAGAAGACGCTCTTGGAGATGGACTGGCTGGAGACGAAGCAGGAGTAGTTGCCACTGTCCTGGATGTCCACCTTGGAGATGTACAGGTTGCCCGTGCTCTGAGAGACGAAGCGCCTCTTGTCCAGCGGGATGAAGATGGGGAACTCGTTCAGCATCCATCGGAACGACAGCTCGGCTGCACAGGAACACACGTACGTAGGGAAGCAAGAGTTAACAGTTAACTACACTCAAATATTATGTATACAGTATATATATATACATAAATTAAGGAAATGCATAAAAAAAACGTGCTTCTCAATTATTTGATTATTGGTCATCGATAGAATAATCACTTAAAAAATAATTGATAGTTGTAGCCCTACATGATGAAACCTACCCATCAAGGCCGTGGTGTATAACACAACAGCTTGGGAGAGTAATGACAAATTGGCCACAATCTCAATTTCTAAGAATGGTGAACTACTGTATAAATAATGCATTTGTTTGGTGTTTGTTTTTCAAGCAGCCGCTGACCTTTCAAATAAAAGCGAATGTATCATAATGAGAGGAGTGACGCAGTCGCAGGGGCATCTGTAAACACTTTAACTTGCTAATTCTGGAACTGTGGCAGAGGGAGGTAACCATGGTTTCCACTTGGCTGCGTTTTGGATGGATTTGCATGAACCTGAATATGAAAACGTTTTCTGGTGCTGTGCTGGTCTTAATAGAAATGTGTTTGATCGTGATTGAAAGGGGCGGAAAGACAGAGATGCACAAGTTACGGCAAAATGAGGCCACACACAAAAGTACAGACGTGTGTGTGTGCGTGCACACTCAAACATCCCATTTTTAAAGCTTTGTACAACCATTGCACAAGGTGGATATGACATAAATAATTTAAATACACAAAGCCTATTGCTGACCTAAACAAATTATAGCTGTTCAAAACATGGCATATCCTTGTCATCCATAAGCACAGGGATAATGGCTGGGTTGATACTGAGCAAGTATTGTATTTTGTATTGTATACTTTATTAGTCTCCCGAGGAAGAAATTTGTCTTAGACAAAGGGCCCGCATAAGCGTAGCCTAGTCCATGTCGCCGCAGTGCAGCGCCAAATACATCTTTCTTGCATCATAGAAAGCGTCCGCCCTCTTCAAGAGGCAAGATAGAAGAATGAGCAATAACATGTTGTCCTGATCTGGACTGAAGAGCCCAGGGTGTGGACAACAAGGTGGAAATAATTAGATGAAATATGACATTTGTGTTAGAAGATACCGGTAAGCACAACTACCCTGACATGTCAGCAATACAATAATCACATAATTGTTTATGTCTGAGACTTAAAAAAGGCAATTCAGTCCCTTGCCAGTAGAGGGCATCATTTCATTGGATTTCAACCTCAAGAAGACAGCATCTCTAGAATAACCATTAACTAACCTGTATGGGAGAATTTGTTGTTAAATTGGATGCTATTGACTGAAACAGTTATGCTGGGCAGACCTATTGTAGCATATAATTAGTTTACAATAGGTCTGCCCAGCATCATATCACTGCATCATTAGTGTGTCCAGGACAGTACATACCTGGGTAATGGGGTGGTGGGGCACAAAGCAGCACTGCCCCCTGCCCTTCTTTCACATAAACTGCTTCCCTCTCCTCTGATGAGAAGAAATCCAGGTCTGTGAGAGAAATGGATGTGGAATAATTGACAGTTAAAATAGGGTGGTTCACTCACTGTCATGTGGAAGTTCTTTACGTAAGTTGTGTAACTGTCTTTCAAAGTTCATGTATTCAATCACAGGTTCCCACAACGTGAGATCTGGAAGACCCCCAGGGGTCCTTCATTTCAAGCGTTCAGAATTCAGAAACAACTGGAGTGTCTAGCCAGCTAGTGCTACGGACTGTGTGATTGTGAATGTGAAAGAGGCGGACCGGCGCCACGCGCACGCGTGTGTGTGTGCGTGCGTGCACGCTACATTAGCTAAAATGGCTTAATAGAGTTGGACCGTTCAAATTTCTACTTTGCCACGCCAGTTATGATTAAACTTTCGTCCCGGCTGCCCGTGCAATCACAGTTCTCCTAATATGCATGAAAGTGCCAACTGTGGGGCAGCACATTGTTTGAAGGGCACGGTACTTTACGGATTATAGGGGTCACACTCGGGACACTCACATCCGAACAGGACAGAGGCGTCCCGGCTGATGGTGGTGCCGTAGATGTTCTCGGCCACGCAGGTGTACTTCCCCACGTCTTTGCTCTTCACGGGGTTAACGATGACCAGGTTGCCTCCCATCAAGCTGTAGTGGTCGTCTGCGGACATGTCGATGTCCGAGTCGTCAAGCCTCCACCTGAGCACAAACAAGAGGCGTAGAGTTAGGGATTACGGCTGATTTACGCTTGGTTAAGAAAATAACAGATCTACAAGCTCACACTGCCACATGCTAAGGCACGTTGTGAGCTTGTAGATCTGATTTGTTTATAGTGCGTGGCACCAATCCAGCACACAGAGAAATACAGAAAATAATAACTTCCATAAGTCTGTGCAAAATACAGTATAACTGATTATGGCAATAAAGCACCCACCCGCAGCTCCAGATGGGTGGGGTAAAACTCACATTAAGGAGTTCACATGAGGAGGACAAATATGATTTCTGCAGGGTTCATTGTTAGTAAAAGCAAGCACATTCATTATAGCCCTTCCTGTGCTGAAAACTCCACCCATCTGGTATACAGTAGCTCTTGGGCAGAAACCACGTACAGTATCTCCAATACCTTATATATACTGTATTAGTTTGTTTTTTGTTGAGTTTTTTCATAAATGAATGCCCTATTTAATACTTATTGACTTGTGATATGACAGTATCACATACAGTAGATATCTTCACAATTTATGAAAAACAGGGGAAAACTTTTGAAAAGTTTCACATATATTTCCGACATACTATTGGTCCGACAGTCATTAGACCAACAACCTAACCCAAACCCCTAACCTAACCTTAAGTGCAAGCACGGCGCAACGCATGTCGGACCAATGCATTGTCTAGAGCGACGGTGATTTCCGCATGTCAGACCTTTGTAGTGTCGGATCTGCGTGTGCACCCCGACATAACCAACATTGGGTTGCTATGATGAAAATCATCAGGTGGGGTTGGCAAAAGAGCCTTTTTCTGTGTGGTTCTCCCTATGTCCCCTAGGGTAAAAACATGAAGTAATCAGTCCAGTCACCTGATGGAGGCGAAAGGAACTGGTTGGAATAACGCGGTCCTTCCATGTGCTGTCCATGTCCTACCGGGGAAAATCCCCCCGGTCAGGTGATAAGAAGCGGCCTGCTCACTCCAAAAGTATATACCATAGTGTATATATATATATATATATATATACACACTGTATATCTTTGCTGAAAATAACTGCCGACCTACAAGCTCACAAGGCTTCGCAAATGTTTTCCCCATGCACGATACGGACACTGGGCTAATATTGTTGATCTCAACTGCAGCAGATTTGAGTATAATACGTCTGAAAACAGTGCTTGAGTATACAGGCGTATAGCTGACAGCATGGTAGATGAATGTATATGTAGACAACACCAGCGACCGTCCAAGCTAATTCCCTCTCCCCTGACACCCAAATCATGGGCTCTGTGACAGTCAAACCGATTTGGATGATGTGGTGGAGAGGCAGCATTTACATACATTTACATTTAAATTGAAATAGATCGTCGAGAAATTATTTTTAATTTTCAGCAGCGCTGAGTGAAATGAGATGGAGGCACAGTGGCGATATGTTGATGTGCTGACTGTCGCGGGCCGTGCCAACATCATCGTTTACCGCCAGTCTTTGTTGGCGTGTCATATTTTGGTGTTTTAAGCTCTTGTTAGCGTGTTGGGGAAACTAACAAACACCTGCTGTGGGTGAGTAATATGAGTTGTTGACAATGACAAAAACAATATAGCAAACTATTAAAACTATTAAGAATGTATGATCTCTCTGATCATGCATTGTAGGGACCATAACAACCATACAAAGACACTAGAATGCGCACGCACATGCGCGCGCACGTGCATGCACGTGCACACGCACACGCACACACACACACACACACACACACACACACACACACACACACTGGAGGGGACTAAGTAGGTGTCAGACCGGGTGGGAATGTAATTAGCAAAGGATGCAGACTTAACAGCAGTCAGTTTAAGGGTTATCGCTTCTCGGCCTTGCCGTACACATGCACAACACACAATGGTCTGGTCTGTTAGACTCCAGACAGAGGGATGGTGAGAGACATCCAGTACTGTATACAGTAGCACAGAGACACTGAGGGTATGGGAAACATATGTTACTTGTATGTGGCAGGTGGGTTGGCTCTGGCTCGGCAGTTCATGGTGATCTTGGCCTCGGGCGACTCCTCGGGGTAGATGGTGTCCACCGGCTGCTCGTCGAACACCGGCCCGTAACCTGGGGCGTCATCTGCCGACAACAAGAACAAACGCGGTCGCGGGTAAACGACCGGCCAACAATCAGGGTGAGACTAGACAGGAGACAAAGTGCAATAATAATAATACTCTTCATTGTCCCGAAGGATATTCATCTTCACAGGTCTGTTCAACACCCACAAAAAACAACAAAAACAACACATAGGACAGAAAACATTACACCAAGACAATACAAAAACATGAGGTCCCCACTGTATACAGAACCATCCTATCGGCGGGGCAGTATGTTTAATGCCGCGATGGCTGAGGGGACAAAACTCCTACTGAAACTGAACTTTTTCCATGGCAAGTTTCTTTGTCCTGATGGCATGAGGTTGAAAAAGACCCTGGGAATTCGTTTTTGTATGATCTTTGACTGTGCTATACTGTTAACAATCTTGTTAATAAAGTATTCAATCAATCTATCTGTGGCAGTAGGGCTATGTATGAGATAGACTACAAGGTCCAGCATGCTTTGTGTCCCGTCATTTAACACTATCAATCAATAAAGACATGAGATGGCAGCCTCTGTCTGCAATTCTGGGTTGATTTGTTCAAAAACACTGATTTCAGCTGAACTGTTGGGCCTGATTCATAAAATAGCTGATCTACAAGCTAGAGTACAAGCTTGCAACGCTATAAAAAACTACGTATAAACCAGGCGTAAGGGTAGACATGGAATGATGCTGGCTAGACTCTGGCTAGACCATGCACCTGTAGGGTACGTTATCTTGTACAGTATCTTTGGATTTCACACATACATGCACACAATCACACATACAAACAAGCCCCCCCCCCCCCCCCACACACACACACACACACACACACACACACACACACACACACACACACACACACACACACACACACAATAACACTAATAAGGCCCTGCTTTATTCCACACCTGCATCATGCTAGTCATAATAACACTAATAAGCCCCTGCTTTATTCCACACCTTCAGCATCATGCTAGTCATAACAACACTATGCTCACTCATAAATAAATGAGTACAACCACATTAAGTTCTGCACGTATTGCACTGTATGCTCATTTTTCATGCGATTGGATCCGCCATCGTCAGAAGCTATTAATGCAAATGATGCTAAATTGGGGGTGATACCTTTGCTCTGTGTAATCCGAAACCCATCACCTGTCAAGACTGACAAGACTGACAAGAAATGGGGGGAGAGAGATGGGGAATGACACGCAGCAAAGCATTAGCAGCCTAGGTGCCTGGACCGCTACACTAGCCGCACGGGCCATACATCTCCTACATTGATTTTTTAATATTCGTTTTTGACTTTTCTGCCTTTAATGATGGATACAAGTGAAGACTGACATAGGAAAGAGTGAGAGAGAGGCGGGGAGAGACATGCAGCAAAGGTTGTCATGAACGGGACTCGAACACGCAACACGCTGTCAGACCAGAGCCTGAGCATGATGCGCCTAGACCACTAGGCCAGCTGGTGCCCCTACATCTGCTACCTTTGATGTTTTCATGTGACACTGACTGTAGTATGTACGTATGATCAAACATATGGAGATAAGAGGTTTCTGCCCGACAGCAACGAACTTGACACACACAAACAACACATTCAATAAGCCCCAATTAGGCATTAGAACAACAGACAGATCATGAGCTGTGTCATGAATAAGACATACAGATAATGAACACACAATGTACACCCAATGTACACACAATGCTAGGTCATGAATAATCAATGAGGTGAAATGTTCCTGAGCTCTGATTATTCTCCCAGATCAAGTGCGTGCGTGCGTGTGTGTGCGTGTGCGTGTGTGTGTGTGTGTGTGTGTGTGTGTGTGTGTGTATGCGTGTGTGTGAGTGAGTGAGTGAGTGAGTGAGTGAGTGAGTGAGTGAGAGAGAGAGAGAGAGAGATAGAGAGTATGTGCAGGCATGAAAGTACTTTGCATGATTGTGTGCATGACAGTACTGTATTACTGTAGTACTAACCAGGCACACTATACACCCCCGCCTGGGAACCTTGGAAGTGTCCTTGAGCAAGACACAGAACCCTTGTTACTGCTCCTGATGAGCAGACTCAGTGCCTTACATGGATATCTCTGCCATCAGTGTGTGAATGTGTGAGAATGTAATGCATATTTGGAATAGAGCAAAGATTGGAGCAATGACGCTAATTTACCAGTTATGAGTATGTATTCACACCCGCAACCTTGACTGCAAAGATCTTGCTCTTCAAAGCAGCATTATTGTGCTCTTAAGACATTCATCCCAGTTAGGCATGCATTCACCAAAAGGCTGACATGTCACCTTGAAAACCCAGGAACAAAGTAGTCTATTCTTCCAATATCCTGCCAGCTGAGATCAGATATACGTACTCTTATTCACTCCCATTGAAAGAGCGATATATTGCTATAACAAAAAGACACTCTCTTATCTGAAACGCATTGACCCTGGTGGTAATGAAGATGTCCTGAGACGGAAGCCAACCTTCAGCAGTTAACCATGCGAGCGCTTGACACTAATGCAACTGCTTCCACTGAGATGGCATTGAGCCATCTCAGTGACACACTAACCAAGGGAAAATGATTTCTGTCCAAAACCTGTATTTGGAGTCTGTTCAACCAAACCTCTGTGCTCTTTTTTGACATAAAATGTTAATAAATAACAACTTTGGGGGTCCCCAGACCCAACTTTGACCCCCACTGCCCACATCAACAGCCTTAACGAGGGCATCCTCGTAATTATTGAAATGAATAAAATCGACGGGGACATATACATTGAAAGAAATCTCTCTCACGCTCTGGTCAAGTCAACCACGTGTGAACAACACTCGGCACTGATGTGAATCCCAGCAGGGCCTCATGCATTACTGCTGCCTGGGAGGAAATTAAACATGCACCTCATCCATGAAATGGGCCATTGAGGACCTCACATGAGGACGGCATGTTAAGTGAGAAACAAAACACAGAGAGAGAGAGAGAGAGAGAGAGAGAGAGAGAGAGAGAGAGAGAGAGGAGAGGGAGAGGGAGAGGGAGAGGGAGAGGGAGGGAGAGAGAGAGAGAGAGAGAGAGAGAGAGAGAGAGAGAGAGAGAGAGAGAGAGAGAGAGAGAGAGAGAGAGAGAGAGAGAGCAGTAGAGGCATATATAGGTTCTGTCAGTGATAGAAATGTATTCGTACAGAATCATTATTATTATTGGAATGTAATTAGTCATGCATTAAAGATACCGGATGATTTTTATTTATTTACTGTATATGCAACTTAACTTATATAATAATATTAATCATATATGGATGGGTGTTTTGTATTAATAATCTAAGTCAACAAAGTAACTATAGCAACTAAAGTTGTCAAATAATAATAGTTGTGAATTAAAAAGAACAATAATTACCTCTGAAATGTACAGAACAGAACAGTAGTTTGGTAGAAGTACTATAAAGTATAAAGAACACTGAAGTAACTAAAGTACCTCAGTAAGTAACAGTAATTGAGTAAATGTCCTTAGTGTATTTTCCATCACTGCAAGTGGGAGAGAACACAGATATAAAATATTGACGAGGAGATTTGGTGAGAGCTGAAGTGGATAAAGTTAAACTAAAAGCGCAATACGAATGCATTCCATTACACTCTTCAAGCGTCCTTCTTCAACTAAAATATTTAGTGTAAATTCTCCACAACATCAAAACACCCTCAATGTGCTACTTGGGGAGGTTCCTTTGTAGGTGATGGAGTGGAGGAGTCGGTGTTGTATTCAACTCTCATGGTCACGCAGTGTTTGTGAATGGAGGTTTGGTGAATGAGTCAGAAACAAGGACCCTCTAGGTAGGACGAGGGCGTCAACAGCAATGTCGAACGTTAAGTGAAATATGAATGTGACACATGGAGCAGAGGGAGCGAGTTAGGATGTGTTAATGGCACAGTGCTTCTGCACAGTAAAATCCTCAGTGTTCATTTGAATCTTGAGTGCAAAAAATTGACTCATAAAGGTCCATTTGGGTCAGTTTTTACACTCCGAGTTAAAATGGACCCTTGGGGGGGTGAAAATGGAGCCTGTGTGGGTCTTCTAATGAGAGATGTGACAGATGGCAAAAGTGAGTTTTAAAACGGGCCACAGAAGATAGAGCTACTGCCTGGAGATACAGACACCCCCCCTCTCTATCTCTCTCTCTCTCTCTCTCTCTCTCTCTCTCTCACACTCACACTCTCACTATCTGTCTATCTCGCCAGCAGTTATTCTACCCTCTGAAATGTATTTCTCTCTGCCATCACCTCCCTTTCCCTGTCAATCTCTCTGCCTTTTCCTGCTTCATATCACGTTCCCTCAAATTCCGTCTCTCTCTCTCTCTCTCTCCCCCCCCCCCCCCCCGTCTCATCCCGATCGTAGTGGGATGATGTTTTTCTCTCCTCTTCATCCTCTACTGTTAAATCCTCCTCTCGTCCTCCTCCCCTTCATCTGCTCTCTTGTTCTCCTGCTCAGCTTCTGCCTCCATGAGCATGCAGACTGTCTCTGTTCTCCCTCATGTGAGGGTGTCTGACTGTCACTTGCCTAAAATAACTACAAGGTTGTGACAAGGCGTTGCGTGTCTCCCCCTCAGCATCCATTGGGGGTGGACAGTAACTAATCCAGTGACTCTTTACGGTAAGTGAGTAGCTTTATTCAAGTACTAATTTTTGTGGTGTTTTTTTTCTTCCATAAATTAATTTCTTGTTTTATACCGTCGATAAGCTCACAATGTGTCTAGGCCAGGACAACAGGTTGAATGTGGTTAAGTCTGTATGACTGTGAGTCTGTTTAAACTATGAAAAGTAAAAGAAAAGAAGCATGTGACTAAATACACAGGTTCCTGAAAAGTAACCGTTAAACTTTTGTACATTCATGGCGACCATCTGACAGCGATGCTATAAAAGTTTTACCACCAGAAAAACAGAGAAGAGAAAAGAGAAAAACTTCAGTATTCCAGAAGGATGTTCTACTATGGTTTCTTCCTCAGTGACATCTTTAATGAAAAACCACCCAAACTCCTGGTTTCATTTCCTTTCCCTACATACACTCATCTCTTCCCGCTGTCAAGCTCACCCTGTACACTTTCTGTACACATACAGAGAATCCTGTTGTTTCCACTTCGCTTCCTTCCTTCCATCTCTCTGCTGTGTCGCCCCCACACACTGCCTTCGCTTCTCAAACATCAAATCCCTCAACTCAATCCACGCATAACTCTTAAAAGGCTCATTCATATTCTGGATTTTCGGTGGTGAGGTGACCACTGGAGCTGAAATAACGTTGAGCGTTCTCTCTGTTAAAAAAGAGAGAACGGCTGGGGCGGTGGCGGTGGTTTGCTCTTCACCGCGGCTCGTGACGTCATGTTGTATTTCGGTGGTCACCTCACCACCGAAAATCAAGACTATGAATGAGCCTTTACACTCCACTGTACTCCACACTGTGATATAGTCCCGCAAGACTTGGGGATGGGAGTTCATGCTATAGGATGAGATCCAAGATGGCGGAATGAACAAACCTACAGTATGCTGATACACACGTCTTGTGTTTATTGATATAAATCTTTATAACCAACCAAAGGGTAAAATAATACAAAGAGTAACATCATAATAAAGACACAATCAATCAATTATTGATAAAGGTCAGACGTATACACCCTATATACAATCATCCTGCCTGGTGACGACCAAGAAGACACTGTCTGTCGAGTGCATGCCTTTTGTCCGACGGGGCATAGGTCCCATAGATCCATTGGTCCCATCGACTACCTACCCCAAACCCTCACCCTAACCATAACCGCGAGCACGGGCAGCACACCTAAACCTAACCCCAAACCCTCACCCTAACCATAACCACGAGCACGGGGCAGCACACCTAAACCTAACCCCAAACCCTCACCCTAACCATAACCGCGAGCACGGGGCAGCACACCTAAACCTAACCCCAAACCCTCACCCTAACCATAACCGCGAGCACGGGGCAGCACACCTAAACCTAACCCCAAACCCTCACCCTAACCATAACCGCGAGCACGGGGCAGCACACCTAAACCTAACCCCAAACCCTCACCCTAACCATAACCGCGAGCACGGGGCAGCACACCTAAACCTAACCCCAAACCCTCACCCTAACCATAACCGCGAGCACGGGGCAGCACACCTAAACCTAACCCCAAACCCTCACCCTAACCATAACCGCGAACACGGGGCAGCACACCTAAACCTAACCCCAAACCCTCACCCTAACCATAACCGCGAGCACGGGGCAGCACACCTAAACCTAACCCCAAACCCTCACCCTAACCATAACCGCGAGCACGGGGCAGCACACCTAAACCTAACCCCAAACCCTCACCCTAACCATAACCGCGAGCACGGGGCAGCACACCTAAAACCTAACCCCAAACCCTCACCCTAACCATAACCGCGAGCACGGGGCACACCTAAACCTAACCCTGAGTCGGACCAATGCTCCGTCGGACCAAAGTATGCCTCCCCTGTCTGTCAGTAATAATAATAATAAAGTACGCAATACAGACGTATACACCCACAATCTGCACCCTGCCTGATGCAGAACCAGAGAGTAGCAAGGTACGCCTAGTTATGACATCAATGTCAGTAGGCTAACTCACCATACTGGAGTACTGTACGCACGCACGCATGGCGCCCACATACTCTCTCTCCCTCGCACGCACGCATGCCACTCTCTCTCCCTCACACGCACGCACGCCACTCTCTCTCCCACTTACTCTCCCTCGCACGCACGCACACACGCACACACACACACACACACACGCACGCACGCACACACACACACACACACACACCCACACACACACACACACACACACACACACACACACACACACACACACACGCCTAATCAGAGGCCCTGCTGGAGGTTTCCATGCAGAGACAGACTTCATTATCACACATCCTATTCAACAAAAAGCTTCGGCCACTCATTTGAATATGAAATATCATAGTCTGCTATTTTAGGAGCAGTCTGTCTTCCCCTGCCTATGATGAAACATCAATTATTCATCAAGGTATATTACTGTATGTAGGTGTAATTATAGCCGTGTGGCTATTGCTTGTTTTGCGATAGCGTACAATCATCAAACAGCTCTCCATTTCCTGCAGGCTATTGCTTTCTGTTAGTTCATTGATTATTTTATACAGTAACGTGCTTTGATTGTACGGTATTTCATGCACATGCTCAAGAACAATTTGAACCCTACCGTCCCTATTGTGGGCATGTGATGACAGGCGAACAGTAGACGACAATAGGAGATCCCCAGTCAATATAGTGTATAATAGGGGTGTTAAAGTGGTTAAATAGCAACATTTCAATGCCAATATTTTAACTCCAACGAACGTCCTCTAGACTTTGCTGCGTATTTGGGCATCCCCGCCTGCAAATCTGTTTAGCAAATTGTTCTGTGTCTCTCTCCAAGTGGGACAACGAACATATCCATACTGGAGGCAGCGTCAGGCACCATGTGGCGATGATTACCCCCAAAGTCCCAGAGCTACATCATGGCTGCTCCACAGACTTGCTACCAAGGAAACAAAGTTCCAAAACAGTGTCATTGCTGTGCTCCTAAACTCCTATTCTGCTGCTGCACCACGAATTTTGAAAAGGTCTCTAAAAGAAGTGAAGAGGTTGCACAACAGCCACAGGAATGACATTTGGCAATGATGATGCAAGCCTGACGCGGTGCTAACTCTGACTCCATCACAAACACTGTCAGCTCATGTTATATGCTCCAACATGACGGCTGTAATAGAGCAGACCCATTGAAATAGGATAGGCCAATTCTCAAAGCACCACTGCACTTTAATCTGAATGACTGGATTTAACCCCGTGAGCCCTATAGGACAAAGACGAACAATGTCTGTTAATACTGAACGGCTGATGAAATCGCATCAGTCTTACAGTATTATGGGGAATGACATTGCTACGGGCTAAATGCTAAGCACTTGGCTAAAGAAGGGAAAGTCTGCATTGTGCTCCCAGCTACTGTATGAGGTCGACCACATCATGTGCATCATGATACAGCGGGTCATGCGATCAGCAGAGAGGGTGATTGGCTGCCCTTTGCCCCCCCCCCCTTGAGGCACTGTTTAGGAGTAAAGCTTCGAGGGCCATGATCATGGCTGACCCTGCACACCCAGGCCACAGTCTTTTTGCCCCGCTTCCCTCAGGCAGGAGATTGCGTTCCCTAAAGACTAGAAAGGCCCGTCATTCAGATTTTTCTCCTCGGCTATCCGGCTCCTCAACGCTGCAGGTGTCCCCCCCTGACCCCCCTTTATCCTCCCTCCACCCAGTGGAATGGACTGACTTGTGCTCTGAACGGATCACTTGAACTCTCTGCACTTTATTTTATTCACTATTCTTTGCACTGTCTTGTCCTGTTTTGCACTTAATGTTGTTGTAACTGCACCCTGCTGTCCCACCAAACCAAATTCCTAACATGTTTACATGTCATGGCAATAAAGTCTTCTGATTCTGATGTGGTCGGTGCATATAGGCTATTGTATTTCTTCTCTTTGCACCCTTGCACATTAAAGGATAGTTTCATGCTAGAAGGCTTTCTTACCTTTCAGTGTAGTTGTTAGTGTCAACAGTATGTGTAGCGTCACACTTTATTCCATAGTAACGCCGTTGCTGTGTTCCAGCCGTAAAGCGTGAAGTCTCGGCTATCGCGAGACTTCGCGAGCTCCAGCCACTTGCATGGAGCTAGCAAAGTCTCACGATAGATGAGACTCATGAGACTTCACCCTTTACGGCTGGAACACAGCAACGGCGTTACTATGGAGTAAAGCTTGATTTTTTTTTTCGAGTGATGGAAATAAGCGAATTAGAACTAAAACCCAACACCACATTGAGGGCTTATGGTGGGGTAGGGGAAATAGCCAATGATGCATTTTGCACAAAATAACACCTGGACCACTTTGGTGTGGACCTAACAACTACAACGAAAGGTAAGAAAGCCTTCTAGCATGAAATTCTCCTTTAAGCCACAGTAGCATCTGCTCACAAATTAAATAAACGCAGCAACACACACACTTGTAGCCTGCAGCCCTGCCATGCTTTTGTGTGACTCATTATGCAAACGTACTAGCCTTGGACAAGACTAGACTGACAGAGATTTTTGTAAGAAATTCTGACATTTGTATTATCTCTCTTGGTCAAAGCCACTCCCCCATATCCACTGGATGCTGCATGTTTGATTTCTCCATACTAATTTAAAATATAAGTGTGCAAGCCACAGATGTTACCCATCAAATCGGGTAACATCTGAAACATTACTTACTTAATTAAGTAATTAATCCTGTCTGTGCCTGAATGTCACAGGATTCCTCGGGTAGTGGGGGCGTGTGTGTGTGTGTGTGTGTGTGTGTGTGTGTGTGTGTGTGTGTGTGTGTGTGGGAGGGGTAGGGAGAAAGAGAGAGAGAGAGAGAGAGAGATTTGCTTCTTCTAAAAATGCCAGACACTGGTTCCACTGGTTCTCAACATGGAGTCTGGTGTCTGGGTTCTTGCGGCGGTTCCATGGGGCCCCCAGATAAAGGACTGAAAGTCTGAACTCCAAGAGGACCAAAAGGACCCAATTCAGGTCAGTTTGGTTGCATCTGTTCACACTAACTCAAGAGTTAAATAAACAGTTTATTTTACAGTAAAGATTGGAGACAGATAAAAAATACTAATAAAAAAAAGCATGCAATGCAATGGCCTAATGCATAATCAGTCCATGAAATTAAAAAAGGTTGAGAATATTACCATACATAAATACACAATATGCTACCCAGGATAAGCATAAGCAGTAAAAACAAGCTTTCCCTTGTATTCTCCAAATGGACTGCCTCTTTATATATTCCTCTCTTGGAGAACAGTCCTCCAGACAGAATGTCATTCTCATGCAGGTGGTGTACGCTACGATGACAAAATACTCCACATAAACATTTCCCTGGCTGTGAGCCTGTCGAAGAATAATTAGGGGTCATCTCACTGGAGTGAAGACAGGCATCAGTGCACCCCTCTTTGTAGAGTGTGTCCCCGCTGAAGTTTCCCAACGTGCAACAAACGTAATTGGGATTTAAATGCGTAGCGGTGCATCTTATATATATTTATAGCCGGTGGGGATAATGTATTTTATCCCTGCTTCTGGTCAGACGGTGCTTCCTTTTGGAAAGTGTAGACTGACATGTTTGATGAGAATCAGAATCAATCCAGTAAGGTGGGTGAAATTCTTAGTTGTGAAGGCATTGCAGTTATAAAGATGGAGAGAGGAGAGGCATAAAGTGCATGATATATGACTAATCTGCATAATACAATTAATGTGACTACTACAGGGCATAATAAATAAGTAAATAAAAAGGAGAGATTTGAAACCTGGAACACCTATTCGTTGTTATAACTTTCAGGTGTTAACTTATACCTTTCAATCCGGGAACACCTTAGCTGTTACTATAATGTATTGTATATGTATAGCTTTTTAAAATTTATTTTTTAATCTGATGTTTTCAGAAAACTTAGGTCAGGATTTAGAAGGCGTTTTTAGACCCGACTCACCGGAGACTCTGCCGCTCATAAAATGATTGGCTTAGGAATGCGACAAAAAGCTGTTTTGCTGCCCACGCAGCCATTCACTTCCTGGCTTACGGCTAGGTTTACGGCAAGGAAGCTTTGAGAAGGAAGAGAAGTGATCATGTGACTGGGCTGTGCCATGACACTTTCATGGACACTTTCATGGGAGCCAAACTACCCGGAAGTTTGGCAGAATGCACTGGAGTCAATGAGAGCTCAGTGACCAGCTGAGCTGAACATTATTTATGAATGACTGAGACCTTTTGTAAAGTAATCACTTCTGGAAAATAACAGAAGACATATACTGTAACACATTATTGTCTGCTGTGTTGCTTTGCTGATGTGTACACTGTGTAATTTTTATAGAGGTATATGGTATCTAAAGAGCACAAAGTACCTTTCTGAACGTACCAAGTATCGCGAGACTTCCCACCGTTTCCTGTCTGGCAGCCAAATCTCGCGATACTTCGGAGCCAGAAACGATACCTGCTGCTGTTTAGATCCTCAGATAAAATGATATACTGTGCACTCTGTGCACATCGAAAAGCAAGTGATTAGAAAACAACCTGTGATATGTCTTCTTTTATATTCCTGAACCGATTATATGAGACAGGTCTCAATTGTTCATAAATAATGTTTGTTATGAGCTGGTCCAGCCGGCTCCATTCACTGCCATGTATTCATTGCACTTCCGGTGTGAGTTTGGCTCCAAAGAAAGTGTCCATGAAAGTGTCATGGCGCTGCTTGTCGCAGCCCAGTCACGTGACCACTTCTCTTCCTTCTCAAAGATTCCTTGGTTTACGGGCCGACAATCTTCCTTATTTACTCTGAATCTACACTGCCTCCGTGCAGATTGATCATAACGCCGATGTTCTGTCCTATTTCATCATGAATCTAGAGGGCGATGCAGTAAAGGTTTCACCTCCCGGTTTTGGGGGGAAATGAAAGGCGGGGGTTTTCAGTGTAAAATCTCTCTCATCTGCTTGGCACTCTAGCACTTTTATTCAGAAAAAATCCGAAGGCACCCAAATTGTTAATAAAAACATGTTAACCACATTAATTATTTAACCCTATTTCGGGCACATTTTCACATGTAAAAAGATGTGTGCCCTTTTGCGCATTCATCAAAGCACAGCAGCTTTTTCGCTTTACTTTGAATTGATTTTATTTCAACTTGAGACGTCCAAGGTGCTCCTCCAAAAACTGGAGGCACACAGAGTGCATAAACGCAAGGCGCACTGCAATGCAAAGGCTTTACTGGCATAACAGACGCCCCCGGCTGCTAACACGCATGCTGTCTGATCAGGCCCCGACGCTAGAGGTAATCGGCCTAATGACTATTCATCCAGCATCCATATGCACATTGTAGTATAATGTCTTTGGACAATTAACCACTTAAACCCTATATCCGTCATTGACCTGGAGTCCCGGTCCCGCCCCGGGGGGTCTGTACTTGGCCACCTCCTCTTTTTTGCACTCTGTGCCAAATCTTTATCAAAATGGCCGATCTATAAGCTCACAACGCATCGCACCGCAACACGTCGTGACTCTAGATCTGCTATTTTCACCGAAAGTTCACCTACTTTTCTATTACCCGTCTCTGTTATAGGATTAATGTGGATCTGCGAAAAGCAACAGTAGACAGAGACATGACCCGCAGACAGATTTTCATTAGGCCGCTGTCATTGGGAGCCCTGCGAGAGGGGAAGCCGTCCGTCAGTGCCAGTCCCCCAACTCATCCTGACAGGCAGATAGTGCTGCTGCGTCTAACACCCCGGGGGACGGAGTGGATGGGCGCAGCAGAGCCCCAACCGGAGCCCCCACTTGGACTTGACACACTTTCCTCATTGTGTGTTTTGTTACAGTTACTTTTAACGGCAGCACCAAGCAAACGCTGAGCAACCGGGAATGAAGTGTGCATGTGTCTAAAATAAGGAGGAGAGAGGAGGTGGAGAGAACATTCACTGACACGGAACGTGTCGGTGAATACAGAAGAAGATGTCGTTCAAACCTTTCTATTCTTTTTCTGCACAAGTTATTTTTGGGGAGCTTTTCTCAGCTTTTATTTGACAGTTACTGTACAGTGGAAGGAGGGACAGGAAAGACAGAGAGGCAGCAAGGGAGTAACATCCCTGTCAGGAATCAGAGCCTATGTGGTACTTCCGTATAACAATTTAGCTACCGTGTCACCAATGATGTCAAACCTGTCTTTTTTCAGGGGCGCTAGCCCTTCCTATGCACAGCTTTGTGTGTGTGTGTGTGTGTGTGTGTGTGTGTCTGTAGCACGGAATGTGATGATTTGATTGGCTGAGCACGGAATGATTTTTGAGTGGTGCAACCATAGGGTCCACCACTTCTTCATTTTGGACACCAAATTTGGTGTCCAAATCGGAAAAATGCCGAAGTAGACAGTTCTTCCGGGTGTTTCAAAAGGCCACTGAGCAACTTCCATCGACATGAGTAGCGGGGGGGGGGGGGGGGGGGGGGGGATAGGAAATAGAACAAAGGGGGGGAAAAAACTACTTGAGATCACACCAGCCGCAACAAAAACTACGGTGCTGAATTGGTGCAATAGAACACCTGACATGGGAGTGTGGTCTCATGGGTGAAATATCAAGCAGGGAATTCCTTGAGCTCTGTGTGAAGACTGAAGAAGACCAAAGTCTGACAGAACTGATATATATTAATTCCAGAGGGTCCCTAAAATGTTGTTTTTCTACATCTAAAGTAGATTACTATTTGTGTTCACATTATGACATGCCCAGGAAAGGGACGGTAGGGTTCAAGTGGTTAAACATAATGTGCATGAAATACTAAAGTCTAAACACTGGGGATTCATCGGTGGTTATTCTAAGATCCAAAGTGTTTTCAGATCATTGCTAAAGGGAACCTTGAAGAGCCTAGACTCTACACCACTTTTTTGGGTGGAAGTTTTCCCGAAATGTCTTTGAAAAAACTTTCATACAGTTCACAACACATCAAAGAACCTCTAGTTTCATTGATGCTTCATGAAACATTTCGTAAAAGTTTTTAAAAAACGGCACAGTTCATTGATGTTTCAGTCACATGAAAGTTCACAGAGGAACGCACTGTATTTCACTTCCATCACATTTGCTCTCCCTTCTCATGCAGAAAGAGGCTGACTCTCTTCGCTAAATCGCTGGTTCTCCAAAAGACAAAATGTACTGTAGGCTAATGTAGTCTATACTATCAGTCTGACATCACAGAAGCTATGTTTCTGGTGTGTGAAACATCTGCAATTGCACGATGGAGCTTGCACAAAAACAATGAAATGAGATAATAAAGTTGATTCTGATTCATACTCACATTATGTGAAGAGAGTAAAAAATAACACAATAATTATGTCAGTTAAAGTTTGTAAATGATGGATGGTGCATTTATATAGCGCCCTTTTTCCCAAGGTGCTTTGTTTTTATTGTGTATCATACAAGGATCCACTAACACATTCACACACCGACGGCGGAGGAGGAAACCATGCAAGACACCAACCAGCTCATCGGTAGCAACAAGGAGGGTTCAGTGTCTTGCTCAACGACACTTCGGCACACCGCCAGGAGGAGCCGGAGATCAAACCGGTAACCCTCCGATTCCAATACATACAGTAGATCAGTTATTTTTGGCAAGTTAAAGTGGTGATGGAGTATAAATTATGCTAAGCAGCTTTACGGTAGAGTACGGTAACTAGTCTTACCTCCATAGAAGTCCCCATACATGGATGCATCTGAAACAGAGTAAAAGGTATTGAAATGTAAGGCATCGCACAGTATACAGTATGTACAGTATAAGTACATGTAATGTCAACTCAGTAAACGTTAATCTTTTATGTTCTCCAGTGGATGCCTCAGCCCCGATTTACAGTTGCTGTAAGGGCTAAATGAGATCACAGATTCAAATACAGTATGAAAACATGTCTTCTTTGAGTTGTGGCATGTCTTTGATCAAAAGTCTTTTCAGACTATTTTGAATAGCTGCAAAATCCAGCTGGCTGCTGCAGACAAGCTGCCTTGGGTGCCGAGGTCAAACACACAAGGGAATCCAACGCCCTTCACAAGAACCAGCAGTGCAAAGATCAGAAACATTCAAGGCTGCCCTTTGATGGAAGGTTCGATTCTACATGGGCCAACCATCGTGGGACTGACACATCAATGGGTCACTGACAGCAGCAGGAGAAAAGAAAGAAATATGAGAGAGACAGAGACTGTAGCATGAAATGTGCAACTTACCCCCCCCCCCCCGGTGCTCTCTAAGTTGCACATTTCATGCAACAGTCTCTGTACTGCAAAATGGTAATTAATAGCTGTGTAAGGCTAATAGGCATAAGGACACAAGGGTAGCATCACTGGTAGTTCAACATTACTATGCACTGGATCCAGGGCATTGTCTGCTGAACTTTTGTGCTGCTGTCTTAGAATTAACAATATCATATCAATCATCCAATGTTGTCCCGGGTTGTCCCTAAAATGTGTTATAGCCAATGTCCCCCTAGCCACGGGGATGACTCACTGAGGGTGACCTACTTCTGCTGGCTGGGCTGTCTGTTTTAGATAAAAAATGGACAAATTTAATCTCCGCTGTCCGTGAGTCTGTTTGAAGCCAAAACATAATAATAATAATAATCTTTATTGTCCCGAAGGATATTCATCTCCACAGGTCTGTTCAATACCAACAACAAAAACAACACAGTACAGAAAAACATAACACCAAGACAATAAAAAAACATGAGTTCCCCACTGTTATCCGCGGGGCAGTTTGTTTAATGCCGCGATGGCTGAGGGGACAAAACTCCTACTGAAACGAACCTTTTGCCAGGGTAAGGTTCTGTATCTTTGTCCAGATGGCATGAGGTTGAAGAAGCGATACAGAGGATGATCAGTGTCACGTGATATTGATATTACATGAAATTTCATCTACAGTAAATCACCTCCAGAAGAGGACATGTTTGACTATTGCGCTGATATGTCATTATTATATCGATCATGGTATGAGACTAGATATTGTCTGGGATTTTTGGATGTTAAGTAATAGCCTGATTACACTGATTACACTTAGACAAAATTGCAAAAATAGACAATCTACGTACATTCTACAAGCAGAGATTAAAATAGGGTGCATTTTGCATCCCAAAAAATTGTTTATAGTTAAGAGACGCAATAGAACAATGACATCCATGGGATGCACTACTGTACTACTGTTTTGTATTCTAGTTTATTTTGCTAGCTTTAGTTATAATAATCATTTCTTCTGTTTTCTACATGAATATAACCACATTATAACCATATAAAATGAAATGGGAGTTAAATGCTGCAATTTGTAAAAAAAAATATATATATATATATATATATATATGACTCCTAACGTCGTTGAAGTGGGACTCATAAAATGTCCCTGGGACTCATCTAAAAGACCATCCCTGCATCCCGGGACTCATTACATTGAAAACCTATTTACATCACTGTAAAAACTCACAACGCGTTGCAAACCTGTAGATTTGCTACTTCAGAAATGATTTGGTGGAAAAAAAATATCATGACAATCTATTGAGGTATTTAGTCAAAAAGATATAGTCATATTTGATGAAGTCCATGTGCTGCGCTACCAACAAATTTGCGTTTTCATGTTCTCAGGGAAACAGTAGTAGTAAATCTTAGTACTAAAGTAGTAATGCTTCTTCTATAATATGGATGTTGTTGGGCAAACACCTCCTGAGCATTAGCTTACAGTAGATGGTCTCCCTGAGCTGATAAAATGTTTATAAGCATTGGGCTTATGGGACTCCCTTGAAAGTTCCAAATGCATGTCTGCTGCTTTTATTAATTCCTGGAAAACAAACATGTGACACGCACGCACGCGCACACACACACACACACACACACACACACACACACACACACACACACACACACACACACACACACACACACACACACACACACACACACACACACACACACACACACACACACACACACATCGTCTCTGTCGGGTGAAAACCTAATATGTCCAAAACTGTACAATTTCTGCATTCCAATGCAGAAAAACAGCAAAAGTAGCAGGTCTACGAGCTTTTGAGCAGTTGTGTGGAGTAACTACCGTAAGTACATTTACTCAAGTTAGTGAAGTACTGTACTTAAGTACAATTTTGAGGTATTTTTTAGAGGCACATATTACACTTTTACTCCACTACGATGAATTAAAAACTTTAGTTACTACAGTAGTTACTTTGTAGATTTGTATTATTATTACAAAACATACATTACCCATTTGAGTATACTTTCTACTTTCGGCACTTTAAGTACATCTTGATACCTGTACTGTTTATTATGCATTAGTTAGAGTATTGTTACTTTTATTTACGTTAAACATTTGAGTACGAGTACTTTTTTCGTCACTTTTTGTGTCACGAAAATAAAATAAAATAAAATAATGAAATATGGAGATGAGACGTTTCCACCCGACAGAGACGGTCCATAATACGCCACGGTATACAGCGCAGCGGGGGAGGGGAGGGGCGGGGGGGGGCACTGACCTGTGGATGTGAGCCAGACCGCCAGGAGAAGGGGCGGGGGAGGGGAGGGGCGGGGGGGGCACTGACCTGTGGATGTGAGCCAGACCGCCAGGAGAAGAAGTGGAAGCAGGCGTCGGCGCAGCATGCTGACCTGATGAGAAGAACCTCCGGTGGGGTGGCGGCTAGACGCACAGCTGACGGAACATCAGCAGGACTGCCTGCTCTTCCTGGATGGAGAGAGAGAGAGAGAGAGAGAGAGAGAGAGTGAGAGAGAGAGAGAGAGTTTTCAATGTGGGGCATCATGATCCACCGCAGAAAAATAAATAGAATGATGACTTGCAAATCCGTGAACTGTTATACTGCTGTAGAATGTTACGGTGCAGCTGCTGTGATAGCATTACTGCGTTCTGAAGCACACCGCCATTGCCCTGATTAATTTTTCATAATGCTAGGAGACAAATATTTACTTGATATGCCATGCCATGAGTCAAATCAACACCGCACTGTGACAGAAAAACAGGCCCGTACAGTGTACTGTACATGTTTTGGGGGCGTCAGGAGACAGAGATGGGGATGACATGCATGCAGCAAAGAGCCTCGGGTCTGATTTGAACCCAGGGCAGGCTGTGGGAAGGATTTTAGCCCTATTTACATAGTGCTGTATGTGCTGATTTAACAGGTGAGCCACTTGGGGCAGCCGTGCTTTAGGCTGCATGTTTTACATGCTGTCAAATATAGTGATTCCTCAACTAACACACACAACCACAGCAGAGACTCCAGACATAAACATGGCAGGCACACATCATGCACAAACGCAATTTGTGGGTATGTTACAATAAATAAACTGCATAGAGCAGCCTCCGTATCACAATCCACCGGGTGTCACAGCACATGACAGGCATGTCACGTCAATCCCTGCATGCCTGCAGGCGACCACAGCGTCCGCCAGCAGGCTCTGCTTCACGTCAACCTCCGAGGTACCTTAACGGCAGGCGAGCTGCTTTTGATGGCCGCTCGAAGATTGACAGGAGAGCGAACGGCGGCCACGGCCAGCGAGTGAGCCCTTAGCGTTTGTGTAGCTGAAGCAGGGCCATCTCTTGTTGCTCACTCGCTGCCCCGCCCCGAGGCAACAGCATCATCATTCAGCACACAGTCATACTCTCTGGGCCTTGTGCTGAGGAAGCCAGCGTGGCAGTGTATATTTAGTTGACTATAAAATCATGATGAAAAATGTTCATCGACTGCCTTTTTTTCACTGACAAAAACTAAATAGAAAAATTATGAAAGTTATGATGACTAAAACTAAGACTAAATATATTGACAATTTCGTCAACAAATACAAACTAGATTAAACTTTTAGGGAGGGACTAGTGGAGACTAGTGGAGTTCCAGTAGAACTAAAAGACAAGTAATTTTATTTAGTTTGGTTGCGCTCGGGTGTCTTGTAGATCGGCTATTTACGGCATGCAACCAAGTGTAAAATCATCCATTACGACGCCATCAGGCTAGCCAAAATGCTTTTTTTGTCGCCAAAATCGACTGTATACGATTTAGTCAACTAAAATCATAATTATGATATTTAGTTGACCAAAACTGGACTAAAACTAAAACATTTCTGATGACTAAAATATGTCTGTCTGAGCATGGAAGGCTCACTGGACCTCGCCGTCATAGACGGGGACGGAAGACGGGTGCAGACGAGCCTCTCAGCGTCTCCCAGGGGAACGTAGGTAACACACACACGTCCTCGCTGCATTTACACGGTTCACCCTAAACTAAACTATTTACGGCCGGCTGCCAGCTTATGAGGGAACAATTAAGCAATTCAGTGGAGCTTCCCGGAATTACAATCGTGTAAATGAAATCCCGTAATACTTTGATTCCCGTTGTCCCCAATTAGAGGGATAGAAGTCTAAAACCGATCCAATTCCAGGTTGCAGGAAGTGCTTCATCTCATTCGCTCACACTGCCAATTAAAAACGTAATTAAAGTATTAACATATCTTTACTAGACGTGCAAGTGATATGGTTCTGTCTGTCTGTCTGTCTGTCTGTCTGTCTGTCTGTCTGTCTCTAAGTAGGACAGCATGCCTTGGTACCACCACCAGTTTTACTGAAACATGCAATTTTTATTGAATGTCTCTAAGTGCTGCTTGGTAGGAGAATTCAGTAAGGAATGTACAGTATCTCTGCAGGGAAATATTACGCTGACAAATTGCACGCAGTTTGATGGGATATTCTCCCATACCTAGTACTGTACAGTAAGTACAGTGCAGAGGAAGAAAGCACAAGAAAACACTTTGGTCCCAAACAAGATATGTTTCGAAAACTACTGACTGGATTGCCATGGAATTTGTTCTGTGCACCTTCATTCTCCCCTGCTGATTTTGGTGACCCCATGACCTTTTCTCTAGTCCCAGCCTAACGGTTCTTGCAGACTGCTGTCGTTTTGTAGAAAAACTGAAAAACGCAGCAAAAAGCTGAAATGTACACTTGCACATGCACCTAGAGCGGTTGTGTCATGAAGCACAACTCAACAGAATGAAAACAAAATTTGCTGCAGCATTATTTTTGGTCAGTATCTGGTCTCTGGTCTTTTCGCTATCATATCATTTTTCTTTCGGTGAACATTGGCAAAAAACGTACCACATATCAAAAACATATAATAACTCATCTCTCACATCACAGCGCTGAGCATCAATCTACGTCAGTAAACTGGTCTATTCAGACGCAGGTCATGCTGGACCTGTGCAGTTTGATTAGAGTGTAATTGAACAAGAGGGACATGCATTGATTCTTTCTGCGTGGCCTGCCTGGGGGGTATCAGCTGGCGGAGCCTGAAAGGGGTGTGACATCTGGATTGAGATCTCACACAACAATGGCCTTCTATCACAGTAAATGGATTATGATCGATAACAGGCTGTGATTTATGCCGGCTACACAACCAACAATAGCGCACAGCACAACACACACACACACATACACACACACACACACACACACACACACACACACACACACACACACACACACACACACACACAGACATGTAGGGACAAAACAACACACACGCACAAGCACGCACACACACACACACACACACACACACACACACACACACACACACGTGGAGACACATGTGCGCAGAAGCAATTGCATTTACAAAGTAGAGCATGCACTGCACATGCACAGTCTGGTAATCAGGTGCAGAGCGAGCAGAAAACCGTATGTCCAAAATGATATTACTTTTCAGGATTCTGATGTAAATGAGCTAAAGAGGAGAACTGCTTTCTCTGCCTATAGCACACAAACGAACATAAAGACTAGACTTGCAAAATGACTAAAATAATACGGAGAAGTTCTGAAGCAGGCAGGCAGATGAATGAGGCAGATCTTTCAGAGTTCCATTATGTTTATTTTCGGACACAAAGAACAAGCTCAACAGAATCACAGAGCTCCCCAGTGGCCCCCCGGCCTGGGAGAGTGACACACCCTACAGTACATTTCTGACTAGTTTATAAAGACGCACGATACACAGGAATGGCTCAAACAGACAGTCATTTGACACCCAGACCAAATGAATAACAATAACCACTGGCTATTCTCATTATCAGCAAGCGAGCTATTTAGCATACTGTATACTGCCAGCTGTGCAGGGTGCCTATGGGTCTGTCCAAACATGTCCTGTGGTCTCTCATTTACTTTAGTTCTAAACAGTTATTTATGCTATATTAATGTGAGTTGTGGTTCCTCTCGATACCACAATTCAAATAAAAAAGCATAGCAAAAGTAGCAGATCTACAAGCTATTGTGTGACGCTGTAGTATGATCATTGATCAATCAAGTAGAGAGTTAATTTACCAAAAATAAAAACAAGTTATTAAGATGTTTCTGGGTTTCTGCCCGACAGCAACGATATACAACCCTACAAACAAGCACATACAACAAGTTGAACATTATGTCTGGGCTATGCAGCCGACCGGGCAGAACACAATGCAGTGAGGAGGATTACATCTTCACACTCCCCGGTATCCTAGCAACACCATTCAAAAGGAGTAGTTTGTGTGCTGCGTGCGGGGTGCCTTTAGTGACCACCAACAATGAAAACTATGCAAACACTCATTCTAATCTTCAGCAAGGGTGTTGGTGTGCAACGGCATCCATAGGGGAGGGACTGGTCATTTTATTTTGCTTATTCATCAAGACAAAGCTGTTCCAAAATAAGCTACAGTATACGTCTGTTTCCCTCACTCTCTCATTTTCGTTCTGTCTCTGAGTGCCATGCGTGCGTGCGTGTGTGTGTGTGTGTGTGTGTGTGTGTGTGTGTGTGTGTGTGTGTGTGTGTGTGTGTGTGTGCGTGCGTGCGTGCGTGCGTGCATGCACGTCTCTTTTCATACTGTACACAGCCATACTGCAGATGTAAATAATCATTTTCTTGTTCAGTCATCATAAATCATACATGATCATTTTAAGAGGCACTTAGGATATTAGTGAAGACGATAAGGAGTCTTTTAGAAGCGTCACATGCAGCAGACGGCCATTAGAAAGGCCTCTGAATTGACTATGAATACTATGAAAATGCACCGTGCAGACGGAGAGAGCATAGTATTAATGGGGCCTCCTCTTAGCAGCAGTGTGAGTGAGTGAACATCACAGCCTACCGTATGTTGTAAGGTATACTTGCCAAAAAGAAATAATCTTTATCTGCCAGCGATAGCGTTGCACAATGGACTTCCACGCGCAAGGTTTGGCTCAGCCAATTTAAGCCTGTTATACTTCTTTGTCGTACAACGTAATCTATAAGTGATCTGTAATCTCACAACGGGTCACAGTTTTACTGTGCGACGACACCAGTGTGCAACTACGTATAGGTCATTCTTTAGTAACGTCTCCTCTCTCTATACTTTCTTTCCTGTACATCATCCTAATAATAACAATTAGACCCATTTGATCTTGCTGGGGGAAACTGAACCTGGTTTCCCATGCAGGTTGCCTCTCTACGCATTGAGCATCACTATCCTTTCCTACTATAAATGAAGTCTCTGCCTGTGTGTCTATATATATATATTAGTGCCTGTGTGTCTATATATATATATTAGTGCCTGTGTGTCTATATTAGTTCACGTGTCTTGAAAACCGTCAGACCGTCCGACTTCAAACTCAGCGTGCACGTCACTATGACCAGAGGGAGGGCCAATCCGACCATAGGCAAATATGGAGATCTCCAAAAGAATAGTGATAAATTGATAATACAACTTCAAATCCCCATATATGGCGTATGCTAGCGTTGTCATAGTACTGCCTGGACTCCATATTTGGGCATGCCTTACACACATAATACAACAGGCTGGGTGGAGCATGCATTCAACTAGCTTCGTTCCTGACTCGCATTTTTCCTGACGGTCTAGTCTAACACATAAAATGCAGAAGGAATATCATCAAAAGATATCGACAAAGATGACAGGGCTTAAACAATGCCATTTCTCCTCTCTCATGAATCACAACCTGGATATTCCTGGAGCTATTACAGCTTCTGGTCTGATTTCCTTTTCTATTTATTTGTAGATCCATATATGTATATGTTACAGTAAAATCGAGAAACCAGTAAAAGATTAAGAAAAACCGAACGAGGCGCCCGTTTTTCCGGCACGGGAGGTCGAGCCCAGGTCGGGGCCGGGTCCCTTTGAGGTCCCTTTGAGGTTATATTGTGTGGTTTGCAATGTGAATCTTATTCTCCCCCCTTTGTGTCTGTCTGCCTTGTGGCTGTCTCGCTCTCTCCCAGTGCTGTGAAATCAGCTCAAAGACTAATATTACATGAGGGCTGCCGGAGGGCAGATACAAGGATTCTCCTGTTGCACTCCAATAACCCATAGCTCCAGTGGAGTCTTAACACCACCCTGCAGCCCTCTCCAATAACCCATAGCTCCAGTGGAGTCTTAACACCACCCTGCAGCCCTCCCTCCGTAGGGCTCCTGCTTAGACAATATCCCCACTGTCAGGTAGACAACTAGAAACCTTGTATATCCAAAACAGTTACTTTTCAGGGACAGGAAATGAAGCATATATTGCGTTAGCTCATGCAGCGCACGAGTGGAGTCATATAAACGCCTCAGCTGTAATCTGCTGTCAGTCTGTTGATTGCTTTCAATCAGCAACACTTTTCTACGCACCAATTACACCTCATTCCCTCAACAGGCGGTCCGTTTAAATACAGCTCCCTCCTACACTGCATGGTTCTCTGCTCTTCAATTGCTGACACACACTGCTGCTGCTGCTGCTGCTGGCAAAGCTTGCCTCCAGCCACCACCCCAGCCTCCACATTATAGTCTTGCATTATTCAAATGTCTAAACTGAAATTCATGAGTGCACTCTTGGCTCTAAACTAATGTAAACTGAAATTCATGAGGCTCTGAACTGGCTCTGAACTAATGTAAACTGAAATTCAGAGGTTGCGTGGCTCTAAACTGAATTCAATGTTCTATGGCTTTAATGTTAAATACATGGTTTTTGCCCCGACAGGGTTAGAACCCTCGCCACCCCCACTCGATCTTCTATGGCTGGCTTGATGCAAGCTGCATGAAGTGAGCTGGGGGGAGCGTCATGCCTTATCGTCTGGGTCACGTCCAGAGAGGAGGAGGAGGAGGAGGAGGAGGAGGAGGGGGGGCAGGAGAGATGGAAGGAACGAAGGATGAAAATATGGAAGGGAGGAAGGAATGAAGAAAGAGGGGGGAGGGGTATTCATGGGGCCAGACTTCAAAAGCAAGATGGAGACAATATTCCTCTAACCAGATGCACAGACACACACACACACGCACACTCACACACACACACACACACACACACTTGCATGCACATGCGCACACGTGCGTCCACACACACGCACGTGCGCACACACGCACACACGCACACACACACACACACACACACACACACACACACACACACACACACACACACACATGCGTACACGTGCGTCCACACACAAACACACACACACACACACACACAGACCATCAGTACCATCACTCATTAGCAGCAGATTTACAATAATCCTCCAAGAGAAAGCTAAAATGAGCTTAACGCGGTACCAGCTTTAATGACTGAATGTATTCTCCCCACAAGAACACGCGGTCTTGTCGATCTCTATCAGAATGCAGCCATCTCCAGACAAAAGCAGCAGAGATATATGCGGTCATCTGCATTTCCCCCGCTAAAGAGACATTTTGTCGGGAATTTGTAATGAACAGTGTGTCTCGGCTCAATGATGGAAACAGATATGGAGCTTGATGGGAAAGTTGAGAACCATCAGTTAGATCATATCCTGAAATCTGTGTCATCTCCCAGTTGTTGTGGCCTGCCAGGGAGCATTCTGTGTCATCTCCCAGTTGTTGTGGCCTGCCAGGGAGCATTCTGTGTCATCTCCCACTAACCAAAGTTTTAGCTAGTAGGCTATAGGAGCTGCCTGGCAGAATAACCATTTCCTGCTGTAGTAGCGGGTAATGTAATAGTATGTTATGTTGCTTAAGGGCACCTCAACAGACGCTGCTTTTGATGCCAGTCGAAGGATTAAAAAATACAGACAACTTGCAGGCAGCTTCACTCCCCTTTAGGCTTACCAGCCATAGCCTCGATTTGCTCTGTCTGTCTGTCTGTCTGTCTGTCTGTCTGTCTGTCTGTCTGTCTGTCTGTCTGTCTGTCTGTCTGTCTGTCTGTCTGTCTGTCTGTCTGTCTCTCTAAGTAGTACAGCATGCCATGTCAAACTGTCACAGAAAGACACCGTGCGTGCGTATATGTGCTTGGTTATTGGTACCACCACCAGTTTTACTGAAACATGCAATTTTTATTGAATGTCTCTTTGAAAAGACCTACCTTCGGGTCATTATGATAGCATCGTAGCACAGTACTTGTAAATAAATCCCAGTATGCTGAATCACTTTTATTATATGAGAATTAAGCCTTGTGCCTGTGAATTATATACATCAAAATACATCCAAAATGAGCGAGCAAGGCCATGTGCATCTTTTCAGCCCGAGGTCTGAAAGAGGCACTTATACGTTCTCCCGCCTACACATACTGTAAGGACATACTATTCCATATCTTCCTTGACGTATGGGAAAAGGAAATTGGGTTAGCCTGCAGTGAAGTTCAGGCTTGTAATTCTCAGCAGACAAATCTAATAGATACTCTGTATCTTAGTTAGATACAGAGTAGACATACGTGGCCTATCCAAGTCTGTTAAATGGCAGATAACGCAGCAACCCCAATCCCCCAGACATGAGCAGCACCTACAGATATAGATGCTCTCTACATGATGGGTCTGGAACCCCAATCCCCCAGACATGAGCAGCACCTACAGATATAGATGCTCTCTACATGATGGGTCTGGAACCCCAATCCCCCAGACATGAGCAGCACCTACAGATATAGATGCTCTCTACGTGATGGGTCTGGAATAAACAGTTCACCCCCACAATGAATACTAAATAAAACTACTGCCGGTGTTCGCTTTTGGGTCAGCGTGTTTGCATGCGCCAAAGTCAGAGTTCACATCTATGTTTTTCTTTTACAGGGGAGAAAAGAGAACGAACAAAAGCTGCTTAAATAAATTACGCTATATCAAGCTTCCGCCGTAGTCTGAGGACTCACCTCTTCAGACTCACCTCTTCAGACTCCACCTTAGACCATAGAACTTGCCGTGGCACTTGCCCTAGCCATGACGACCTTGCAGGCTTATGCAAAGGCTCAAATGTCATTTAGATTATGTAGACAGATGCCAGGTCTTGTACACCTGGCATCTCCTATAGTGTGTATAGTTTCAATGTAAAGATTATTGATGTTTTTTGACTGATGATATGTTCTTGCTGGTTTACCTACTGTATGATGCTCATGTTTTCCTTGCTTACTGAGAATCGCTTTGGATACGATATAAATAAACATCTGTGTCGGGCTGAAAGCCTGTATCTCCAGATTTCATGTTTTTGTTTTGGTTAATAAAAAAAAACTCAGACACTCTCAAAAATACGTTGCAACTTGTAATATAACTGATTGTCATCATTCAACGTGGTCTATCCTCCAGGAGCAGACCACGGAGAGGGGAAAACAGAAGCACATACAGCGACACCAGCGTGCTGCAGGGGACCTACCCTCATCTGAGGATTTCATCTGCCCCACATGTGGCAATTCATGCGGCTCACGCATTGGCCTGCATAGCCACATGCAATGGCACCGTCGCAACCCCCCTCAATAACCCACGCTTGGAGCAACGTCATCATCGAAATCGATGGACAGCTATAAGCAAGTAAGCATAAATAATGTTTTATATGCCTTTATTGAACGATATGGAGAGAGGGGCTGACATCGGGTAATACTGTATATCCAAACTCGTCTCCAGTGTCTGGAACGGAAAGAGTTCATGTGCACTGAGCTGTCGCTCTTGAATTAAGAGATTGTGCTTGTCATTACATTTTCTACTGACACTTACAGTATGTGTAGCCTATCAATTATGGTTTCATTTAAATGCAACCAGCTACAGCTTATAATGAAAGCATTTGTATTTGCGGTGCTGCAAAGAGAGAGGGGAGAGAGAGAGAGAGAGAGAGAGAGAGAGAGAGAGAGAGAGAGAGAGAGAGAGAAGCAATGAATTATACACACTTAATATTATTTCCTGCCCTTTGTAATTGTGTTGTACACCGTTCAAGTTGACTTACCTAGCCTACATATGCAGCTGTTATTTTATCAATTAGCTGAGCACAGCCTAATTTATGAAATAGTTTAGCAACACATTGAGATCATCAGATGATGGTTGACCCGCCTCGGCCCGCCCTGCGGTTTAACCCGCGAGACATGCGGCTACGGGTCGGGCCCACTCTGACCTGGGTGGTGGCGCTCTCTCTCTCTCTCTCAATATTAAATAAAAAGACAAAAGGCTCCTCCAATGTATGTCTACCATACCTTATCGTTTTGCACTAAAACATGCTTGACAGGAACTGTAACCAAATAATGGCCCGGTGCAAAAATAAATAAAAGCCTATTAAACGCCATATTAAAAGCCTATTTGGAAATATATGGTAGTTTTGAAGAGAGGTTGGCTGAGGTTGGGAGGTACAAGCCAGCACCACTGCAATACCTCTCTAAAGGTCATTACACACTGGCGAATTAGCGACGCAATGCAAATAAGCGATCTGAAAATGCGAAATATTACATGTTGCAGTTCGCCTGCGAATCTCTGCAAAATAAGACACCAGAGCGAACAAATAAAGAGCAAAAACGGTCGCATTTTCGCACATTCGTCACTGATGTGGAAGCTTGCATGGACTTCAATTGTTTGTTTTTAAATGCGAATTATTCGCACGAATATATCGCGTCGCCAATTCGCCAGTGTGTAATGACCTTAAGTCTAAGGGAAATGGCAAAACCTCTAGGCTCTCACCATCTGTGACACATTTGCCAAAGCATATCAGAGGGTGACGAATAAAACATGTAGAGATCCGCTGTTCCAGCGCTGTACACAATGCTTCAGTGGGTAGTGGCTCCTGCGAGACGCAGTGTTGCTAGGCAGACTACTGAACTGTGGTTATAGGTTCTATGTTCCAAACTCATCGCTTAGCTGTAGCGAGTATAAAGTAATTTTGTCCTCCGAGAACTTTGTTTGGCTTAGTTTGGAGTATGCTGCAGCGATAATTTCTTTGGGACATACAAGGTTTCCACCTGACAGCGATGCTATATATTTCTGTTAGCAGCTGGGCAAATAGCAGAGCCATCTAGTATAAACACCTGTGTTTTTTGTTTGCTTGTTTTTTTTTAAAGGGGAGAAAAGAGAAAGAATGAAAGCTGCTTGATGAAATGACCCAATAAAACGTTTGAAATGATATAGGTATTTGATCTTTTATAGAACATAACAATGGCTTTTAAACGGCCGCCACCACCACCACAATACCTGCCCATCTCAGGAGGCAGTGAATGCAGAGCAGATAATGCTTCTCCGAGGCATGATTTATGATATAACAAACAGGAGACACTTCCTCTCTCTCGCTCTCTCTCTCTCTCTCTCTCTCTCTCTCTCTCTCTCTCTCTCTCTCTCTCTCTCTCTCTCTCTCTCTCTTATCAGTCACAGAGTTCAATGGCAGCAGTCACCCTAATATAACGTAAGCTATTTATCCCTGCTCCAGTCAACACACTGCCCCGGGGTCACACAGGCTGACCTGAATATCAATAAAGATATACAATACTTAGCATAGCAGCATTTCGTTGCTGTCGAGCAGAAGCCTCCTATCTCCAGATTTGATATGCCATATTAATGCCCTACATACGAGGTTTCCACCCGACAGACGATATGAATAACACAGTCTGTGTATTTCTATTATATTATTTAAATTGCGGCATTAGCATGGATAATAAATAATACTGACTGAGCTAGGTTGTGTATACTATACATAGTAAAACCCTCAGCAGGGACGTGCACACATAGACATCAAAGGAGGCTTCAGCTCCTGCCCTTTTACCCGTCTGTAAAACAACTGCCCTTTCCAGACCACGGATGCAGCATTTACTATAGTGAAAGAAATGCAAATGCAAATTGCTTTTTTCCCCGAAGTCTCCTGAACTTGAACTCCATGTCGTTACACCGCATCTCCACTAGCTAAAGAGTGCTGGGTTGCGCCTCGAAAATAACTGATCTACAAGCTCTCAACGCGTTGTGAGCTTGTAGATCTGCTATATTCGCTATTTTTGTCAGGGATTTCAGCCCCTGCCTCTGCATCATGTCCCTCACCCTCAGTACACTACTACTACAGAATTGGCTTGGGTTTCATGCCTCTTTAACCACATGAATCCAAGTGTGCCTATTCTGGGGCCTGGGGGAAACATTTGGTGAAAAGCAATGTGTTGTGAGCTTGTAGATCGACTATGTTAGATTGGATCGGATACAACAATGTCGTGCAATAACAGGAGGGAGCCTAATAGGGAGTCCATGGGAATTGGGTCAACTAAGTATAAGCGGTTTTAACAGAGGAGTTTGCTGTGTGTATACTGTATAGTAAGTATACAATAATATATGTGCATGAATGATTGCAATCATTGGCTCCAATTCCAGGGATGTGATTCATACCAGGAGTACTGGAAGACCCACCGATATGGTGATCTGCACCTCTCCACTTATGGAAAAGTGAGTGATTCCTCAAGTTAGTGATGATTTACACCTGCAGCTCAGCGCTCCGTCTCTGTTATGCAGCATTAAATGCCAGTCTGAAGCGGAGATATGGCGTCTTTATTCATTTGACCTTTCTCAACCAGCAATGATGAATCCTATTGGATGGTAAATGGTCTGCATTTCTGTAGTGCCTTTATCCAAAGCGCTTTCCTTTCCCCCCTTCACACACACCCTGATGGTGGAGACAACCATGCAAGAGTACCATCCTGAGCGCTTTCCATTCCCCCCTTCACACACACCCTGATGGTGGAGACAACCATGCAAGAGTACCATCCTGAGCGCTTTCCATTCCCCCCTTCACACACACCCTGATGGTGGAGACAACCATGCAAGAGTACCATCCTGCTCATGGACTGAGCAGTTGGGGTTCAGAGTCTTGCTCATGGACACCTCGACGTGAAGTCACTGAGAGTAAAGGATCACACCAGGTTATCATCTCAGCTAGAGTAGCGGTAATACAGAACCCCCCCCCCTGACTATGAAACCATGGTGATGAAATCCAAGTCACAATGGCCATTTCCCTTGTTGATCTATGGCTCATTTTACACAGAAGATTTCAACTCAATAAAGACTATGCCCCGTTCCGTGTCTGGGTGTGCTGTAGTACACTAACATGGAATAATAGATCATTCCCGATTCAAAATCCACAAATGAAGTTTAAGCGTGTCACACCAGGTAGTATGATAAACTGAGCTACTGTATAGGTAAGGGTCAGAAGGAGACTGCACCTTGTTAAGGGAGTGTGCTCGACGCAATTACCTCATCTGTCCTCTATAAAATGTATCAGCTAAGTGGTTTCTATAGGAGAGCAATGACACGCAAGGACCTTCATATCTCAGCCCCCACAGAGAGCATATGGCTAAATGCCATACGCTCTCTCTAACTCAACGCAAATGATGATAATTACTAGCTGAGAGACTACTATGCACACTCAGTGTCACCAGCGCCAGAGGAGGAAGCTGGATTAAATAGCAATACAATACAATTAAACACGAGTGTTTTCTGAAGCCTTATTGAGAAAAGACGATCAATATCTCCAGGATATGACTGAGAGAGAGTGTCCTGATTCCTGAACAGCTCTACGTTAGTTATCTAACTATAATTAAAAAACAATAGGAAGATTAAGTCTTCCCCCATCACATTCTCCACATTATCCCCTTAGGGGATTATAACCCAGTGTTAGGCCACAGATTAATTCAACGAAGAGAATATTTATAACATATAACATGCTTAATTGCATTTTGTTTACTGGGTGATGTTACACCTTTTACTTATATTGCAAATATTAACCCCTCACACTTCCGAGACCTATATATCCGAGATGAGAAGCCACCACAGGTATAGTTTATAGTATAGAGCAGGTCAGTGCCATTCTGCTTACCTTTCCGTGCAGCATGGTCGAGCGCTATCGCCACACTAGTGGCTGCATGTGTGAAGGGATGAGCTACTTAGCAGCCTGTGTCGCTGTCCTCTCATCAACAAGCCTGCCCTGCCAACTGCCCTAAATCCTCCACTCCATTGTCTGTCACACAAATGAGCAATGCTGCTGGATGGAGGCACTCTCTCCAAGGTGCACAGGGAGGGAGAGCGGAGGGAGGGCGGGAGAAAGGGAGGGTGAAAAGCCTAATTCCCCGGGCAGGACGGGGAACCATGCAAATGGGGCACCGCAGGAGAAGGCTCCCTACCGAGAGAGCACTCTTTGCAGAGAGGTTGTCTCTCCTCAGCGTGGTCTAGGCTTGGGTTTGAGCTCTTAAGCTCCCATTTCTCATTCACGCACGCACGCACGCACGCACGCACGTGGACGCACGCACACACACATGCACACACACCTTCAGAATCATGCCCTCCATCCTCACACCCCACCAGACCATCCCATCCACCCTTGATATGAGCCCCGCCCCCAGCTCTCCTCCCTAGAAGATGAATTTATTACACTAACATTATTTGCCTGGCTGTGGGCCTAGACCTTGAGCAGCAGTACGTTTTAAACACTCCATTCTGTCATCATGAACATTTCAGTGACTAACAGTGAAGATGCCCCTAGTTGAGGTAAAACAGTGTGCTTTGTACACACAAACATCCAGCGAGCGGGTAGAGACTGTTCTGTTATGAATCTCTCAGTAGAAATGAAGCCTATACTCGAGGGATAGTCAAACAAACCCGTCATGTTTTCTATAGTCTGCTCTAGAATCCCCCCCTCTCCCATTCTATTCATCTTACTGAAGAGAGACCACAAACAATAATTGAGACATTTTCTACTCCCACTGAATACACTTCAGGGGATATGAAGTTAGCCCCCGTTTCTGAAACATAGGCACACACAGAAGAATGGGATCACTGGCAGACACAATTGGAGCTAGCAGTAGCCAGACGTTAGATACAGTAAGTGGTCTTTTGGGGCTGGGGAGGATGCCAGTGTGAAGCCACAAATTGGAGCATATTAATGCTTGCGTCTGTCTTAACATCTCTTCTTCATCGCATGAACCCTATGGCTGTCCTGTTCTGGGAATGATAATAGAACACCCTATGGCTGCCCTGTTCTGGGAAATCTGTCAATCTGAACAAGCAATGTAGATCAGCTATTCTCAGGTCTAAGTCCCTGAAGAATCAACTGACAGCAATTAAACACTAATGTTACTGTTACTGTCGCCAAATGAGTTAAATGTTCTCTAGAAAACACTAGTGTTACTGAGTCCAATGTTCTCTAGAAAACACTAATGTTACTGCCGCCGAATGAGTTAAATGTTATAGAAACTCTCTAGAAACTGTATTTGACTGTATCAAATATGAGTGACTGACTCATCGTAAGCAACACAGAGCCACCTCCTAGCTAGACGATATCACAGAGACCGTTTGCTTATTTTTGGACCACAATGCTTATATGAGACGATTTTAAGATGACCCAATGCTACATAGAGGAAAACGTCCACGAACCAGGGGAAGAACGAGTGACGTCAGGAGTATACTTCTGTGCTCTTTTAGCAGCCTACCTACAGTAATAAGATGCATGTAAGAGCAAATGGGGTTTTCATTGTCTGGCACTGGGCCAGCCTAAGTGATCATGTGCACGAAAAGGTTGCCCACCCCTGGTTTAAGTGGTTGAGGTGCCCTTGAGCAAAGCACTGAAACCTGCCTGAGTCCGTGGAGTGACTCAACTGATAGAGGTGGACAGCGGGGGCGTGTTCTCTCCTCCGCATCATCAGTGCCTATATCCGATGCAGGGTTGGTGAAAGGGCCTTTCTGTGTGGAGTTTGCATGTTCTCCCCGTGTCCACTAGGGTAGGTAGGTACACTCACATGCAGTAATCCTGGTCTCTAAACGACCTCCCCCTGGCCAGCCGGGGCGCCTGATGGAAGGGAAAGGAACTGGTCGGAATAACGTGTTCCTTCCATGCGCTACGTCCGGCCGGGGCAACTCCCCCGTCAGGTGAAAAGAAGCAGCTTGGACTCCTCATGCATATAAGGAAGCATGAGGTCAGGTTGGCAGAGGAAGTGTAGCGCCCAGGATTAGATAATGGACACTAGGTGAAAAAAAAATGGGTTGCAAAATCGTGGGATAATTTAAAAAAACAGCTCCCAGGTATATGAATGTGGCTAATAACCCTCTCACCTGGCTGCAACTCCCCCCTCAGGCTTTTGCGGTGCATAACAATGTGTTCTTAGTCAACCTCCTAGTGTAAATATGAGCTAAAGGCATGTTCTCAAGCGTGGACAGGCAGCCACCGTTATACAAATTCTCACTCAATGACTTTGCGGCTGCAGTGACGGCAAAATGCTGAGCTAAGTGTTGCAGGGATTTGGTAGAGAGGAGACTAGAGCAGATTTGGGAGGGTTTAGAGCTTGCGAAATGCATGCGACTAACTCGATTGCACTTTGTTGGTGCTGTGTGACTGTATTACCACGGTGCTTAGCGTTTTTAGCAACATGTCTGACACCAACATCTGACACCATCATACTGACACCTGATAAATAGTGTAATTAGTCTAAAAAGAAAGGACGTGCACGCCTTGTGCTATAGGAGAACAAAACCAAGCAGTAGATTGATTAGATTTATTGGATTTTATGGGGTGTAATCATCCCGGACTCGCCAATGATCCCATGTTGTTGCCTCTGAACATTCCATCACCATCCATCTTACTGGGGAAATTTATGCTGCTGCTGCTGCTGCTACACTCCAGGCAAAGGAAATAGGCTATAATTGATCTGGATTCATTCCAGGTGCCTTAGCTTGTCAACAAGGGATTGGGGATGACACAGAAAACTATTATCTATTATCTGAGACTATAGTTTAATTAATTTAATGTTAAAGGAGCAGTTCACCCAAACAAATGACTTATACTTATATATCAATTACACACCCCATGTATGTATGTATACATGTATGTAAGTTGTAAGTTGAAAGTACTATACCCACAGTATAGTACTGGCTGGCATTTCTATGTGCGTATGCTTGGTAGGTATATATACACTGATGTTGATGCTGACGTAATTAAGATATGTTTCAATGTCGGGTGAATTAAAGGTAATGTCTGTATGTACAGTATACATGTAATCTGACACCTATCTTAATTACGTCACCATCAATACCTACCAAGCATACACGTGTCGTACAGTACCATGCAGCACGACCACAATACATGCATGCTCTGCTTGCGCAAGTAATAAGGCATAAGGGCTTAGGCTGATTGATGTTACTGTACGTTTAGATTCATCCAGTGGTCTGCGTATATGTAGTCGCATCGTTAACGATTGTTTTCTGTAAGTTAATCATTGAACAAGATTTGATGTGGAGGTAAAAAGAGGTCGACATGAAGCTTACTATACTGCACAGTCTCTCATGATGATGTCATTCTGTCAGAAGAGAAAAGAAAGGAACATTCTCTCCCTTTCATTGGACGCGCTGCTACTATTCTTAAACCAAACGGTCTTCAGTTCATCAAAGCGCTGTGAATCTCTTAGAAGCATAATTGTGTGTGAAGCAAGGCCCTGAAAGCAACAACAGAGCACAGGGTCTGTGATGTCTAGCTCTGGTTTTCTTCTCCTATATGCCATTTACTTACTGAGGAGTTCTGACTCAGCACAAATCCACACCCAGTAACAGGAATTAAACAGGATGCTTCATTTCTCCCCCTCTCCTCTGTTTATGTTACACAACTGCACAGTTTTTTTGCCTTACATTCTGCCCACAGCAGTGCAGCTCTTTGCTGTGGCCACAATCATGCAAACAACATGAACCGACAGTCTATTCCACAACATAGACCACACGCTTTTGAAATACCAAAATATCTAAAAACACAATACCCACATAAAAAACCCCAGGAAAGTGTTTCTTGTCTCCCAAACACCATTAAAATAAGATCTGGTTGCAAAAGGGGTGAAGATGTCCCATTAACATTCTAACCTATTACCACTATGCAACTTTCCACCTCTTTCCCTCCCAGAAATCACACAATACACAACCTCAAGGTAACCCCAAAAAGATACCTTGAGCTTCCCCCCAAATAAATGTAAATCACAAATGATATAATGAATAGAAAATTGTAAAAGAAAATGAGGGAGATTATCCATTCTTATACGCAACAGTGATCAGTCCAACATATTGCACAGGCAGTGAGAACATTGCTGTAAGCTGAGACATTGATTTGTTTTCGCCGTCTACTCTGCCCTGGTTCCTGCTCTCTGTAATCCTGTCTGATGTGATTTCAGCATTCTGATGATTATGACACTTGTACGGCAAACCCAGACTCTAAAAGCCTTGCACGCGCCAAGGAGGAGGGCATGTTTTAATTCAAGTTACATTTACTTTTATATATTTTGTATTATTTGGTCGTTATTTACACGAATACATCCTGTCAATACAACACAATGCGCCGTTTGAATTGCCCTGTCTAATGAAGGAAAACTAAAAGTAGGTATAACCCAAAATTCTTGGGTTTTGGTTCCTCAATATTGCAGCAGCAATAAGGATGACAAAGAATAGTGGGTGCAAGTTCATATCATATAGCTAACCATATAGTGCTTTGGCTATGTCTCGCGACGGGTTGAGAACCCCTGGTCTAGGCCTAGGCAAAACTGTACACAGGCCTTTGCAGTAATAACAGATCTACGTTATTATAGGGAAAAAGAGCTTGACAGTAGTCATCTTTGCCAAAATTTGCCAAATCAAATACCTTAAAGTCTAAATATTTTTACAAATCCACACCAAGCCTACAATTATTATTTTTTGGAATCGATTTAGTTTTACATTTCATCTACCGGTAGATAAATATATATAAGCTACTTTGTCCACTCCTGATTCAGTTACATATCTTTCCATAAAAAAATTATGCAAATTACATAGCTCCTTTATCAAAAGAGCTTTGCCATTTGCTTTAGAATTTGCATTACATTCATTCATTCACCAACCATGCAAGGCACCAATCTACTCTTTTTTTTCTCCTTTCGATCACACAAACATTTGGCACCAATGGCAGTCCCCCTGTAGTAACTCTGAGGACCCCCTAGGCCTAGGGTCCCAGACCCTGTGTTGAGGACCCCTGTTTAAAGCAGCATTTTAAAATGCTCTGTGCAGCGTGCGTGGGAGTCATCTTGACTATGACGGACTAACAGTTTATACTGTGCAGGAGGATGCTAAATGCACACCAGTCTTAGTAGTGGTGCCAGCTCACGGCAGAAACAGACAAAAGGGTGGCTGCACACACTGATAGCCAAAGTGCCGATTATTTATTAGGATGCAGAGTTTTTACTCTTAGTGCAGATTATTTATTTAGGAGTAAAAACTCTGCATCCTAATAAACTTTGGCTATCAGTGTGTGCAGCCACCCTTTTGTCTTTTTAAGACTTAACTCTTTAGGGCTAACAGTTTATGCCATGATGTTCATCAGTGTTTCTTTCCTTTTCCTTTTTACTTGTTGATATTGCTGTGGGTTGTGGATGCACCAAACGAAGATTCATTGTATCTCATACAGTGACAAATAAAGATCTTATTTTATCTTATAGTACTATGGTAAAGCAGAATGCAGATGAACCTCACTGAGGCTGAGGGTGTAAATGGTATAACTTGTGGGTTCATCCTCAAATGGTATCCATGGCAATGCACCCAGCTGTTTCTGAGAAATCTTATTTGGGACCAATGCGTGGGTGGACCGAAGAGACAGACCAACTGATATCAAGCACTCAAGCAGATTAAAAAAACAAACAAACAAAACAACCCTTAATAGATGATAATGATGGTTCCACCAGAAGGCTTATGAACTTTTCTATTCCACTTTGGAACTGCATTTTTCTATGCCACTTTTAAGTTGGTGTCATACTTTTTTCCTCTTTCTTTCGAGTCCTACTCCCTTGAACCCTTCCCAGAGCACCGGGGGGACTGAGGGACACCATACTCAATCGGGTGATCAGATCCCGGCGTCCAGCTATTGCATGGATGCTGCCAATGGCGCAGGACACACTGCACAAACTAGAGACCAATTGTCGGACATGTGACTGAGAGCCTGCCATCGCGCAAACTTTTTTTTTCTTCCCAAAATGAGTTAATAGCACAGGCAGACTCATACTAGAGCATGTCTGAAATAAGTATCAGAGCTGAAATCGATGTAAAAATGAATTAAATGCTTACACATGTAGCTACTGTAGGTGTAATGTTAGAGACCACAGAAGTGAACCTTTCAAGCCTGTTTTCTCAACTCGCGTTTTCTGCAAGACAAAACCATATCTCCAAAACTGGTGGGTCAAACTGAACAACCAATATGTCAATTTTATTGACATATTGATTCCCTGCTTTCATGTGACATGAAAAAACTAAAATTCAAAAAAATCTAATGGCAGCCCCTCAGTCAAATTTAGTCTCATATACATACAACATACACCCCTCACATGGCCCTTTTCATCTGTGCACAAGTTCCTCTTGATTGTCTATAATCTAAATTGATTGTCTGTAAGACAAAATTGCATCCCAGTGCTCAGACTTGACACCTGATGCAATGCTTTACTCAAGTTTACTGTTTTCAGCAATTCTGTTTGGGGTTCATACAGACATTACAAAACTGTTAACATGTGGGGGGCAACCGCAAGGTTTCCAGTTCGAACCCGGGCTCCCCCAGAGTTAGTGTCGAAGTAGCCTCGGAAACCCAGACGTTTTTATTTCCAGGGAGGAAAAAAAAGTCTGGGTCTGAGTCCACTTCAATTCAGCATAGAGTAGCGCAAACATCGCTCACTCTCTGCTGATTTCTGATCGTCTGCACCTTCGTTAAATTGACACACACACGTCTCCCGGCAGATCCTCCCGGCAGAGCTGCATATGCCATAAAAAGCATAGGTGAGTTCCAGGCTAGTGTCGAAGTGTCCTTGAGCAAGACACTGTCTGAACCCCCAATTGCTCCCAATTGAGCAGCCGCCATCGGTGTATGAATGGGTGAATGTAATTCACCTTGGATAAAGGCGCTATATGAAGGGCACCATTTGCCATGTGACCTCAAGAGAAGAGTCCATAAGCCCATGACACACCTTTTGTCCTCATGTTTATGGGGGTGGTGTTTAGAGACTCGGGGGACTGAAGGTGAGGGGCTATGAGCATCCAATGGCCACGTGCCAACTTTGTGCTTTGTTGAGCATGTCAGAGAGGGGCATGAGGTAAGCAGTAGCGTATAATTGGATTAGCAGTTCCTCAGATGGCTGGGGGGAAAAATGTGCCACTTTCAACCTTGCATTGTACCGGTAGATGCAAGGTTATGTAGCGAAACATGTAATAAAAAAAATGCAATAATCGCATTTCGATTTAAATTTTATTGTGAAAGTGTAGGATGAATTATCATTTGTTGAGCTTCAAATGTAGTACGACTTAAACCCTCTATACTTGATAAAAACAGACCTGTCCAGAGTGCTTTTGGTAGAGTGCTTTTGGTACTAATAGCAGATCAGCTATTTTGGCAAACGTCCCCCCCAGAATTGGCTGGGGGTTCAAGTGGTTAACAAATCTGACATTTTAATTTTGGCTAACACGAGAAATTTTGCCACAATAATGGCGACATTTTATTTTCATATCGTCCCTACCTGTAGTACGAGTAGATTGCTGAGTATGTATATGTCTTAAGTTGTTCCGGTCTCCATTATGACCATTATGTAATGTTGACTGACCCTGGACAAAATATATTGTGACCATGTCGAGTTACTCTGATCATTCCTACCAAGTTTCATTAAAATCTGCCAAGTTATTTTGTTCACAGGCAGTGGCACACACGTGGAAATAGTAATAATTTATACACTACAATTTACAATAAGACAAGGTCCATTACCGGACAACATTTCAATGACCTTTGTTACCTTATTCAGTCCTTCAGTGTAATATAGTATTCCAAATCACAACAGCTGTGGTGCAGGTGTCTGGTTTACTATAAAGGAAACCGTCCTCCAAGGGGACAGGACATCAGCGTGGCCTACTAACCAAAATACCTTTTTGCAGACGTTTGGTGAATTTCTCATCGTGGAAAAAGACAGAGAACCTGTGTGAATACTGCATACGTACTCGGGGTGAAGCGAGGGATAGCATTTTTCACGCAGCTGTTGATAGTACTACATGCCTAATGAAATACAAGCAGCACTTTACTCATGCATACAAAACTAATTATGCAAAGGTCACAGAAGGCGTTGCGCGGCTCTGCGTTGGCACAGAAGCCCTTGAAGTGGAAAAACAGTCTCTGCGAGTGACATTTCCAGCAATGTTCACACAGTTCAGCCGTATGCATGTTTATACTTCCATGGGTGAACACTTCATATATGGGGCACACTTATTATAGTGTACTGTATGTATGTAGATGGTGTATGATGAGGTGTGGCAGGCCCATTTAGCACAGCCGGCTGCCCTGAAAATGTAGGGCAAAAAGGCCTTATAGCCACAATGAAACACATACGTGACAAATTGTACCGTGCAAATCCCACCAAAACAGAAAAGCAATGAATATTTGATGAAGTGCTGCCTCAGTGGATCAAAAGTGTACACAACGCCTGGAGTGACAATAGTGTAACGTGAACATGCCCAGGATGAATTCAAACATATGCATACAAGCACATTCAAACACGTGTTTGTGCGTGTGTGTGTGTGTGTGTGTGTGTGTGTGTGTGTGTGTGTGTGTGTGTGTGTGTGTGTGTGTGTGTGCGTGCACACACACACAGAGCGATCACAACATAGGGCGCCCCCAGCTGTGTGACCTGATGCAGCAAGGACCAGGAGAGACAGAACTGGGGTGGGTTGATGGGAAGAGAGAGGAAGGATAAAAGGGAGGAGAGAGAGAGCAGGAGATGGATAGATAGAGAATGACAGAGAGAGAATGAGGAAGAACCAGACAGACAGACCACAGGGGGAGGGTGAAATTACAACAGCAACAACAACAGTGGGTGTGTAGAGGACAGGAGGGGTGCTGCTATAGATGCTATAGAATGAGGAGAAGAAGGATATGTTCCCGGAGAGATGGAGATAGGGGTAGGTAAGGAGACGTGAGAAGTGAGGGAGAGCGCGAGAGATTTGGACTCTTCATAGCTGAGACGGTGCATATGTACAGCCGGTCCACACAGCAGCAGCTGAGCCAAACATCACCTCCTCCTACACAGTACAATCCTGGGCGATAAAAATAGCACCCATAGGATACTGTGTGTACTACACTCCACTCTTCATCTATTCTACTCGTCCTCTCTTCATCTATTCTACTCGTCTACTCTTCATCTATTCTCCTCGTCTACTCTTCATCTATTCTACTCGTCTACTCTTCATCTATTCTCCTCGTCTACTCTTCATCTATTCTACTCGTCTACTCTTCATCTATTCTACTCGTCTACTCTTCATCTATTCTACTCGTCTACTCTTCATCTATTCTCCTCGTCTACTCTTCATCTATTCTCCTCGTCTACTCTTCATCTATTCTACTCGTCTACTCTTCATCTATTCTCCTCGTCTACTCTTCATCTATTCTACTCGTCTACTCTTCATCTATTCTACTCGTCTACTCTTCATCTATTCTCCTCGTCTACTCTTCATCTATTCTCCTCGTCTACTCTTCATCTATTCTACTCGTCTACTCTTCATCTATTCTACTCGTCTACTCTTCATCTATTCTACTCGTCTACTCTTCATCTATTCTACTCGTCTACTCTTCATCTATTCTACTCGTCTACTCTTCATCTATTCTCCTCGTCTACTCTTCATCTATTCTCCTCGTCTACTCTTCATCTATTCTACTCGTCTACTCTTCATCTATTCTACTCGTCTACTCTTCATCTATTCTCCTCGTCTACTCTTCATCTATTCTCCTCGTCTACTCTTCATCTATTCTACTCGTCTACTCTTCATCTATTCTACTCGTCTACTCTTCATCTATTCTACTCGTCTACTCTTCATCTATTCTCCTCGTCTACTCTTCGTCTATTCTACTCGTCTACTCTTCATCTATTCTCCTCGTCTACTCTTCATCTATTCTACTCGTCTACTCTTCATCTATTCTCCTCGTCTACTCTTCATCTATTCTTCATCTATTCTCCTCGTCTACTCTTCATCTATTCTACTCGTCTACTCTTCATCTATTCTACTCGTCTACTCTTCATCTATTCTACTCGTCTACTCTTCATCTATTCTACTCGTCTACTCTTCATCTATTCTCCTCGTCTACTCTTCATCTATTCTTCATCTATTCTCCTCGTCTACTCTTCATCTATTCTACTCGTCTACTCTTCATCTATTCTACTCGTCTACTCTTCATCTATTCTACTCGTCTACTCTTCATCTATTCTACTCGTCTACTCTTCATCTATTCTCCTCGTCTACTCTTCATCTATTCTACTCGTCTACTCTTCATCTATTCTCCTCGTCTACTCTTCATCTATTCTACTCGTCTACTCTTCATCTATTCTTCATCTATTCTACTCGTCTACTCTTCATCTATTCTCCTCGTCTACTCTTCATCTATTCTACTCGTCTACTCTTCATCTACTCTTCATCTATTCTACTCGTCTACTCTTCATCTATTCTACTCGTCTACTCTTCATCTATTCTCCTCGTCTACTCTTCATCTATTCTACTCGTCTACTCTTCATCTATTCTTCATCTATTCTACTCGTCTACTCTTCATCTATTCTACTCGTCTACTCTTCATCTATTCTACTCGTCTACTCTTCATCTACTCTTCATCTATTCTACTCGTCTACTCTTCATCTATTCTCCTCGTCTACTCTTCATCTATTCTCCTCGTCTACTCTTCATCTATTCTACTCGTCTACTCTTCATCTATTCTACTCGTCTACTCTTCATCTATTCTACTCGTCTACTCTTCATCTATTCTCCTCGTCTACTCTTCATCTATTCTACTCGTCTACTCTTCATCTATTCTCCTCGTCTACTCTTCATCTATTCTTCATCTATTCTCCTCGTCTACTCTTCATCTATTCTACTCGTCTACTCTTCATCTATTCTACTCGTCTACTCTTCATCTATTCTACTCGTCTACTCTTCATCTATTCTCCTCGTCTACTCTTCATCTATTCTACTCGTCTACTCTTCATCTATTCTCCTCGTCTACTCTTCATCTATTCTCCTCGTCTACTCTTCATCTATTCTACTCGTCTACTCTTCATCTATTCTACTCGTCTACTCTTCATCTATTCTCCTCGTCTACTCTTCATCTATTCTACTCGTCTACTCTTCATCTATTCTCCTCGTCTACTCTTCATCTATTCTCCTCGTCTACTCTTCATCTATTCTACTCGTCTACTCTTCATCTATTCTACTCGTCTACTCTTCATCTATTCTTCATCTATTCTACTCGTCTACTCTTCATCTATTCTACTCGTCTACTCTTCATCTATTCTACTCGTCTACTCTTCATCTATTCTACTCGTCTACTCTTCATCTATTCTCCTCGTCTACTCTTCATCTATTCTACTCGTCTACTCTTCATCTATTCTACTCGTCTACTCTTCATCTATTCTACTCGTCTACTCTTCATCTATTCTTCATCTATTCTACTCGTCTACTCTTCATCTATTCTACTCGTCTACTCTTCATCTATTCTCCTCGTCTACTCTTCATCTATTCTACTCGTCTACTCTTCATCTATTCTTCATCTATTCTACTCGTCTACTCTTCATCTATTCTACTCGTCTACTCTTCATCTATTCTACTCGTCTACTCTTCATCTATTCTACTCGTCTACTCTTCATCTATTCTCCTCGTCTACTCTTCATCTACTCTTCATCTATTCTACTCGTCTACTCTTCATCTATTCTCCTCGTCTACTCTTCATCTATTCTACTCGTCTACTCTTCATCTATTCTACTCGTCTACTCTTCATCTATTCTACTCGTCTACTCTTCATCTATTCTCCTCGTCTACTCTTCATCTATTCTACTCGTCTACTCTTCATCTATTCTACTCGTCTACTCTTCATCTATTCTACTCGTCTACTCTTCGTCTATTCTACTCGTCTACTCTTCATCTATTCTCCTCGTCTACTCTTCGTCTCTGTCGGGCAGAAACCTCATATATCAATAGCTAAACTTATGCCAACTTATATTTTTCTGCTAATTATGCCCTTATTCATCATACTATAGAGTCACACAAAACAGCAGAACTACAAGCTCATGTGTCGTGATGCGGCGCGTTGTTAGATCATAGATCGGCTATTTTCACTATTCTATTTTTAAATGCAGTAAACAAGGAACGGTGTTTTGGACATACAAGGTTTCCACCCGACCCATCACCCCCCTCTGTCAATCCCTCACGTCCCTCCTGTGCTGCTCATTGTCTCCTCCTTCAGACCTGCACACATCCATTTGGCCTTTCCTTTCAACGCTTCAATCATCCCCCCCCCCCCCCCATCTCCTCTGTGGTGCTCCTCTCTGCTTGTTCCTTCTCTCCAGTCATCCATAATGGATGCTCTCCACAGAGGTGGGCCCTGGTAAGAGACTGCCCAGTGCCACAGGAGCCAGGGCAGCTCCTATTGATCGCTCCCTGTCCAAGGGGATCATGAAGGCAGCAGCAGGAAGGTGCTTTACAGTTGTACCGAGGAGGACTCTGGCTCACCCACTGGGCTCCAATCTCCTCCTGTCCTCTCCTATCTCGTCCTGTTCTGTGTTTCTGGGCCACCCTGTCTGACACCACATGCATCTTCAGCCCCCGAGCCCCCACACACGTTCAGGGAAGGCAGTCAGTTTTTACTATGCATGCACCTCGTGGTACTCTAGCACCTCCAAGGCACTAAAATAAATATCAAACTAGTCAGACTACTACTAGACCTCAGGACTCACCTCACCCCTGCATGCCCTGCTCATTATGCTAGAGTGGGATGGCTCAGGCTAAAGGACTGAGCCAGTCCTTTAGCCTGAGCCACAGAGTACAGTAAGGACAGTAAAGTAAGAGTACAGCAACTTGCAATGGGCCTGGCCTTCAAGATACTCAAGTGATCACTGCCTATGACTAAGTTAAAAACTGACTAAAAAGAATGACCTCCTGACTTACCTACCACTTTCACTATAGGGGCCTAGTGAAAGTGAAAAAGGAGGAGAAAAAGAAAAGTGGCATGATTGCAGGCCGCAGGGGCATATACTGTATAGAGTAAATGGTGCATTTTTAAATGGTAAATGGTGCATTTATATAGCGCCTTTATCCAAGGCGCTTTACATAGATTGTGCATTACATTCACCCATTCACACACAGATGGCAGCGGAAACCATGCAAGGCACCAACTAGCACATCGGGAGCAATTAGGGGTTCAGTGTCTTGCTCAAGGACACTTCGACAGTAACTCTGGGGGAGCCCGGGTTCGAACTGGCAACCTTGCGGTTCCCATCCAGGCACTCTACCCCTGAGCCACCGCCGCCCCAGAGCCACCCCTGAGCCACCCCTGAGCCACCGAGTATATAGCTTGAGGAATCTTCAATGGAGTTCAATGGATGTAGCACTATTCACTCAGGGAGTAAAAAGGAAATGCCATGGGGTCACCAAAACCATCATGGTCCATCCACCAGGGAGCATGGATGAATGTCAATCCACCCAATTAGATTATTTTAAATCTTGCGCAAGCGGACAGTTTAGCCTAAGGGTGATAAGGGGAAAGCACAGCACATTCTATGGCAGATGTCTTGGGAGTAAAGCGTTGGACAGATGTTCCTCAGAGCCCCACCAACCAGATGGGCAAAAAGAAAAGTATCATCAAATTCAGAAGGGCATACATAGCTTGTCTGGCAGCGTATTTGTGTGCGTGCACGTGCATGCGTGAGTACGTGTAGTGCTCTTGTCGGGGGGGTTTCTCTGGCAAAACACAATGGTCTTTTCTATTTAACCACAAAGTCATAAAAAAAAGGATTACGTTTCAGACACTATAAATAGTAAATACAATAGAAAACAATTACAAATCCAAATGAATCAGTGACAGCGTACGTTGTGGGGTCAAGTCATCGTCAAGGACAAGGTCTTCACCTGCTCTGAAAGGTGTACGTGTCTCACGCAGAGGCAGCAGCTGTTTAGATTTATGTTGTTGATTTGGGAAGAGTCAGCTAAAAACAATGAGTAGTTATTTTTACTATTCTTGGCCTATTGACCACACTCGTCTTACATATACACACACACACACACACACACACACACACACACACACACACACACACACACGCTGCTATAGTGAGCTTATGCTTATTAAGAACAGAATATCCTACTGTAGGAACCTGACCTCGACACAAGGACAGCCATAATAACTGTCTCTGTGACAGACACTGGTCAAACAACACACTGGTCACACTGGTCCAACAACACACTGGTCACACTGGTCCAACAACACACTGGTCACACTGGTCCAACAACACACTGGTCACAATGGTCAAACAACACACTGGTCACAATGGTCAAACAACACACTGGTCACAATGGTCAAACAGTTCTCAACGCGTCGCAGCGTGACGTGTTGTGAGATTGTAGATCTGCTATTTTGGGCCAAAAGTGCCCTCTTCTCTCATGGGATTTCAGCCCCTGCCTCTCTAACACTCTCTGCACGTGCCTGCTGGTGATGCCAATCTTTTGGATATCCCAAAAACAAAGAAACGCACCTGCAGGTGACTCAGTTGCAGCCCCTCCCTCTGGAACTCACTCCTACCTCACATCAAAGCCGCCCACGCCCTTGTCGTGTTCAAAGCATCCCTCAAAACCCACCTCTTCCGACTCGCTTTCCCCGCCTAACTCTAATCAGATCTCCATTTCTGCCTTTTAGTCTTGCATGTACCTTTTTAGTTACATTTTAGTATATGTAGCAGCATACAATGATGGACCTTTCATTTTTTATTGTGAGGGCAGATATTTCATTATTTTGTTACCCCCAAATTCATCCCATGAAGTGTATGAATGAATCAACACATGCAATCTGCATTAGTGGCTACAATATGTATGGGTATTTCTCTTCTAAATATTAGTCAAAGAGGCTGTAATTGCACTGTATTGATTTATTTTGGTGTTTGGTCTTCAGATTGACTGTAATGCTGATGGCTGCCTAACCCAGCATATAACTGATGGGTGGTGACGCTCTATGGAAAATGGAAAAAATTGATTTTTCATAAGATACTTTGAAAAGTGCTCCACAAGAACAATCTTTGTATAATGACGAGATTCACTAAAAGATAATACTGTATGGATTACAACTATAGTCTAACTTTCACATCGTTCACAACATTTCCTTCAACAGAGTGTTGATGCCTTTATGGCTGGAAGTATTTTCGTGATGTCATGCATGTATTCCTAATGCCATGAGCAATTGAGCATCTACTTTTTTGGTTTTAGTTTTATTAACATTTTTGTCCTAGCCCCTTTATCCATAATTTATCCATTATGGATAATGAGCGTGGACTGTTATTCGTCTAAACGGCTCCTAAGGTAATCCTGGGCACTACTCTCCCTCTGCCAACCTGGGGAGAGCAATGGACTGACCTCATGCTTCCTTCAATGCATGAGGAGTCCAAGCCGCTTCTTTTCACCTGACAGGGGGGAGTTTCCCCGGTTGGACATAACGTACGTTGGACACGTGGAAGGAACACGTTATTCCAACAATTTCCCTTCCCCTCCATCAGGCTGGCCAGGGGGAGTTAGTATAGAAACCAGGATTACTGCATGGACATGTACAACTATTTAAATTGTCAATAAATATATTGACAATTTCGTCAACAAGTAGAAACTAGACTAAAATGTCAGAAAGGGACTAGTGGACAAGAGATCCAGCATAAGTCATTTTACACTTTGTTGCATTCTGAAAATAGCTGATCTATAAGCCCAACGCGTCACGCTGCGACGTGTTGTGAGCTTGTAGATCAGCTATTTTCAGCAAAAACAGTCATTACGATGGCACCAAGGTCCTCCAAAATACATATTAGTCGACTAAATCAACTGTAGATTTAGTCGACTAAAATCTTATGATATTTAGTCGACTAAAAGTAGACTAACACTAAAACATTCCAGGTGACAAAAAAATTGACTAAAACTATATGAAAACTAATCAAGAGACGACGACCAAAACTAAAATCTAAATTTGCTGCCAAAAACAACAGTGCACAGCAGGAATGGAACCCAGGACCTTCTAGCGCTACTGACTCTGATTGGTCTACTACTGTACTTTAGAGGGAAAAAACATACAGACATGAACCCTCTGGCGGGGAGCACGGTACTACAAGGCAATCCAGCCAGTATTGTCGAGATGATTTGTTTGGGAGCAAAGCATTAATATAATATAACTAGCACATCTGCCGTGGTTGGAGGTCATCTCCCTAGTCCCTGGCCTATACTCTTCCTTTGAGAAATGTTGACCCTGGTGGTTTCCAAACATACAGTACAGTAGGAGACCAAATCCTGGCTGTTAGAATTGCAGTTGTTTCTTACAGTTGGGAAACATACCGATGAAACATACCGATTGTAGATTTCACACTTGACTATGGCCTTTAGACATATTTTCTCTTCATAACATCCAAGTTGGGGCGACTCATTCATTAGCAAAGAAGTGGTATAGAGTGCAAACCACAGCAAGTTCTCAGTTGAATTCCCGGGCCATTTGCTACAGTACAGTACATGTCACTAGACTGCTCTCCCTCTCAGTGTTTCCGGTCTCTCTAGTCTAGACTGTACCTGTCAATTAAAGGCTCAAAATGTGTGTGGGTGTGTGTGTGCGTGCATGCGTGCGTGCGTGCTGCCATTATCAGCCAAGTATAACAATACAGAAGACTGTGATCAACAAAGCTCTGAACAACAAAGCTCAAAGAAATGAAATCCCCAAAGTAGCAATAAGTTCTTCCTCTGCCATGTTGTGTCAGCGTGACACAGACACAGTCTGCTCCATATATACTGTATGCTCCTTCAACTCATTAAAGAAAATAGATTCCATGTGCCGTCGTCTAGGCCTCCCCTCCTCTGACCCTTATCTTCATATATAGGTCAGCAGGAGCATCCAAGTGACTGATGTGTTTCACACACATACATAATGCTGCTCTTTTTGCTTTGGAGCGATCACTCACGCCCTGCAGCAGTGATAGGATGGCACCACGTCCAACAACACGGGACCCACAATAGGCACTTGCAGTGAAATCTGTTGTTCACTTGACCCATTAAGACCTGAGGCCGATTCTGCAAATCCATTCTAAATCCTGTAGCTCTCAAACTTTTTCGTGCCAAGGATCCCCAAATTGCGCTCTATATGGCCGTGGCGTACCGCCATCTGAAAATGTTTTGTGCTAGGGACCCCCGGAAGAAAAGATTTGTGTTAAAAAAAACTGCTGAATTATTCAATATAATTATTATTTCACACACGCTTGAAACAAAAAGTTCACAGCGTGGCACCAAGTGATGTGCTATAAGCTTGCATATCTGCTGTTTTTGAATATCCACTGCAAAGAAAAACTAAAATGACCACAGATCATTGTGTGTGTGTGTGTGTGTGTGCGTGCGTGTGTGTGTGTGTGTGTGTGTGTGTGTGCGTGCGTGTGTGTGTGTGTGTGTGTGTGTGTGTGTGTGTGTGTGTGTGTGTGTGTGTGTGTGTGTGTGTGTGTGTGTTTATCAAATCTTTGCTTCTGGAGGTCCCTGGCCTAAAATGGGGATGGGGTCCGCAGCAAACTACATTATATGTGGGGTCGTTGACATGAAAATGTTTGAGAACCACATCTCTACCGTATAATATGTGCATTTGGTACGGTATAAAGAGCTAGGGTCAGTGAGGCCATGAAAGGCTGTCCCTAAAGAGGCCGATTTTCATGCTCGCTGAACAATACAAATACAAATTAAAGTGGGTGGCTAAATGCAAAGAGACAAGTGGGAATATGTCAGAAAAATAATGTTGAAAAGCAGCATTAAGGAACTACAGTGGAACCGCTGTCCGAGCGAACAAATGTGTTAACTGTGTTAACTCAACTGACTAGGATGTTAATAAAATCATTGCCAGAAGAATGTACAACTGGCAGAACATGCTGTGCTCTCTCTATGAGCTTTCTTACTTTGATTCTCTAATTTCCCATTGGAGAGAGCTCTGCTGATTTATCGTAAAGTAACAAACTTGCTCTCGTCGCTGTCGGGTGGAAACCTAGTATGTCCAAAAATGTTTATTATTATTATATATATATGGAAGGAACACGTTATTCCAACCAGTTCCTTTCCCCTCCATCAGGTGCCCCGGCTGGCCAGGTGGAGGTAGTTTAGAGACCAGGATTACTGCATGTTTTTGTGAGGGTAACTACCCTAGGAGCACAGGGAGACGGGGACCCTAGGGGACACGGGGAGAACATGTGAGGGTACCTACCCTAGGGGACACGGGGAGAACATATGAGGGTACCTACTCTAGGAGACACAGGGAGAACATGTGAGGGTACCTACCCTAGGGGACACGGGGAGAACATGTGAGGGTACCTACCCTAGGGGACACGGGGAGAACATATGAGGGAACCTACTGTATAGGGGACACGGGGAGAACATGTGAGGGTAACTACCTACCCTAGGGGACACAGGGAGAACATGTGAGGGTAACTACCTACCCTAGGGGACACAGGGAGAACATGCAAACTCCACACAGAATGGCGCTTTCACCAACCACGCCTCGGGTATAGGCACTGATGACGTGGAGGAGAGAACACGCCCCCAGCGCCCACAGCGTCCCCAGCCGGAATCGAACCCAGGACCTTCTAGCTGTGAGGCGACAGCACTACCGACTGTGCCACCGTGGCCACAATATATATATTTTTACATGTAAACAGTGAAATTATATAAAATAGTGATGCTCACGTGAGCTTGTAGAACTGGTATTTTTCACTGCTTTTGTGTAACACTCTTGTATCTCTTTAGGTCGTCCTCAGACGAGCCCAGCATTGCTTAGTTCCAGTCATCCCAGTTCTCCAAACATCAGGCCAGTTCGTTGGTACTCTGTACGTTTTTGAGTACATCCACGTATGTTAGTGTGGGACATCCTCATGATCGATGCCTGTGTGTTGGTTCCCACAGCACCAATTTGCTGGCTGGCAGTTCTTGATGTCTTTGGCAGTGTCCTCTGTCCTGCTAGTGTCATTCTCCTGGCTGCTGTTTTCTGGCTCACCCTCACCCTGTTTTCTGGCTCACCCTGTATTCACCCTGTATTCCCTCATAGAGAATGACAAAGTACTGTAGCATTGGCATTCATTTATGGAAACAAAAAACATAAAAGGATGAAAGATGGAGACACAAGGTTTCTGCCAATCTCACGCACGCACACACGTCGCGCGTCTCTCACACACACACACACACACACACACACACACACACACACACACACACACACACACACACACACACACACACACACACACACACACACACACACACACACACACACACACACACACACACAGAGACAAACAACACATTGAACCACTTGAACAACCCTATTCTGGGGGAACATTAGCAGAAAATAGCCATAGGTCATAAAGCTTCGCAATGTAATGTGTAAAGCTTGTAGAGATTTTTGGTGTAGAAGGAATAAAAACTGTGCACCACAACAGGTACAGAGAAGGCCTCCGGTCCAATGATAAATTAAGTTTTAAATAAAGCCAACTTTATTGTAGCGGACAACAAGTCCGCTGCAATCCGACGGTCAATCCATTCAACACTGTACGGTAATACCCTAAGTGTATCATATTTGGCAAGCTAGATATGAGCTTTTGTCCCCCATGTGGAAAAATAGGTTTGACACCTACTGTAATTAGCGAAATTTGCGAAACCCTGGCCCTGCTTCTGTCTCTAAAGAGCTGGTACTCCCCCCCCTCCCCCCCCTCAGTGTGAGGAGCCTGAGGTGATTCAATACTACGGCCGTGTCTAGCCAAAGACCCCCCGGCCAGCCTCTGACTGGCCGACTGACACTGGCGGTCCGTGCTCCGTGGTTTGCAGACTTCCCTCCGAGGTGCATAGTCTGGTGTCACTGACGCGAGGTTAATCCGTGGTGGGAAATAAATATTGCTTGGTGTTGGCATTGCCTTGGGAGGAAGGGGAAGGGGGGGGGGAATACATTTACTATTCTGTCCATATTCGGGTTGCAACCCTTAAGCCGCGTTCACACCAAGGAAGCTAGAAGCAGCTTCTTGCTTCGTGGTCCCATGTTATCACTATGCAGACCAGCTTTTTCGTTTTGAAGCTTGGAATGAACAGCTTTTTTTTCTAGCTTCCTTTGGTGTGAACGTAGCATTAGGCCGCTTGGTGGTGTGTCTCACGGTTGTAGGAAAGATAATGACGGCCGCAGCGAGATACGAACCCAGGCGGTGTGGATTCAGAGTCCAATGATTAGACCAACAGGCTAGCGACTCGAGTCGGCTGGCAGAATTGGTTTCAAGGCTGTATTAGAAGGTGAGAATGCTCCACAGCCTCTGATTGATTACTAGTAATCAATCAGAGGCAGCCGGGGGGCGGGTCTTTACCGGACTCGGCCGTAATCTAGAATTACGTGGCAGAGCTCCCTAACAACTTATATTGAGCTCCAGCATCCATATTCTGGGGGAACAAATAGCAGATCTAGAAGCTCACACAGCTCACAATGAGTCGACACAGACAGACGGCTATACTTTAGTGCTAAAAATATGTATTTTTCAACAACAAGTCCGCTGCAATCCGACGGTCAAAATATGCTTCCCTACAACTTGCGACCTGAGGTGACACTGTGCCCACTATACCCATTCAACAGTAGGGTTTCGGCAACAGACACTTTCCAACACTGGAGAGCTACCGTAAGACTACATGGGTTTAATTTGTTTAATTTTGAAGTTGATTATCTTTGCCCATGAAGGTTTCAGAAGGTTCCCCTTCCATGACCATCATCATCCATCACCATTCTATCATCTCAGACATTTTTGACAATCTAAATATGAATTTAAGCACATGCTACTTGTGTCTCATTTTACTTCAGTCATGCTAGTGTTAAAAGAGGATGCATAGCACTGTGTGTAAAACTGTCATTTTGTACTTACAGTAGCAGAGTCAAATCCAGCGCTTGCCCCCCACATGCAGCATGCTGTCTAACCGTTGTGTTTAATGAGCGAGTGAGCGTGTGTGTGTGTGTGTGTGTGTGTGTGTGTGTGTGTGTGTGTGTGTGTGTGTGTGTGTGTGAGTGTGTGTGTGTGTGTGTGTGTGTGTGGGGGTGTGTGTGTATCACTATACTGTAAGTGTTACAGTAGCTAGTTGGGAACTGGGAAGTCAAGCCGTCTCCCGCCCACACACCATCCAAATGGACTACTCCACTATAAGTAGCCTTACATCATTTGTACAGAGAACATATCAAGAAAAAAACCTGTATCTCCTTATATCATGTGATCTTTTCATGTTTTTTTTCTTCTTCTTTCATAAATTAGTGCCCTATTTTACACTGTAATACTTCATATGACAGTACCGAAAAGTAGCCAATCTACGAGCAGTTTTTGAGGACGTACAAGGTTTTCACCCCACAGTGACTATGTTCAAATCTAATTAAATTGTACTGTATGACAAAGGCCTCCCATTCAAGTCTACCAGACACCAGTGAGACAGCTGCTGCGTCACGCTTAGTTGCTTGCTGGTGTCGTGCACCGAAAATAGCAGATCTACAAGCTCACCATATGTCGCTCTTCAGCTCATCTAACACGTTGTGAGCTTGTAGATCTGCTATTTACTGCGCAATTAGTGGCTTGAGAGATGTCTGTTTTCTGTCCACTAGCCGGATATGCCTGTTGCCGTCCCTCTGTGAAACCACATGGTAATGCACACGTGAGCACAGGCTGCACACGCACATACACACCTTCTTCTCTATGACACACAGACGCAAGCACACACACACACACACACACACACACACACACGCACACACGCACACGCACACGAAGAAAAAGAAGGGAAGAAAGCTGAAGCGTGGGAACTAAGAGATTGATGGCATGGACTGGAAATGGAAACCACTGAAGGCTTGAGAATAATAATTAAATTTGGTGGCAGCCATTGCGTCCCGGTGGCCGCGGTCACGAGGCTGGGATGCTCTGAGGCCATCACAGGCCCCTCGTCTGTCACCCAGGGCAGCAGCATCCGCAGCTGCAGGCAGGGAGAATTAGATTGCAAGGCCCAGTGAGACGCGTTTGCTTTTAATATTTCAAATGTCCTCCTTTCTTTCTCTGTGAAGGGGGGGGGGGGGGGGGGTGGGATGCGTGACTGATGGTTCTCAGAGACGCCGATGAGAGAGAACAGATCACCAGACATTAGCAGAAAGTCTTGTCTGTCTCTGAGTCGGATAACAGACTAGAAGGACTATGGATGTGTGTGTGTGTGTGTGTGTGTGTGTGTGTGTGTGTGTGTGTGTGTGTGTGTGTGTGTGCAAATGGGCACATGTGTGTGTGGAACTTCTTGTCTGTCTCCTCCCCAGTCTGCAGGTCAGCAATATGTCATTCTCCTCAGATTACCCCCCACCCCCCCACAACACACACACACCTCCTGTGCGTTGCGACGGAGCCAGTGGTTCTGGTACACATGTTTAGCATGAACCAGTAATGTCGGTTCACTAAAGAACATAATGTTCCTCTCTCAAACTCAAACCTGTTGATAATCATAATTAAATGCCCAAAATGGGGACGTCAGGAACATGATGTGACACACAAGGTCAGTCTCACAGAACAAAAGGACACTGGAGGTTGTGTACTCCTCCTTTGTACTGTACAAAAATAACACATATGTATGGTGCAACGCAAGTTACAATTCATGTATTATGAAACCTTGCCAACAGAAAAGATCCAGGAACCCGGCCATTTCCCAGAAACAGAAAACTCTACATGGGCTTTCAGAGTGAAGAAGTTACAGCAAACTCTCTTGACCTTGTACTCAGCACATCCACTGAAGAACCCAGCTCACAACGCGTCGCGCTGCGACGCGTTGTGAGCTTCTAAATCGGCTATTTTCAGCATGCAACCAAGTGTAAAATGACTTATACTGGATCTCTTGTCCACATTTATGGGTTAAAGGGACAACCGTTGAACCAGTACGCCCACAACAAAGCATCTCATAATGAAACATGGACTATGGATCTCCTTCACAACTCACTCAGTAGAACTCCAGACTCCAGAGGCCGACTTGTTTACTCCAGCGAAGCCAGCTTGTTTACTCCAGTGAAGGTTACGCCGGCATCTCATTACAGCCAACTCAAGCTTGGTGGTGGAATATACTAGACACCTCACATTACTATGGCTGAATAAATAATAGCAACATGTAGTACTATAGCTAACTCCTTGAAGACCATGTGGAGCGTGATCACCACCTTTTCCTCATTATTTCTCGTGTCAAGGAAAGGACAAAGCTCCTCTTTCCTGAGATTTCAGCTTGGACTAACTGTTTGAAAACAAGAAGCCTTGTCCACAGACCTCCTCGAGAGGTTCAAAGTACACAAGACAAAGCCCGCTCTGTGAATCATGGACTGCCATACTGTATCGGACTGACTGCCAGCACTTTCAAGTCGTTCCATGCATATTCATGTCCACCCATCAGGAAGTCTTCCTGCACTGCCCGTGCCACTGTGAGGCAGAATGTTCACATTTGCATTATTATAATTCTGAAATTCTGGATACTCAGATATTAGGCTCAGATGAGATGATATCCTGACTATGAGAAGCCTTTTTATGATGACTGCTGATATAAGTACTAACATGTGAGCGAACACTATATCCATGCGTTACCTAGATGTGAAATAAAATATGAACTCCATATACTTTGCCGGGTCTATCCTCCAGCCCCCTTTTACATACAGTATCTACACAAAATCTCTGCTGAAAATAGCCGATCCACATGGTCTATGCCTCTATGGTCTATAGTCTATTTTCGCAGAACTATCACATGCCCAGAACAGGGAGGCTAGGGTTCAAGTGGTTAAAATCAGCAGGTCGGCCCTCTTGTTTACCATTGAGCACATGGCCACGCAGCCAAGACGGCCTGTTGAAAAACAGTATGTGAGCAGACTGACAATGAACACCTCCTCCTGGGCAAAGAACCTGAGTCATGACTCATCTGGTGTCTGTGGGCCAAGTCACAGCGCGTGGTCACGTGTCAGAGAGCACACAACAGGTGTCCATTTAAAGGAAACAGGGACGAATGGAGGCAGGTTCTACTGAACACCGTGACTGGCCTGGGTTACATACAATGTTTGAAAACGCAAACACTTTGAAGACAAGCACTCCTTTGCCAGGCTGGTCGATGTCAAAGTTTGGCTGTGTCAGAGGCTGAAGATGAGTGGGTGTATTTTCTGCCATGGTGTGGATAAATTAGCATTGTTTTGCATAATCGCCTTCCCCACAGTCATGGAGGTGTTTGCGCAGAGTGCTCCAGAAATGCACTGTAGCTGATGTAATAACTTAACTTGCAGTACGTACGTACAGTAACTTTGAACAGTGTGTTCAATTATCACCACTTTCCTTCAAACCGCTTAACTGGTGCTGAAGTAGGATAAGAAAGGATTTACAAATGCTTTATAGCTATAACTTCTTTTGATATTCTGTTAGTGGTTTTCAAAGGAATGTTTCAAAGGAATGTTTTCTTGCCATTTAGTCCTACCTGCCTGGAGGTAGAACTCTATACAGCAGCACCCACGCTTAGGCCACAATATCCACTCGTCTCGCACACAAGATATCTCAACATTGAACAGCCCCATTTCAATGAACCATGCTGAGCACACTAGATAGATAGATCTTTATTGTCATTGCAACAAGTACAACGAAATTAAAAGTGCCACTAATGCTCCTTGGAAGATGAACCCCAAGTTAACTACTTGGCCTCACTCCCCGAACCCACCTCACCCCTGCCCACTTTGACAGGCTGGAATGGCTTAGGGTTGACAGCATCTTGCAATGGGTCTGGTCCACAAGATTCGATACACCACCAAGATACCCATGTACCTGTCTAAATACTTCCTTATTGTCAACAAAGTCCACACCCACAACACCAGAGGGAGCTCAACAAACAACATGTGCAACCCAGATTCGGCACAAACAAGGGACGTAATTCTCCAATCTGTTAATAAATCTTTCAATCAATCAATCAAGCATTCTTCCGCGCCTTTCCTGTAGTGCCACCCTCAGGCCAAAATGTCCTTCTGGACTACTTATTTTAGTGACATGATGTGTGAACTGTTGATATGTTGGTTGCTGTATGTTATTTACTTCATACCACTTAATATTCTTCTTGGCACTCGTTTGCTTGTTTGTTGACTTGCACTGTGTAAGCTGCTGGATAAGAGTGTGACTGCTACAGTATAATATGGATAGGAGTGTCTGCTAGACTGCAGTATAATATGCCTAGTCTGTACGTGTGTTTGTGTGTGTGTGTGTGTGTGTGTGTGTGTGTGTGTGTGTGTGTGTGTGTGTGTGTGTGTGTGTGTGTGTGTGCCCCCTCCAGCCTATGGCACTGTGTACTGCAGCATGAAGCATGAATGGAGCTGTGTGTTGGAGATAAGGGGAGGCAGTTTGTTGGGGCGGGGGGGAATTAAGTGAAAGTGCAATGCCCCCCCCCCCCCCCCCCCCCCTACTTGACCTCTAGAGAACCTCTCAATAAAATAATCCACCATGTCTTACCACCCGCACCCCATTTGGAAATGGTCCAGAGCTACCTCTGCAGAAGTTGCACCACAGTAAAGCCTGGTTTACAGCACAGCAATGTTGCATACAAAGAATAGATGATCTATATACAAGCTCACAATGTGTCACATTTTCGGTGCGTGACATGATGGGGTTAAGTATGAATTACAGGTGCAAGTGTACCGAAACAGCATTTTGTTTCTCATCTTCTACAGGAATTGATGTTGTGATTGCAATGCTGCCTGCCTGGCACCTTCTGAAGTCTAGACGGGCTGCTGGTATCTCCATTCTCCACTGATATCTTCATCTGTTCACTTCCTTACCATACCCTTCCTCTATGTCGGAAGGGGAGAAAATCTTTAGCAATTTCAATCTGATTCAATCTCTCTCTCTCTCTCTCTCTCTCTCACACATGCATACGCTCAGCCACACGCAGGCACGCGCGCACATGCACGCGCACATGCACACGCACACGCACACGCACACGCACACTCACACTCACACACAATATTAGCTGCTTCATCTCCAGGCAATTTGCTGTGCCTACGTGTACACTGCAAGAATGTCAGCAGCATGATTTAGCAGATTTTCAACAGAATCTCCAGCAGCTCTAATGCACGAGCTCAACCCAGAAAGTGAATCTGAAGCGTATGCACTATGCAGAGGCAGAGCCCTAAATAGTCACAAGCTCACCTAAAAGATTATTGTCCAGGGACTTTTGGGGTAGTTTGTCAAAAACTAACATCGTGCCTCAAGCTTGTATGTAACACGATCCCTGTCCGCAAGACCTTAGAGACCGGGTTGCTCCTAACCCAGGCACTGTTGCATTTCTTTTTTTATATAGTTCAGACCAAAATGTTGGCAGGAAAAGTTTAACCACATGTACCCTAGTATCCCGTCTACATTGATCACTTGGCAAAAATGTGCAGATTTACAAGGCCAGTAGGACACGCATTGAGAGCTTGTAGATTGGTTATTTTTGGCAAAGACATTTGGTGCGGATACCTTTATTATCCTGTGGGGGAAATTCAGTCGCCCTGAGGCGGCACAGCAGTTAAGGTTACAGAGTTACAGGTAAAGAGTGAAAGAGAAAAGGTACAGGTGTGTAGAGCAGTACAACGCAAGAAGAAAAACAAGAAACATCGACAACAACACAGAGCAACAGCATACGGAAGTAAAAACAAATAAAGTGTCCATTACAGTCAGTGCTTCATAAGTGTCTCTAGATGGCCGGTAATGAGGGTGCTGGTATCTCCACTGACATCTTCATCACTTCTTTACGATACCCTTCCTCTATGTCGGGAGGGGAGAATCATCTTTAGCAATTTCTATCTGACCCCCTCCCTCCCTCTCTCCCTCTCTCCCTCTCTCCCTCTCCCTCTCTCCCTCTCTCTCTCTCATGAAAGTGCCTAGAGAATTCCATATCAATCCAGTCAGTAGTTTTTAAGATATCTTGCTTGGGACCAAAGTGTTAGACAGACGGACCGGCAAGGCTCCACTTTAGAGTCTGGCTGCATGCGAGGTGGTTACATGGTGGTGGTTACATCACCCAGTGGACTTCAAGGCCAGATGTGACAACAGTATCATTCTCACAAAAAAAAAAGCGTTGTCCCTAAACTGTCAGCAAGCAAGTGGCAGACCTCATTCAAAGACACAAGCTTTGTTCTGGCCCCTTTCATTCACCCTCATTAGGTATGCAATGACGGCGCTCATTTGAGACCTTTTGAGAGCGTCCGGAGAGAAAACGAGTTTGTTAGCGTGAAACGGGAAACCGACCTTGTTTTGTCACGCTCGCCTACATCGAATGCTAATGCCCCCCCCCACACACACACACACACACACACACACACACACACACATCAATGGTCCCTTCAAAGCAAGATGCTGAGGAAGGACCAGGGGCTCCTCAGGCACTGACCAACACCACACAAACACACCAGCAGCACGGCACAGCATAGAGAGAAGACATCAGCCTGGCGCCTGGCTCTAGCCATGGCTTTTTTTTCTTCTGGTTATGCTGGTGGAAGGAATGAGGGGAGACCTCCAACCATTTTGTCCTCTGTTCTATACTCATTAGCCCTCTCTCTCTCTCGTCCCCTCTTTCCCTTTCACTCGCTCTTTCACTTTTCTCCCCCGTTCTCCCTCTCTCTCTCTGTCCATTCACAGCCACGTCATTGAAAGCCTTCAGGGCTGGACAACGGGCATTCTAAATGAGTGTTAAATCAATACAGGCAGGGTGCAGCCATGACTGTGGTCATTATAGCCATCGCAGGCATTCATAAACTGTAGACTGTTGTGAGAGCACAATGCAACCTCAGGTTCCGATAAATATAGTGCCTGAAAACTCTCATTGGTGGGCAAGTTCTCTTGCAAGTTCTCATGGATGGTGGGAAAATAAAATGCAGCACGACACAAGTTGAAGTCACTGCGATATTGAACGAAGATAGACACGTGGGGGAGGGGGGCTTGTTATTGGATATGTGTATGTGCAGCGAATTGCATTAGAATGGATATATTGATGTGGAGTCGAATGAGACAACCTGACACTAAGAAGACGATGGGTGGTCTTAGATTAGCACTGAGGGTAAACATACAGGGAGATTGAATAATGGGCAGAGCAGTGGGACTCACTAAGGCCTTGGCCGCCCCCCGGGAGTACTGTTAGTGCTATGCTTCCCATCTCTGCCAAGCGTAATGGGATTTCTGGAGTTTAAATGCACTTCACTCACTATGTGGAGCCGGTGGGAAGGTAAACTATTGATCCACAAACACGCTGTCCAGGCCTAACAGAGGGAAAACAGATCCCGGCCCCTAAATGTATAATGGGGCTTCCCGAGAGCTTGGCTTCCTCAGTATTCCCTCCACGCGCATAGGGGAGTCCTTTGGCTCTTGGCTGGCTCAGCGATTAGCCTTCTATCCAACCATCTCACACAAACAGACCCTCCCCCCCTAAAGGCTAGAGGTCAGGCTGCTATGGAGCTGGCGCGCAGCACCAAGGGCATTTCTGATTAGCGTAGGAATCCCTTCCGCTTCCCTTCCGTCTTTCACTCTCCTCACTGATGCACGACTGATGATGGACAACTCATTAGGGCTCCGGTCTAGAACGCAATTACGACAAATGAGGATGATCTGTCAAGCAGACAAGGCATCTAACATGGCTGTAGGACGACATCGCCAGTCGGGATTGAAATGAACCATGATGGTGGCATTGGAAGGAGCTACTGTGGTGTGGTTAGTGGTTGCATTCGAGGCAGAGCTATAGTCTCTGGATGGAGTTGTGTTCCTCGACTTCTCGACATGTCCCTGATGCCATAGCAACAGGCCTTGCTCCCCCCCCCCCCCCCCCCCCCCTCAGTGACTCTGCAACACGGAAGGAGAACACGTGTGTCTCTAATTGGACAGCTGCCTGCACTGTTCTCTGCTGCTGAGTTAAGCCCGATTTGGTCGCGCGCTGGTGCCACGTACGCACTGACATAGCAGATCCAGTTTGTAGATCTGCTATTTTCAGGGTGCCACAGGATAATAACAGAGCATGCAGTTGTACACACACACACACACACACACACACACACACACACACACACACGTAAGACATGATATTCCCATCACAAGGACACATTTATGAGGTTTAGACTTAATACAAAATAACCCTATCACTGAGAATAGATTGATGACATTCCCCCCCAAGGACAGAGAGGCTATTAGCTGTGTTGTGAAGGTGGTGTGACCATATCAACAGAGGGGGTATGGCTTCCAATAAGGACCTGTGATTACATTTCCTCATCTCCTTTAATCACATGGGAGTTGCTTGCAATGAATACAGTACATATTCCGGGTTAGACATCTATCTATAGATGCACATGCACCGCTGCCCAATGCCCATGCTACGTATATCTATGGAGCTGGCCTGCCCTGTTCTGGGCATGCCTGACAGCCTTTGCCGAGGTGCTGGACCTCATCACCCCCATCTCTCCATACTGTATTGTATTGTATATGGATCTGGACCTGATCACCCCTATCTCTGTCTCCATACTGTATATGGATCTGGCCTGTTCTGACATCACAACACGGGCATCACTCTAGTTTGATGAAAACAGCCAATCTACAGACTCACAACATGTCACTTAGTGTCGCCCTATGTGAGCTTGTGGATCAGCTATGTTTGGAGAGTGAAAAAAGTAGCGGACCAAGTATAGAGCCCTAGGACTAGGGGACCCAGTACTTCTTCATACATGTTTAGAGGTATGTAATTGAAGATAATCTGGATTGTACAACATGTCTTGCAGTAGTCTATGGCCGACACATACAATGCTTTCTATAGTGCAAGGCAATGATTTCACTGCAGTTAACCTAATCTTGCACACTCCACTCAGTCGTTAACCTAATCTTGTACACTCCACTTGTCTTTGATTGCAATTTCATGTCATATCTGGCATGACAAGAATAGCATAAATCGCAAAGAAAAAACCCCTGTAATGCTCAACACAGAAAACAATGCCAGGGACTAAATGTGCTGTTGTTCTTAGACACAGACAGATGGTTCCATTGCGTCTGAAAAGAGAACTCAGTCCGCTCTGTGTAACACCATATTTCTGCTCAGTCAAATACTAAGCTCTGAACTCGTTAACCTTTGCAATGTCGACACTTTGTAGCCTCTTTATAGTTGCTCGTTAGCCACACAGTTCTTGATATTATTGTGGAAGCCGAACACAACCCTGCCAAGTCTGACAAGCTAATGAACTACCGGTAGTAACAATCTATTGCTTATCGTGAGCTGTCATTGTAATGGCATCGATCGGCACACCAAGCCAAAATATGAGCCGAAAAGAAGGAGTTTGAGAATGTGTGCTCTTGACCGCAATTAGCAGCAGAAGGACAAGCGTTTGCAATCTACTTCTAATTTATGTGCACAAATCCCGAATGATTTCGTTTTTGAATTAGTAAAGTCTAAAAATACCTCAGAGGAAGAGTCAACTGTGGCAAATGGGAACACAAGGTTAACACTCCTGTCAGTTTTTAACCCAGTTAGACACTGTACTCAAATGTAACCAACCATCTTGTCTTACAATCATTTGTCTGTTATGTTAAAGATCATGCAGTCCTGCAATAACTTTCTTGTCCTACCTGGGTCTGGGATTGGATTTGGAACTTGGGTCTCACCCCATCAGAGAATACATTTCTACTGCTCATCCCAGAGAAGGTCATTGTCTGGTCAGGGAAGATATTGCACTCATGTGCTTCAGGCATGCCTTGGTCTAAATGTCTCAATGAGAGAGTAGGGAGACCACCTGCTCTATTGCACATGGACTAGTTATGTTGTAACTAGTTGCTATTGTTCAGGTTGGTTAACCACTTAAACCCTACAGTAACTCACTCTATACAAATAGTGATAATAGCTGAACTACATCCTCACAATGTGTCATATCGTGAGTCATTGTGAGCTTGTAGATCAGCTATTTCCACTAAAGTTTCTGCCTACATGCCCAAAAAAAGACATGACAAGACATTGAAAGTGGTTATTATGTGGTTTTAATAATTAAAATAAGTACCAAATTTCAGCTTTAAGAGTTGTTCCAACAGGGACAGTGACGGATAATTGACAGTGAACCTGCTACTCAATACATTAAAAACTCTCATAATCTGACATTGATCAATGTCATCTTATTTGACTTGTGAGCTGGCAACGAAAGATACGCAGCCATTCCCGAACAGTACCTCCTTGTCTCACGCACATTATCTTAATGGAACGAGCGCTAATCTGATTCTGAACGAGACATCACTCTGGCTGATGGACAAGCTGGAGGAAACCACCAGAGTGACGGAGGAAGCACTTTATCAGCAAACAAACTCAGATAAGGTTAAACTTTCAATGACAACGTGGTTCATTACATTACATCTTCTCCTTCCTATTGGGATAGTTGGGTTTCTTTTTTATATTCAAAACGCCTCTGTTAAAAGGTTTTCCAACTTTCTGCAATAAGAACCTGATTTATTTTTAAAAAGCTGGTAAAAACATATCATTTCATCAGTAGCACTATGAAGCATTTTCCCTTTTTCAGCAGCCTGTATTGTGCACAACATTGGTTCTCAACATGGGTCCAGGGACCCCCAGGGGTCTTTGGTGGGGTTCCAACTTCCAACGTGAGTGAACAACACACACTGTATATTGTTGGGCAGAAACCGTATTCTAACGTTTTGTGTTTTTTGTAAATCAACGCCCTACTTGATCATACTACAGCGTCACGCGAATGCATCAAAATGAACAGATCCACAAACTCAAAACGCAGAGCTTGAATCCTGAAAAGCAACAGTTTTGGACATATGAGGTTTCCACCCAACAGAGATGATATAACTGTACATGCATGCACGCACGTCGCATGCACAGATTGCACACACACACACACACACACACACACACACACACACACACACACACACACACACACACACACACACACACACACACACACACACACACACACACACACACACACACACACACACACACACACACACACACACTTCTCTAAAACATCTTGAACCAAGCTTAGAGTTAGACTAAATAATTAGCAGTAATTATGAGTCTGTACTGGAAGATCTGCAAGGGCCCAGGTGGTGGGCAGCGATCTCACAGTGTGAAATCTGTTGAGCTATGTAGGCAACAGTCAGTGGTCCCACAAACTGAACACCACTCCAGGAAGCAGAGAGATTCTAGTCTATTCAGTCAAATCTGGGAGGGGAGAGGAAAAGGGTTCTATCGAATTGGCTATGACGGAAAAAGCATGGAACTGTTTATTTGCAGTATTATTTTTATAGCGGTGGTTTGGCAGGGATCCATCCATGCAGTGTAATCCTCAGTGTAACTCAGCGTGTAAGAATTTAACTAACGTACCATTATGAGTCCATTTCGTTATAATTATGTGCACACTCTCAGAGTTAAATGACATTGTTGTGTTTGTTTTTGGCTTTTATGCCTTTAATGATGGATACAAGTGAAGACTGACATAGGAAAGAGTGAGAGAGAGACGGGGAGAGACATGCAGCAAAGGTTGTCATGAACGGGACTTGAACACGCAACAAGCTGTCAGGCCAGAGCCTACAGTATGTGTGGCATGCGCCTGGACCACTAGGCCAGCGGGCACCCCAATGACAGTGTTGTATAGTAGGCAGTAGGCACGTGTGTGTGCGTGTGCGTGTGCGTGTGCGTGTGCGTGTGTGTGTGCGTGTGTGTGTGTGTGTGTGTGTGGAGAAATAAGGGGAGAATAGACAGTGAGAGAATGGAAGCGTATCATACCCTGACGTGTTGGATGCAGACAAACAGAGATACAGCAGCAGAGGGAGACTGAGGCCCTTTTCTCCTCTACAGAGGAGTGGTCTGTTTCCAGGCAAACGCAGAAGACGTCATGTGTGTGTGTGTGTGTGTGTGTGTGTGTGTGTGTGTGTGTCTCTCTCTCTCTCTCTCTCTCTCCCTTCTTTGCTGGTGTACCATTAGTGCATCTCTCTATTGATTGCCACTGACTGTGTAAATTGCTGAGCAATCTAAAGACAGCATCAAGACGAGAGCATCACATGTTTTATCAGCAGCAGGACAGACAGGGCAAGGCACTAGACTGCACCACTTAATATGTGTGTGTGTGTGTGTGTGTGTGTGTGTGTGTGTGTGTGTGTGTGTGTGTGCGTGTGTGTGTGTGTGCGTGCATGCGTGTGTGTGTGTGTGCGTGCGTGCGTGTGCGTGTGCGTGCGTCAGTGAGTCAGTGAGTCAGTCAGTCAGTGAGTGAGTAAGTCAGTCAGTGAATGAGTGAGTGAGTGAGTGAGTGAGTGAGTGAGTGAGTGAGTGAGTGAGTCAGTGAGTGAGTGAGTGAGTGAGTGAGTGAGTCAGTGAGTGAGTCAGTGAGTGAGTGAAACTAACGAATATATTTTGAGAGCGTAAAATGAAACCAAATGGACTCCGTCCTGAGTGGACCTGAGTGGCAAGGACGGAGTTCTCTGTTCAATCAATTAGTAACACACAGTGCTCAGGACGGAGATTTATAAAAAGGACGGAGATTATTAATATCAAAACCGATCGCTTCGCTCCACAGGCTGGCAGTGTCTGTTGCGCAACATTATTACCGGTACGTTATTTTCCGGTGGGACGTCATCGAAAATGTTCCCCCCCATTTTAGCCGACGAGACCGAAAATCTTAAAACGTAAATAACTCTTGATCTAAATCATTCCGTCCTATTCTAAGCGAAGATTATGTGGTAGACGACCCATCACGGTCCCATCGCTAGAATTATAATTCTAGTCGCGTTAGAAATAACCATAGCTCCCGTTGTTGTCGGTCGCCTCGGGAGTGTTTTGGCTACATCAAACTACTTCAGCCACATCCGGGATAACACCTGGTCCGTCGCTAAATGTACTCCGCTGCTATAAATCGCTGGGCGCTCTGATTTAATGGATTAAATAACCCCGGGCGTTCGGGGAGGCCAAAACAGACCTGGAGAAGATCAGTGGCGAGTGAGGCAAAGACGACCGGACTATCGTGGGCCCAGCTGAAGAAAACTGCTCAAAACAGAGTCCGATGGCGGGGTGTGATTGCGGCCCTATGCTCCACCTAGGAGCCTACAGGAATAAGTCAAGTAAGTGAATTGTGGCTGGTTGAAGACCAAGTGAGCTTGTTAAGTTACAGATAATCACACTGCCCTTACACTCCAGCAAACAGACGTAACAAAACACACCCTCTTCTCCTTATGATACTTCTAGAAATGAGGTGTTAAAGATCTAGGCCCATTTGGTTAGCAACTCTCCATCATTTAGCTGGGGACCACCTGGAACCCCCTCAAGGCCCACTGGAGGTCCCCGGACCACTGGTTGAAAACCACTGCTCTAAAGTATACTGTACCAGTTGAGTGCACTGCATAATATGCATATTATTATGACGCATGCATGCACACACACACACACACACACACACACACAGTCACACACACACACGTGTATGCATCTATGTGCACAGAAAATGTGTGATGTAAGCAGCTTCCCGTTTGCATAATTCATTTTGAGGAATAATTAAACATGTCTATGGGGCAGATGCCTTTGCCGATGCAACTGGCATTCAATGTGCCCATAGAAACGTTGGCCAAAGTGCCCCAAGCTGCTGCCAAATGCCAGAGCTGCCAGTCAACCAAGAGTCCTTTCACTCTCAAATACAAAATGTCTATCTTACTCTGGCTTAATGCTTTGACTCTTTGCCCAAAAGGTTAGGGCCGCCAGGGAATTAAGAGGACATCAGGGAACAAACCTTATCTCTCCAAAAGAAAATCTAATCTAATCTAGAAAATGAATTCAAAAACTACCATAATCTTACTTGACAAATATCCAAAACGATTAATTACCCCCCCCTGTCCGTTTGCCTCATGTTTATGAATGAAGACTCTTAGTAATGTTTGAAGTACAGTAGCACTCTTCTGATTCAATGATACATACTACACAAAAATAAAACATGAGAAGTGGCCAAGTGGTTAGGGCCATAGATACATACTGTATGGTAGGGCACATACCAGAGAGTACCCAGAGAGTACCCAGTTTTCTGTATGTCCCGTACTCTCTCTCTACTATCTCTGTCAGATCAAGGCTTACAAATGCCACCAAAAAATAACTTAATACTGTATATTTATGTCCGTGTTGAAATACACTCTCTGTGTTAGGTTACCGCGAGTAAACTGACCGGAACACTGTGTGAGGCTGAGACTGGAATGCTTCATACAACACCGTCACATTTTACAACTTTGGCATTTAGCAGATGCTCTTTAGTCTTTATCCAGAGCGACTTACAAAAGTGTGTGAGATCAGGGTCAACAGCATGTAAAAGATCATAAGTAGTAGGTAGAGTGCAAAGAAAAACGATTTAGCGTCTAACATATATTTTAAAAGAGCACTGTTATATTATAATTTATAAATGATTCCGCATCCAGCCCAAAGGACTCCAGTGCCCCTGGGATGCTGAAGTAGCAAAACTTACAGCTAAAATCCATACTATCTACAACTTATTTTTTACAAAGTACAGCAAGGGGATGCTGTTTGCTGTCATAACAAAATCAGTCACCTAAGACAGGATGGGGGGGTCGGTGCAGCTAAGGACGCGTTAATTTAACTCAGAGTGTTCATATGTGTTCAAAGTAAACTTGTACATTATCCAAGTTAAATTAACCCCGATGATTTTACTCATTCGGTTCCATTTTTACACTTTATTTATGCCTCTGATTAGATCCAGCTGTCTTCTCAGAACAGCCAGCATATTTTCAGCATACAAGTCAGGGTGCCCACGGGGCCAAGGGAAAAGTGAAATTTCACCATAATTCAATTCCCTTGGAATTATTAGAATATATACTCTCAATCTCTCATGTACAATTATGACATTTTCATTTGAAATGATAGGGGTCCCTCTAGAAGTAGAACAAACACATTTAACGTGAAATGGGGTACAGTCAGACTCACAATAACACTGTGACTGTACCCCATTTCATCATACAAAAAAATGACTGCTTTAACAGCAGCTTTCCAGACATAGCTCTACAGTGCAGAGAGACAGAAAACAGCTTGCAGGTGACCTTACAGTAGGTCATACGCCATGCATGGAAGGACGACGCCACAGAGTGATTATATACCTGGTGAGTTCAACTAATTAGGACACCTTCAGGCAAGTGGCAACGAGAGAGGAACTAATTAGTAAAAATCACTCGTTGGAACTTGGAATGAAAACCTGCACCCTCTCTCTTCATCCTGAGTGGGCACAGCACCCTCTCTCTCCGTCCTCCATGGCCCATGAGTGAGCACAGCACATTTCTACTACACTCTCAACATGGGGGGCAAGGGTCCCTGGGTGGGTTCCACAGCCTTACAGGTCTGTAACTCAAGAGTATAGAGATTTCTACACTCTCAGAATAAGATTAACACTGAGGATTTTGCAGTGTTACATTGAGGGGGTCCCAGAGGTTGGTCTAATATGAATATCAAACTGCATGGGGGTCCTTGAAATGAAAAGGGTTGAGAATCACTGCTCTCTACAGTCTACACATTCACGTTAGGTGATGATAGGACGCACCCATACTGTACAGACTATAGTACAGTACAGTATGTAGGGTAATAATACCCTCTGCTCTGCCTGGCAAGGTGTGCAGTTTGATTCATTCCCCTGCTGTCCCATTGCTGTTGCATCTCATGCATCCTTTGCCATAAATGCTTCGATATCAATCAAATCAAAATGATATTCATATACTTCAATAATAGCCTACTAATACTAAAATGTTTACAGCCGGGGGTGTTCCCACGGTCCCACCTCGCTGACTAATAAAGCCAGATAGACAGGCAGGCAGCATTCGTGTTGGCATAAATAAGCCTCGCTTATGGTCTCCTGCAGGCTCCAGAACGACCGAGCGAAATGTTTGTACATACTTCACAACCACATGTTGTGGGATATCGCTTCATTATAATACACACAAACCTGCCCGACAACTGCTGCTCACTGCACAGCATCGCTAATGGGATTGTTGTGGCAGAGAGACTGCCATGGCAGCACGATTCATTCATTCGTGTAGATAACTAAGACAGTAACATATTCGTTCAAACGGCACTGCAAATTATGCGTCTACAAATACAGCACGTGTAAAATAACGCCCTTTAGTCAAACAAGCATGTAAACCGGTACAATTCTGCATTGCGGTAATAGGCTCCATTCATCCCGTGTGCGTCTCACTTGTAAACAACAGTGATTTTCGGAGAGCTGTCAGTTGCAACGCCCGGGCTTTTCCCCCACAAAAACACTATTAATTTCATGCTTTCATTATCCTTACCTCCCGTGTGGTAGTGGACGGCCCGCCCGCTCCTCCGTGTAACCTTCACGTTCACGACACGCGCGCACCTGCTCAGCAGCAGCAGCACCGCATCGCCGGACGCTCAGCAGCGGCGAAAGAAACGTCCAGGATGAGGATGATGATGATGGGAATGGGATGGTGGTGGTGGGTGAGTGTTAGAGACTGTCACCGTCCTGAGGGGGGCGCTGGACCTGCTCTGCTGCCCTGCTGCTGCTCCATGTATGGGCCAACTGAATTGAACTGTCAGTTAGGCAGAAAAAAGCATCCTTGATCCTTCCAGGAACAAACTGCTAGCTCATCTTAAGTCCTGTCTGCGTCATCCTATATCGTTTTCAATCATTAATATTAGGTTACCAACTTCTGTTCTTTGGCTAAATAGAAGTGTATATTTTGTACCTCTCTGAATGTTTTTGATGAATTGAACAAGGTGGACCCTCGATCTTGTAAACAAGTGCAATGCTTTATTGGGTCGTCCACTCACAGTTGACAGTTTTTGTATTGAGTTGTTGCTTGAAATGTACTGTAATTCTGCAAACTGTTAATAAATACTTCAATCAATCAACCTGCATATCAAGGCATAGCGTACTATAAGGTATAGGAATGTGCAGACACCACCACCACACCACAATGAATTGGCCGTATCTCTTGGTAGCTTATTGCTGTTGTGGTGGCGTGTGGGCAATAAACTATAAAAGACCAAAACAAGCTTCTTAATGGTCTATATACTAATTACGACGACTTGCCCATGTTGAACCCATCATTCTCCTGGGTGTGGAATTCAATCTCGGCTGTAAACAACACGCAGCAAATAATCTGCTCTGGTGGAGGCCAATAAATAATGCAGAAAGCTTTGAGTGCAGGGCAGACTGACTTTATTAAAGGATTTAGCCTGTTTGGGGGAATTGGAGAGGATTAGCAAAGATCTTTTAGCCTAGATCTTAGCATAGAGAAGTCAAATGTTGCTGTTGGCAGATGTTTTGAGTTGACTATATATGGCATATTGTTACTCATGTATTTTAAAGCTTAAGCCACAGACCAAGAAAAACATCAATCCACTGAGAATAAGAGAGCTGGGACATGTAGAGAGTGTTAGAGGGGCAGGGGCTCAACTCCTGTATGAGGGCACTTTTGGACAAAAATAGCGAAAATAGCAGATCTACACAATGTAGATCAGCTATTCTTGGGGCGCAACCCAGCAATCTTTAGTTAGTGGAGATGCGCTGTACGACATAGATTTAGAAACAAATGAGTTAAACGCAAAATGCTGCGTTCAAGTTCAGGAGACTTCGGAAAAAAAGCAATTATTCTGAATGCTGCATGCCTTCCGGTATGGTATGGAAAGGAGTGGCATTTCTTTCACCATAGTAAATGCTGCATTCATGGTCTGGAGAGGGCAGTTGTGTTTACAGACGGGTAAAAGGGCAGGGGCTCAAGCCCCCTTCGAGGTCTATGTGTGCACGTGCCTGTAAGAGAGGTCCTTCAGCACTGTGTCACTGCATCTAAATAGAACAGCAGAGTGCACAGCACAGCTACAGTAGGCCTACTGCCTAGTGCCTGCCCTAGAGACTGAGGACAAAGCTACACGTCTCTGAAGGATACTTTATGCCACTAATCCAAGACGTAGCATGTGTATTTAACCTCGCATGTGTATTTAATCTCATGTCTATTTAATCTCAGACAGTCCAGTCCACTCTTGTGGATCTCAGCAGCACACATTTGCGCACGCACACGTGCACGCGCACACACACATACGCACACGCACGCGCACGCACACACACACACACACACACACACACACACACACACGCACACACACACACACACACACACACACACACACACACACACACACACACACACACACACATTGAATCCGCAAATTACAATTACATTTACAGGGAAAGAAATAACAGGCTTGACTGTTCATGGGTACCTAAGGATACACATGGCAGCTTCTCCTCCATACAGACAAACTGCCTATCCTATAGCCTATAACAGCCGAAACAGAGCGGTATTTGACAAGTTGGCTTTGCTCTTTGTCATGCCAGCTATTGTTAGGCCAGTTTATGTACATGGCACAGGCTTCCAAATATCAGAATGGCAAATCTTGGTACAAACACACACATTCTCTTTCACACACACACACACACACACACACACACACACGCACACGCACACGAGAGAGAGAGAGAGAGAGAGAGAGAGAGAGAGAGAGAGAGAGAGAGGGAGAGGGAGAGGGAGAGGGAGAGGGTGAGGGAGAAAGAAGTGTCCTTATGTGGTGAAGAAGCCATTGTATAGCCAGGCCAGTCTCCAGGAACAGCAAACAAACTGCTGTCTGAAGGGAAAGAATAGGTGTCTGTCATCAGCCTGGCAATAGGGGGAGGGGGGTTACGATTTATAAAAGGGAGGAGGGCAAATGTGATTTAGCCCCTCTGATCCCCATTGGGATCCAAGCGCTGGTATCTGCCTGCCTCCCCATCTTAAATCCCCATGGGACGCATCGTGGTGGGGCTTTGGGAGTACTGTTTGGGGGTGGTGGTGGGGATAGGCAAGGCAGGAGATATAATCCTGTCACCGCTGTCAGGATGAAGGGGGGAGCGTCACTGTCAGTTCAATGGAACAAAAGCAGCTCCCACCCCAGTGGTGATATCAGAGGTTCATATCTGACACTGCAACACCTCGCCGTGTCACCCAGGTCTGACTCACCTGCATGCTGGAGCAGGAGCGACGCTCTCGTGTTGGCAGGAATCATTATTTTCAAATAAATTCTGGTAAAATAATAATAACAAGTAATTAAAAAACAACAACAGGAGTGATCGATTTTGTAGTGAAAGGCAGCTATAGCAACTCAGACTGTTATGCTGTCTGTGCTTGTGTGTGTGTGTGTGTGTGTGTGTGTGTGTGTGTGTGTGTGTGTGTGTGTGTGTGTGTGTGTGTGTGTGTGTGTGCGCGCGCACGCGTGTGTGTGTGTGTGTGTGTGTGTGTGTGTGTGTGTGTGTGTGTGTGTGTGTGTGTTTTGGCCCGCCATTCATCAGCCATATGGAAGTGCTGTAGTCATCATGTGAAACTTTATAGGGGGCGGCAGCAGCAGCTCAGTCTGTAGGGACCTGGCTTGGCAGCGGCACGGTGGCCGTATGGACTGGACTGGTAGCAGGAGGGATGCCAGTTCACCTCCTGGGCACTGTCGATGTGCCCTCGAGCATGGCACCAAACCCCTAACCATGCTCCCAGGCGCTACCACATGGCAGCCCATCACCCCACCCACCATCTCTCTACATTTGTGTGTATATCTGTATATGCCCATGCCCAAATATTTCCCCGGCCCACAGGGATTAATAAAGGTAATCTTGTTCCTTCTATGTCACACAGTAATCCTCCACTGGTCTCATGGTGAGAGAAAAAGGTCAGATTTACATAAGGTGCACACACTGCACATATCCTTCTTTCACATTTTAACCACTTAGGTCCATACTGTATACCAGTACTTCATTGTACAATGAATAGAATAGTCAATTCTCACTTCTTTCTCAACAACATTGCGTTGTATCTTGTATATTTGTAGAATGATGATGATTGCCTTCTGCCTGCCCATCCTATTACCTTGTGGGTTAGCCTAATTGTATGCCATGCATTTTAACCATGCATGCATGATTGCATACTATTTCACAAAATAGGAATATTATGGCATATCTGACTTGTCTTCCTTGTTTCATTATTTTTCTATTCTTTACCCCTTGCTTAACTTAATGTTGGGAGCTTGAATCTGTTGGTCCTGATTTGTTTTTGAGGACCACTATAGCCAATCCAACATCTGTCTTTCAAAAATGATATAATGTGGCAGCCAAGACTATATGTACTTTTAATGTTTGCTTTTAAAGCGGTCATGTGGCAGCAAACAGTGCCGTCCCTACCTTTGCCTCTCTGTTGCTTCCCTTCCCCTGGCTGATTGTGAGACTGTGTCCACCTGCACTGCTAAGCTGAAGAGACTTTGGTTAATGAGCATGGAGGTATATTAGGGACTAATATATTAGGGATTAGGGTCCAAATACTGAGGTGTTCCTGACACTTTTAACTTCAATTTTGTACTTTGCTCAGCCATCGCTATGGGGTGATCAGCCAATCTCAAGCCAAAATTAAATAAACATATGTTTAAAAATGTACTGTACGACACAGGATCTCACCCACTCTTTTACAGCTGTAATTAACCTGTGCTGTGACAATTCAGTTGAATCTGACTCTGGGGTTGTTGACATTGGAGAAACGCTCTCCTTCAGATGAGCTCCTGAGATGCAGACGATCTGGTCTGAAGGCTCCTATATACGGTGATTTGAAGGAGGACCCCACAATGGGACCGTGTAATTATCCCCCCTCCCCATTGAAAGGATAATTTAGAGGTAGACATATTGCCAGCGATGCATCAATTCAAACCTGGTTTCTTCCACCCGGCAGTAAATCAGCTTTGGTCGGACAGAGAGGGGGGCGGGAACGGCTAAATGGATGTCATGGTAGACATACTGCAGACACGGGATGAGTCCACCGAGAATTGGCCGAGGAATGGGGGGGGGGGGCAGGAGGAAATGGTTGGGGGATGGGGTTCAGATGAGTAGGAAGACAGGCAGATGCTGGGTCAGAGGTAATGATGGCCAATAAACGTACAGATAATGTGATTCTGTTGTTGCCATGAAAATGGAAAACCTGCACAAGGTTGTTGTTGAGCATCAACCTTGTGCAGCCTATAAAGGACAAAGAGAAGAGAACAGGATGCAAAATAAGCTTTAGAGCATTGGTCTGGCCTTCAAGGGGGCCTATCAATTTAGCCCCCAGCTAGATTGGTATAGGAACCAAATGGACCCTTAAGGGTCTGTAACTCATTGGGCCTAAATGGACCACATCATTTGGTACGTATACCTTCTTAGGGAGTTAAATAATGAACACTGAGGATTTTACCGTGACCTAATGCATATAAAACAGGGGGCCTGTTTAGAATCACTGGTTTACAGGTTTAGAAGCTCACATAGGGCAGCATGTGGCTAAGGTGTAATGCTAGACTGTAGTTTTATGATACATTACAATGTATTTGACCAAAACAACAGTGTGGATCAACGTTTGTCATTTGCGTCATTTTTCCCATACAGTAACAGCATTAGTTATTGCATTCCTTCTGAAATACCAGCTCAGTGGCCTGGTGGTTAAAATGTCTGCCCGGAGGTCAGCGTTTGATCCAAGCATTAAGGGTTGGATTGGGGATAAGTCCCTGCACGACATACTACCATCATAGCTAGGGGGTGTACTTGTACGTCAAGCTATCTCACAGTACAGAAACAGGAGATGGGTTCCTGACCCATGGGCCACATGGCTTGGCATTAATCTAAAATATTGCAAACATTTAACTAGAACCAGTGATCTTCTCAACTGTTTTTATTTCAAGGACCCCCAATATCATATGCATTACAAGATACAGACCCCCATTTGATAACATTCTATGGCAGGGATACTCAAATAGATTTACCTGTGGGCCACATTACCAAAATGGCAAGGGGCCAGGGGCCAGTAGATAAAATTACGACATTAATGATACTTGATAACTTCTCTCTTTCAATTGCTTTATTTTCGCAAAATGTATCAAAGTACAATGTGCATGCACACAATATGTAAATAAATAAATGTGTTACATTTTCTTGCATAAACACAAAGAGCTGTTTCCATAACTGCACAAAGTATTGCACATAACATGAGTAGCTGTTATAATAACATAATAACATAACATGAGTAGCTCTTTGCCTGCCTGCCTGCCTGCCTGCCTGTCTGTCTGTCTGTCTGTCTGTCTGTCTGTCTGTCTGTCCATGAGTAGTTATTTGTCTGTCTGTCAATGAGTAGCTGTCTTACTGTCTGCCTGTCTATGAGTAGCTGTCTGCCTGCCTGTCTATGAGTAGCTGTCTGTCTGCCTGCCTGCCTGTCCAATTGTCCATGAGTAGCTGTCTGTCTGCCTGTCTATGAGTAGCTGTCTGCCTGCCTGCCTAATTGTCCTTGAGTAGCTGTCTGTCTGCCTGTCTATGAGTAGCTGTCTGCCTTCCTGCCTGTCCAATTGTCCATGAGTAGCTGTCTGTCTGTCTATGAGTAGCTGTCTGCCTGCCTGCCTGCCCAATTGTCTATGAGTAGCTGTCTGTCTGTCTATGAGTAGCTGTCTGCCTTCCTGCCTGTCCAATTGTCCATGAGTAGCTGTCTGTCTGTCTATGAGTAGCTGTCTGCCTTCCTGCCTGTCCAATTGTCCATGAGTAGCTGTCTGCCTGCCTGTCCAATTCTCCATGAGTAGCTGTCTGTCTGCCTGTCTATGAGTAGCTGTCTGACTGCCTGCCTGTCCAATTCTCCATGAGTAGCTGTCTGTCTGTCTGCCTGTCTATGAGTAGCTGTCTGCCTGCCTGCCAGCCAGCAAGTTGGTTAACAGAAAATAAATTGTTATGGCTGAGTAAAATAAAATACAATAAACACAATTTGCCTGAAAATAGATTACCCAGCTATGACCTTTTTCATGAAAAAAAATGAGTAGTGATATGGCTGACTGAGTAAATAAAACAATCTACCTGAAAATAGATAGCTATAACTGAAGAGCAATTTCCGCAATTTCCGCAATTTCCATTTCCGCAATTTCCGCAATTACCATTTCCGCAATTTCCGCAATTTCCATTTCCGCAATTTCCGCAATTTCCGCAATTTCCGCAATTTCCATTTCCACCATTTCCGCAATTACAATTTCCGCAATTTCCATTTCCGCAATTTCCGCAATTTCCATTTCCATTTCCAACTATTAATGGCAGCTGGGTTTCATCATTCAAATAAAATAGAATTCTGTCCGTTTAGCTATAAAATTATGTCAGGGAATAGGGATACACAGTATATGTCTTTCATTTGCATTGCATCTCCCCCCCCCCCCCCCCCCCCCCCAAAGCTTTTATTTTCGTTCGAGTAATAGTACAACTCTAATAGTATTACTTATAATAATGTAATTAAAGATGCATAGCGACACATTTTGGCATGGCATTTCTATCTTTTATATTGTACAATTTGCTAATTTAACTCTGAGAGCATACAAATGGAACCAAATGGACCTGTAACTGTCCGAGTTACAGACCCATAAGGGTCCATTTGGTTCCAAATTATCATTTAGCTGGGTCCCCCCTGGAACTCCCTCAAGTACCCCTGGGGGTCCCCGGACCCTACTTTGGGAACCACTGTAGTATGCAATGTGGCGCCCTTGAGTGAGTGTGGACATCTATAGTGGCCCTCTCTATCACCAAGAGTGAGTGTGGACATCTAGTGGCCCTCTCTATCACCAAGAGTGAGTGTGGACATCTAGTGGCCCTCTCTATCACCCCCGCTCCAGATGGTCTGGGAACTTCCAAGCAGCATATACACCATCTTGAAACATGAAACATTTGTGATTATCTGGGGTCCAATTATGAGACACCTTGAAGTCCCTGATGAGTGAGTCAGTCAGTCTTCACCATATGCTCGCTTAGTTATACTTATTTACTTACTTATTATGTATGTGTTTGGAATGATTATATTATTATAACATTCCATTATATTCTGAAACATTGCTGTATTTAACACTGTCTGGTAATATAATCAAGTTGATTGTGTGATGCAAATGAAAAACAAGATAAGAATAAATACATTGATAAATGAATAAACGAATTAATATGTCTAATTGTCTATGGCCCTTCCCAGCTGGCCTTTTTGATAGCCATCTTGTTTCTCCACTCCCCCACCTTTCCTGTCGCGCTCTCTCTCGTTTTGTCACCATCAGAGATGAAGAAAAAATATCTTGAAAAAGAAATAATAATATTCTGTTGCCTATTTGGTGTTATGGTGCAATTGCCTCCATAACACTAGATGGCAGTAAAGTCAAGAGAGAAACTCCAGTTGAGACAAACAAGCTGGTGAGAATAAGTTTTGGAAGGCTACACCAAACCAAACCACACCAAAGTGGGATAAAACTGTTCAATGCAACTCATTGAGTTGCATTGGTGTGGTCTACCTTAAAAACCGTTTCATCCCAACCTGACCCTTTGGTGTGTTTTGGGCTTTAGCAAGACTGTGCTATACTGAAAGATGGTTGTTCTTTCTTGGTTGAGGTTAATATTAACATTCTTTAGAAATACTCCACATAATGGGTCTCTAACCATTTATTCTAATGGAGCAGAAAGGTGAAAGGCCAGGAGTGCTCCCTGTAACTATCCCTATCAGGTGTCATTACACAATAACATAACACACATTACACAGACTTTAAAACACATTCTGAGGCATGCTGGGAAGAAACTTCTCTGTCCAATGTGCCTACACCCTGGGCTATAGTCATTTTCAAAAGGTAAAAAGGTTGCTCTTCATCTAACAATCTGGTAGAAGACCTCAGTTTAAATGACTGCTATTAATACCACGAACCACGAGGGAAAAGCATTGTATAACACAATGCTCTCCCGTGCAGGAATACTGAAGTGTACCAGATCTGCAAACTCACAACGTGTCACAGATACAGTATGATGCTTTGTGATATGCTATGTTCAGACACCATCTTATATATCGTCGCACGATAAAATCAGCATCTTTTATGAAGTGAACCTGGGAGAACAGACGGCACAAGTGTCCTTGCCAGAGGGAGAGAGAGAGAGAGAGAGAGAGAGAGAGAGAGAGAGAGAGAGAGAGAGGAGTGTGTCCAATAAGAGTCAGACACATCCACCCACCAGACTCTATACAGTGTGATAATGCACCAGATGGCAAGCTGCTCGCTCACCATTACATTACCAAAACAATGTGACTGTATAATGGAAATGAAAGCGCTACAAAGTGAGCGCCAACAAACCGGGAGCCCAACTGTCATGTTCCATAAGCTATACAGCGGTGGTGAGAGGTCTGTACACAGCATGCATGCAGGAACTACTTATACAGACACCTCCCCACCCAACCTCTGTTTCTCACATAGGGATGTGGCTGATGATGTGCACCTGTGTGTGTGTGTGTGTGTGTGTGTGTGTGTGTGTTACCTCTTCCTGACATGCCATGTCGGGTCCCCTGAGGGGAGGTGATGTAAAACGGCTGTTTGTTTTGTGCACAATTTCCCCTTGTGATTCTCATCTCTAAATATATCCCAGGTAACATGCAGCAATCCTGGAGGTGTTGGCGGGGCATTGAGCATCAGCTCAATGCCACACGCACGCACGCACGCGTCGCGCACGCACCGCACACACACACACACACACACACACACACACACACACACACACACACACACACACACACACACAAACAAATTATTTCCTGTTGCTGTGATGGTGTGAAATTATAATCATCTTCTCGGTAAACTAATTTTCCTCATCAAGGACACTCGCAGTGATGGAGGGAAGCATACTGACGTGACAAATAATAATGATTGTGCTATTTAATGAATCATTTATGCAGTAATATACAATGGCGGATGCATTGAATCGTAAACCTCCTTCGAAAACAAGACATTTTTGTTTATGAGAAAATAGCAAACCTGAAATTAAAGTGGATAATTATATTTATTTATTCATTCATTATTATATTTCCAGTTGCCTGAATTTCATTCTTGCACTAAACATGGAGAAACTTAAATAGAAAAAGGAGAGAAATAAAATCAATTGTTAGTACAAATCTGTTGTTTTAAAATACAAAACCAATTGCAATACTGTCACAAGAGAGTATGATTTTGGCAGAAAATAATAGTAGCGTTTCTATAACCAACACAAATCAGAATAAAATAGGATCAACGGGTTATTATGATCACACCCAACGTATTTTCATTATATTACAAAAAATGATGTAACCTCAGAAACATACTAGCTAACTGCAGTAAGTTTGTCATCGGAGTTCAAACTAATATTCATAACTCTGTGACCAATTCGATACACCAGTGGTTCTCACAGTGGGGTCCAAGGACCCCCAGGGGTACTTTGAGAGTTGTTCCAGGGGGTCCAATGCAGCTAAATTATTGATATTTAGGAACCAAATCTTCGAGAGTGTACAAATGGAACCAAAAGGAAATGGCTTTCCGAACTATAGTTCCGAAAGTCAGGACATGTGAAGGTGCACGAGTTTTGAAGAGAAGTTCTCGGGTCACCCTTTACGCAGCTCAGAATGGCGTCAATTTGTAGTTGTATCACCTCCCTTTCCGAAGAAAGGTTCTGACGTCGGAAAGGGGTATGTGTTGCCCTTGAGTTACACAACAGTACACAGTGTGCACAGCAGGAAAGAAGTATGCATACTGTAGTCTCAAGATGTAGTCTATGTCAAAAAAGAGTCCGTGTCAGCAAGTTCAATCATTCATGCACAATACTGCATTGTTAGCTCCTCATCATAATCAGTTTGTGTCTGTACAGTCAACTAGGTATATGTACAAATTCAACAAATATTCTACATATCTTTAAAAAATAAAAAATAAAAATAAAACTTGATGCAAGTTAAGAGAAAATAAATCTTGATCCCATCAAAAGGCCCTCAAGTTATCGTTAGTATAAGTGAACAGAAATTTCATATTGGTGTCACACGTGTGTTTCACACGGACACGCACGCACACACACACACACACACGTCACACGTCACACACACACACACACACACACACACACACACACACACACACACACACACACACACACACACACACACACACACACACACACGCTCATACCCTGCAGAAATACAATCAAGAAATTAAACAGACGACTGAAGCATTTGAAAAGCCAGGTGTCAAGTAAGTTACGTTTTAACAGTGTTTTTAGCCAGGTCCCAGTAAGAATGCACTAAGTTACTAATCGGAATGAAAACCCGTATTTGAAGTAAATGGGAAGAATCTTAAAAAAAAAAAAAAAAAAAAAAAAAACACGTGTATGAATTATTCCTCCAATTTCAGTCCTCTTCGGCAGTTCCGCTCATCCTCCCACTGGGGTGTGTGGGGACTCCAGTCTCAATGCCTGTTTGTCTGGTCCAGTCACTGAGCCCTGGGAACTGGGAAGTTGGGAAGTGCCGTTTCTTTGTGACTGATTCAGTGTTCTGAGGGAAAGGCACTAGTATCAGCGGAAGGCCACCCAACGCGCCAGACAGAACTGTTGGGCTGCAATGCAAGACCCCGAGGGGTCCATCGTTTTGCCTGCGAGACAAGGTCATGTGGGGGCCCTGGGGGGGGGGGGGGGGGGGGGTGGAACCAATCAGAGAAGGTCACATGGAGGGTAAAGGTCATGGAGTCTGGGTGATGATGACATGACATGCAGTAAATTTTCAGCATCCTCCATCACAGGTGCACACACACAGCAATCAGTGCTGGGTTGATGGGTGAGCAGAGCATGTATTGATGCAGCCATGGACACAACTCCCAGCATGCCCTTCATGTCCACAGATCCCAATAGTCCGCTTGTAACATAGTTTTCTATCTACACATGATATGTTATTGTCCATCGAAAATGATTAAATAGTGATATACATGTGTCTCTTTTGGAGAAGAAAAATGCACTATGTCGATGTCTCATAATGTTCACACCAATAAAAAACCAAAATAGGTCAGACAAGCACTGCATAGTCCCATTATTGATTTCTGGTAAGAGTACTGTACTGTTAATATAAAAGTGTTAGTTAATATAATACGGTTGCAGCCATTTCAGGGGTTGCATGCGCTGAACTAGAATCCACAGTGTCCAATTCAACTATTATGTCAATATTGGCGGGACATTGATAACAAAACAAAAGAAACAAAACAGGGGCTTCCAAAGCTCTTCTCAAGGGGCGTCTAAGTGACAAGGACCACCTCCGTATATACTCCACGTTTTGTGAAGAGTAACTCGTGTCTCTATAGAGACAGCAGTTGGGATAAAGCCATGCGGTCGTATACTAGGATAGTGTGTGAGTGTCTGTGTGTGTGTCTGTGTTTGTGTGTGTGCGTGTGTCAGACCTTGCTACACAAACGAGTTCAAGGAGTTCATGGCGGTTATGGGGGACGGGGCCTCGGAGCTCTCGTGGCCCTCGGCCGTGCCCCTGCTGGCACTCTTGCCACTATACTGTCCGATAAACGAGCCGTCCTCGTTGAACTGTCCGTCTCCGCCGTCCCCGCCGTAGTCAACTAAACTGTCGTCACTGTCGTCTCTCTTGACCGTCCCGCTAGACGGCGTGCGGCTCCCTTTTAGCGGTTTATGGTCCTCATTGTCACTGAAGGGAGAGAATGACATGCCAAGCGTTACAGGTGGAAATGACGTGACGGGATGCATCAAGGAGATTAGTGTCCCTCCCCCTTTTCTTAGACGGAGCAACGTCATTGTATATACGCATCGATTTATACTTATTTCGTAGAAAATGTGTAGCATTTCAGTTAAATGCATTCTGATAGCATTTCAGTTAAATGCATTCTGATAGCATTTCAGTTAAATTGGAATTAGTCACACATTCTTCCGATAGTGGATATCTCAGTATATACAAGACAAGAGGTGAATTGCAATATAGTTACTCCAAGTCTAAAAAAGGGTAGTAGGCTAGCCGTGGATGATTAGTTGGTTTCCATCTTGCAACAGGGGAATACATTTCAAGCAATCATTCTCTGCACATT
>NC_137865.1:18732285-18869785 GCF_963924005.1 Protomyctophum bolini
AATGCTCTTAAACAATATATATAAATAATATTAATATATATATAAATAATAATAAAATTTGCGCCACATTTTCACGATATTTCAAAAATATATTTCAATAGCTAAAGTATAACAATGATTAAAACACCAAAAGGGGTTCCCGCCCAGAATGGGTTAAGTAAATCCTTTGAGTATCTGTACTTTACTTCAGTATTTGTATACGTTTGGACTTTCACTCCACTAATTTCAGACACATATTAAGTGCTTTTGACTTCACTACATTTCTAGGAAGGGAAAGAAAAGTAGAAAAAGTGGTGGAAATAGCAGATCTACAAGCACACAACACATCCGTTGCGAGCTTATAGATTTGCCATTTTCACTTGTATTGATACTTTTTGAAAGTCTGGAAAGTATTTTAATACAGCAATGCATTGACATTAAAAAGAAAATGTACTTAGTCATTTGAACCTTAACTTTACTTTTTAAAAGTATGTACTTTTGAATACTTGAGTGTTTTTAAAGGCAAATATTTGATTGAGCAACTTGTAGTTGAGTACGATTTGACCAAGAGCATCTATACTTTGACTCAAGTACTGGTGAGGTATCGAGTATAGTCTTGCGTAGTCAGACAACTAATTCCACAATCTCCGAATGCTATATAGAGTCTAGAACTACTAATCCTGAAAGCCGAGACAGGAAGCTGGCATCTGTTCGTCTTTTCCGTTCAAAATATATTTAAAAATGTTATTTCCGTTTCTGCTGAGCAGCAAGCTATATATGGTTAGATGATTTTGATTTATATTAGGACTGGCGGGGAGAGTGCTTCCGCGCTCCAGACTGTGTGACGGAAGCATTTGAAAATTGTGGGAGACAACATTCTGGCTCGCAAGACAAGGGGTCGACTACTTTGTCCACCACTGCACACAATACTACAGTATACAGTCCTATGAGTACTTTGTCCACCACTGCACACAATACTATACAGTCCTGTGAGTACTTTGTCCACCACTGCACACAATACTATACAGTCCTACACACAAGGCGAGGCAGGCCAGGTGGGGCCTATAGGGCAGAGGCACACTGCCTGCAAGCTGCCTCACCTGGGACTTCAACCAAAAGCTCCTTGGAGTGGTGGGAGGCCTGGTCACTGTGGCCCTTTGCCACCACCCGTACCCTATAGGACAGGCCCTCCTTTAAACCCTTCATCAGCACATAGTTCTGAGAGCCGTTCGCAAACTCTTTCTGCCAATCCGTTGCGCCTTCACCTGCGGGAGGGACACGGCCGGGAGAGAGGCAGGTTGAGGGTGGGAGGAGCACAGCTGTGAATAACGGGCCAGTATGGGATCATGCAGGGATGGTTTCATGGAACGTTTTCTTTTTTTACCTTGGATTCATTAAAGTCATACTGTGTAAGAATAACGTATTTTTGGCGACACTGTGATCGATACAGTGGTCCATGGAAAAAGCTAAATAAAAAGTCATGACTGAAAAATGTGGAATTTGACATTAGTGCCGTTTCCAAAATAATTAATATAATAATAGAATGATGAGGTTTTAGTAATATTGTTCCTTTTCTACACATCCAACCAGGTGAATAAATCACAGATTGAGGCTTTAACCTTTGCTTTTATGAAATATCTGAGACCATTACGGTATTATGGAAAAGATGCTTCTGAACATATTGCTAGTTAGTTTGATCACTTCAAATTCTCTAATCTTAAACGATAGCCAAAAACAATCTCAATCTGTATGTAGATTGTCTAGTTTCACTGCGCAACATGCGTCCATAGAAGATACACTCTGACTTCGATGGAGTCCAAATGACTGAAGCCGTGGCAACTGAGAGCTTTAATCCATGAGCGTCTAGAGTGTCTATGGTCTGCTGTGATGCCCAGACGTCTGTGTTCGATACCAAGGATCACCGCCCCAAAGAAATGAAGCAGGGCCTGAGAGAGGAGCTTATTTTGGAAGCAACAACAACGTTGACAGAGATTGTATGTATGACTTAAATTATGAGATGAAATAAATAAATAGAACTGCTTGAATAAAAAGCACTGCGTTATTTTGGTGCGAGTGTCAGGGGCTGACACTCACGACTAAAAATGGTGTTGTCAATTTATGTTGAATGGTAATTGAAAAAGTTACACAGTATGACTTTAAGTCCTATTTATAATGTGTAACTACAACCTCACAACGCATTGCATTGTAATGTATTATGAGCTTGTAGATCTGCTATTTTCTAAGAATTTCTGATACGTTTCGCCTATAATGACCAAGATAAGGATGCCAGGGTTAAAGTGATTAATAATAGACTAACTGACTATATGACTTATTGATAAGATGGGGTGGCTAAACCAACCAAAACGATGTACAGTATATTAGATTTAACTACAATGCATGTTAATGGAAACATGAGACCTGGGTATGATAAAGGTGGTCATCATAATGAAGGGTAAGACTCAATCATGAAATGTTGGAAACTGAATATTGATCAGTTATTATGGGAATATATGAGTTATTCTAATTCCTGCATGAATAATGTAGAACGTAGGTGTGAGAGAACCATACTACAAAAGCACTTTATGCTTTATTCATCCTCAGTGCAGGTGGAGCTAAATGAACCCAGATCATTTAACCTGTTGAGACCTGGGGCTGATTCTACAAATCTCTGCCGGGTGGAAACCTCATACAGTTTCAGTTTTCAAACTCAAAAACAGCTAAAGCAGCAGATCTACAAGCTCAGAACGTGTCACTTTGCACAGCGTTTCGAGCTTGTGGATCTGCTACTTTGAATGCTTTTGTGTGACGCTGTCGTGTGATCGAGTAGGGAATGAATGAAAAAAAGTTAGAATTTGGAGATAAGAGGTTTCTGCCCGAAAGCAACAAAATACCTTCTTAATCCTGAGTTTTCTGAAAAACACATTTTGCTATATTTTGTATGTAGCTAAAATCTAAAATGTCACAGGTGCTTTCCCGCTTTTAATGGGTTAAATCTAAATCGACTGGCGCAAACATAAAAAGCTGGCGCTAGCTGTTTGTGTGATATACACAGATCACCAGCCAATTCTTATTTGATCACATCTGGGTCCACACTGGCAGGAGCCAAGAGCTGCCACGGTCTGCCAATATTTGTATAGACCTGCACAAGCCATTAATGGAGTAGGAATCTCTTGCCACCTATATGTAGAAGTGGTACAAACACAGGTGGTGTTTTTGCTTACTGTTTTCTACGTATTCTACATAAACATTTTTCTCCGGGCCCCAGTATTCCCAACTGATCAGCGCCCCGTCCTCTCCCATCGAGGAGCTAACGTTCCCAAAAGATGGAGTAGCAGGCCGCACTGAGCACACAAGAGAAAACACAAGGATCAAGCTTGGTTTGGGGTTTTTTTGTCATAAGTCACAAGGCAAATAAATAAATGCCAATATATTCATGTTTTCTTAAGGTTCTACTAAATGTTTCTTCATAAAATAGGTAAATATTTACAACACAAATAAGCCATATGCACACGTACTGAATTACTACGTAAGATACTGACAGCCCCTACATTGCAAAAAAATGAAATCTAGGTCACTTAAAATGCCTCTGGAACAACAGTTCTTCATTACAGGTATCTGTCAGTACTGTAAGTCAAACACATCTACAGAGTGAAACAACAACACTATGTAACACACATACTGTATTGAGGCGTAGCACACATCAGATAATTAGACGATAGATAAGTAGGTATGAATCATATTACTATGATAATATGATGATATTATGAATAGTAATATCCTAAGATCTCAGCGGTTGGATCTGTACCCTTGTGGTTTGGGTGGAGAGGCGGAGGCCGTGCTATGGGATGGAAGGGTTGTGTGTTCCCTGAAACAACATGGAGAACGGTCAAAACCACCACACACGCACACGCACACACACACACACGCACACACACACACACACACGCTCACACGCATGCACGCACGCACGCACGCACGCACGCACAAACACAAACAGCAACAAACACAGTCCATACACAGAGATACAGCAGACAGGGCAGGGGTTATACACGTCCATTCATTGGCATGCCAAGCAAACCAAAACCATGCAGAGAGAAGCATCACCAGTTGTCAGCATTCACCGAGAGAGAGAAGGCACATGGAGGTCAGGTATGACGGAGTGCTTTGAAAACAGCTCTATCGCACAGCAGGACAACACACATCACAGAGCAGCTTTATTGGCGTGGGAGGCTTCATAGCATTCAGGTTTTATTTATCTGAAATAAATGTGCGACAGCCTACTCCTGTGCCGTTTGACAGCAGCGGGAGGGATTTGTTTAAATGCAAACAACAGTGCATGCTTTGAGAGCTATTTGAAGTCGGGGAAAAAGCATGCACACTCTCAGTTGTCACTGGTAAAGTGGTACCTGGCCCAAAATCTACATCAAGCTGATTCATTAGAGCTTGCAGGGAGAAATAAGACACAAAGAGAGAACAAGACAAGGGTCAAACATCGGTTGATGTCGCCCTACTTTAGACAGAGATTTCTGGGAACATGCAGTGTAACGTAATCGCACATTTAGTGATAAATTGGTCACTGCGATTAATAATGCAGGTGATTCACAATCCACTATGCAAAGTGTATTTTTTCCCGATGATGTGACTGAACTTATATCATGTTATAAAAATTACAGACATCATTTGAACACTGTACTGTACACACAATTACTGTGAGTGACAATATTGTATCACAAGCTAATTAAACATGCCAAGTACAGTACAGGGCACCAGGCATAAAATAAACAGCACAGTTTAGCTATTCTACTGCAGTTGAAGCATAAATACGAGCGATCAATCCATTGACTGGTATGAATGAATGGGTGCTCTTCACCTGAGCAACACAACTCTAATTCCCTCTGACCTAGTGAGGAAGTAATCTGTCTGTCTGCAAGAAACACATAGGCCGATCATGGCTGCAACTATCGATTAATTTCTCCGCGATTAGAGTGGTTAACACCTTAAGGGCCCGGGGTTATTTAATCCATTAATATAGTGCCCGGAGCACTTTTACCGACGGACCGGATGTTGTGTGGAATGTGTGTGTAGCAGCTAACAATAGCCACAACACTCTCCATGCGATCGATAACAACGGGAGGTAAGATCAAATATAACGAATATAAAATATAACTAGCGACTGGACAGCGGGGGCCCGTCAAACACATATTCTTTTCTTAGAATTGGACGGGATGATTTAGATCGCGAGTTATTAACGTTTTAAGATTTTCGTTCTCGCCAGCTAAACAGGCAGGGAACATTTTCGATGACGTGTCACTGTTGTGCAACACCGAGGATTGCGCAACAAGCGCTGCCAGGCTGTAGAGCGATGCGACCGGTTTTGATATCACTAAGAGATTGATTAATCTCCGTCTCGGGCACATGACCGTACTAAGTACCATGACGGACATCTACGTCATGGCCCCCGAAACTTATTACCAATATTTATTATGTATATCTGTATACTAATAATTGCCTCCGGATGCATTGGGGACTTTTAGACCCCAAAAGTCACCCTATGAAGAACGGGAAGCCAAATCGCCTAAACCTAATGCGTCTACTGTCTATTTATAAGTCATCCGAAACGCTTGTAACCGCGAGGTTACAATAATGATTTAGTAATGAGCCACTAACATCGACGTTCTGTTCAAACACCTCAATCTGAGCCTCAATTCTGAGAAAAAAGCGTTTTAAGATTGCGCTTATAATGACGGTGGACGGGGAGATAGTTAGTTAATTAATACGGTTCATCTTCAAAACCCTCCATTTGGAGACAAACCTACCTTCGTCCATGATGGTGACTGCCTCCTCTGGGATAGCAGGGCCCGCTCCGTTGCCCGTATTGGCGTTCAAATAAAACCTGTAGCGCGTGCTGTACTTGAGGTTGAGCAGGGTGACAGAGGTCTCATTGGGAGGTAGGGACACCTCCTGCACCGGGCCCACTGCATGGGTGTTATTGACTGGAGGAAGGGTGGTGGTAGTGATGGTGACAGAGGTGAAGGGTGGTGGTGGTGATGGGGACAGAGGTGAAGGGTGGTGGTAGTGATGGGTGACAGAGGTGAAGGGTTGTGGTAGTGATGGGGACAGAGGTGAAGGGTGGTGGTAGTGATGGGGACAGAGGTGAAGGGTGGTGGTAGTGATGGGTGACAGAGGTGAAGGGTGGTGGTAGTGATGGGTGACAGAGGTGAAGGGTGGTGGTAGTGATGGGGACAGAGGTGAAGGGTGGTGGTAGTGATGGGTGACAGAGGTGAAGGGTGGTGGTGGTGATGGGGACAGAGGTGAAGGGTGGTGGTAGTGATGGGGACAGAGGTGAAGGGTGGTGGTAGTGATGGGGACAGAGGTGAAGGGTGGTGGTAGTGATGGGGACAGAGGTGAAGGGTGGTGGTAGTGATGGGGACAGAGGTGAAGGGATGGAGCAGTGATGGAGCAGGGTGGAAGGAGGGGTGTGGTGGGGTGGGGGGCAGTCGGGGCAGAGATAAAGTGGGGAAGGTATAATGGCAGAGGCAGTGTCAAGGTAGGGGTGTGTTAAGATGGGACAGGTGGAAGTGGAGAAATTAGGGAAGGGGCGTGGTGGTTTAGAAATGTAAAGTAATTGTAATAATACTCATAGTACATATCAATGATATTCATTCATTTGTGCTATTGTACATTATTCGACCCCTATTGTATAATTGTTTACAATAGGTACTAAAAAAAAATCTTTCTGAACAATGTTTTCAAAATCAGGCCACCATGTTTAATGTGGCTATAGTGTTCTCAGGCTATCCTAATCCTGTGTGTGTTTATGTTATAACCGTTACAGTACTTCGTTACTACAGTACCGTTACAGCGTACTGCTGTTACACAACATGTAAAAGGAAGACACACAAAACTACATGTATAGGAATACAAAAAAAAGAAGAAAAAAAAAGGTTCTCACCTGGCTGATATCTGAGGGTGTAACCAGTGAGGCGTCCATTGCGGTCATGAGGAGCCCCCCACTCCAAGGTGAGAGAGTCCAGACTGGGGTCCTTGATTCTCAGGAAAGATGGAACGCCAGGGACTGAAGAAAAGAAAATCAACAAACCATAACTATTCCCTTCATGGGCCATTAAGTTATTATTACTTAATACCATTGACTAATATAGCCATATAGTCATAACAAAAGAGTTCTGAACATCAGACACGAGAAATTATACGTGAAAGAAGGAAAGCAAGGCAAGAAACAAAGAAGAAGGAAACTGAAATTTTGTTTTATGAGCCTCCGCTCAGTGACGTCCATCGGCGAGAAGCTCTGTCTCATTTCCTGTCAGTACAAAAGTGGCCGCATGGTGAATTGGTGAACAGCCCAGTGATGTTTTTGGCAGCAAATTTTAGTCATTAGTCATAGTCTTGAATAGTTGTCATTTAGTTTTAGTTACATTTTAGTCACCTGGAATGTTTTAGTGTTAGTCTAGTTTTAGTTGACTAAATGTCATAAGATTTTAGTCGACTAAATCTAAGGTTGATTTAGTCGACTAAATTGTATTTTGGAGGGCCTTGATTCCGTCGTAATACACTTGCTGAAAATATTTATGTTTCAGCATGCAACCAAGTGTAACATGACTTATACTGGATCTCCACTAGTCCCTTTTAACATTTTTGTCTAGTTTTTATTCGTTGACAAAATTGTCACTATATTTAGTCTTAGTTTTAGTCACCATAGCTTAGTTTTCATTTAGTTTCCATTTAGTTTTCGTCAGTGAAAAAAGGTAGTCAACGAACATTTTTTGTTTTTAGTCGACAAAATCAACACTGCAACAGCCCAAATGATTGAGACACAGTCTTCCGTTGGGTTACCTCCTTCGGGGGTCTCAAACTGCTGGTTGGAGCAGGGGGGGCCCTCGCCCTTGCCGTTGAACACCCTGACGTTGAAGGAGTAGAGGCTGAAGGGATGCAGGCCGGGCAGCATGCCGTGGCTGTGGTTCCCGCTGAAGGTCAGGATCTGCTTCTGGGCGTGGTGGGGGTTGTGCTTGTGGAGGCTCTGCTCCCTCCAGTAGTACACCTGCAGGGCAGACACAAGTGTCCACATTTACAGTAGCACATCACTGCATCACAGCTTGATTGAGCCCAGCACGAGGCAAGTAGAAGAGTAGCCTTTGATGAGAACATGTTGGTTTTCTGCACTGAGCCGTGTTATTCTGCTGTGTGTGTACTGTGTGTGTGTGTGTGTGTGTGTGTGTGTGTGTGTGTGTGTGTGACCTTTATTTTCCTTATTTTATTATTTTTTATGCCCTTTTCATGCATTGTGGCTCAGAATGTGTGAATGTGGGTGCGTGTGGGTGAAGTGAGGACGCTGGTGTTGACTGTTGCCGCTTCACCTCCCAATGTATGAATGAATGAACCATTGTAAAGCGCACTTGGAAAAGCGCTATAAAAATGCAAATTTTGTATGCCTTATTACCATATTGTCTCTGTAGGGTGGAAATACCATATGTCCACACTTGTTACTTTTCTGGATTCAAATGTTAAAACAGCAAAAGTAGCAGATGTACGACAACAAGCTCAAAACGCACCGCTTCGTGCCTTGTTTGGAGATTGCGGATCTGCTACTTTTTTATGCTTTCGTGTGAAGCTGTAGTATGATCAAGCAGGGCGTTCATTTGTGAAAAAGCACTAAAAGTTAGTACGCAAAATGAAGGCGTCTGCGACCATTCTTTTTTTCTAGATGCACGCAAAAGGCCCTCATGAGAACGCACCCTCATCCACGGCACATTACTTCATTTTAGAAGGTTTCGAGAGTTATGCTTTGAACACTTTCAAAGCGTTAATTGACCACAGGGCAGGCACAGAACAGTGTTTACTTGACCCCAAAAGCCCAGTGCGTTTGATAAGTGTGAATTATTGTGTATTTTATTTCAGTTATAGTTGTTATCATTAATGTACAATTTGTGGGGTATTTTTGTATTTCAGACTTTTATATTTTATACATGAATGTTGGTTTGTCCTGTATCTGTCATGTATCTGTTGTCTGTCCTGTCTTATGTACAAACTTCAAGAAAAATACTTGAATAATAATAATACACTTCAAAAGATGTTTGGGAGTACGGTTCATGTGCTCTCGGTATGCGGTTCACCTCAGGTGTGAATCACACATCATGCCTGTGCATGTTGAATTAACCCATGTATACGGTGGATCAAACATGTTGTACTATACAGTATGTGATTGTGTTGTACAGTACCTTGTATCCCTTGAGGCGTCCTCGCACTGTCTTGGGGGGAACAGAGTCCCAGTGCACCTCTGCCAGGGTGCTGTTTAACACTCTGACCAGGACGTTCTGAGGAGCTCCTATTGGTACTGGAACACACACCAAGACACACAACTTATGTCAAGTTCAACTTTACACTATGTAGATCTTATTAGGCATGTTTTAATATTCTGAAAAACATTTTAAAATAGTGAAAATAGCCGATCTACAAGCTCAATGTACATCAGCTATTCGAAATTTTAAATGTTTTTCAAAATAGTAAAAAATGCATTAAAGGTTTAGGCATAAGGCATGAGATGACAGACAAGTCAAGCCACCGTACAGCCCTCAGTCTGTTGTAATTATAAAAAACAGCTGTCACAACACGTCGCAATGCGGACACCTTGTGAGCTTGTTGACTGGCTATTTTCAGAAATCGTCGTACAGTGAAAGTATATAGGCATTAATTGTGCAAGGGGGGGGGGGGGAATTCACCAAAATACCAGATCTACAAGCTCTAAACATGTCATGTTTGCAACGTGTAGATCGGCTATTTTTGGTGAAGAGATTTGGTGTAGACAGAAAAGTCCCTCTGAGGGCCCTCTAGTCACTCACAGTCCTCTCCAGAGTGTCCGTGGGCCACCTCAGCCTCGGGACCGGCCCCGAAGTCGTTCACAGCTTGCACTTTGAGCTCATAGATGCTAAAGGTGGGAGTTCCCACCACCATGAACTTGGAGACGTTAGCCACGGTCTCTGACGTCCACTCCCTGTCCCCACCCTTCTGCCTCCACATCACGTTGTAGCGCAGGCCCGGACCGTTGGCCTGCGTGCCTGTCAGTGGCTGAGAATGAGGAGTTAAACAGACAAGTTTTAACGTGATATAGCCTATGTTTATATTTGTATGTTTTATATTTTAGAAATCAGTGTTCGAACATCAAAATCCCAGAGGCCCAACACACGCATGCACGCACACACACACACACACACACACACACACACACACACACACACACACACTCACGCACACACACACACACACACGTTCCATGATCAAGGCTGTGATGCCCTGTGAAGTCCAACCTGTCAAACTCACTCAAGCTCACATTGAACTACATCAATATCTGAAGTTGTTCATTTCCTGAACTGCTACTGTATATTTAAAATTAAATGTAGTTTCATTGTATAATGCAATGCAGTAAGCCATGTCCAGAGAGATCATTAGCATAATAAAAGAGATGTGAAAAGGAAAGGGAGCCAAGGGGAACCAGAGTGAAATAAAATAATGTCTTATTTCGAGTAACAAAGACACCGTTTATTAAATCTTCTTATTCCCTGGACAGCAACAACAAGAGCTGTGACAAAACCCATTGGCCATACAATACATTATTTTCTTACCTTCCATGAAATTAGAAGGTTGTCATGTTCTGTTCCATGTCCCTCTACACCTGAAGGGTTCTCATCTGGAGCTGTAAGACATTAGCACAACAAAACAACACATAGGCTATGGTGAGAAGGGAATAATAATTAGGAATAAGCATTAGTTTCTCAAATTAATCTATGACTGTAGCATGCCACTGCCTTTCATCTTAAAATATCCACATCTGAAAAATTTATGCTATGACTGGCTGGTAGATGACATACCATATGGCTTGTTGAGGTCTGAGCCATCTGTGCTATTCAAATGTAAACTCTTGTCGACACGAGGCTCAAAGCAAGGTGCAAAACAACCTGAGTTAATAATGTTCCCAATATTCATAAACCGGGTCTTAATGTACTGTACAATGGAACGTTCTGGGCAGCAGCTGCCTTTTTTTTTTTTTTTTTTCACAGCATGAATACATCTTGTATGTATATAAATTAATATGGGTCAGCGACTGTACGCAACAGGCTCCTTCCTACCTGCTGCTTTGGTCTTGTACAATCTGGAAGGGAAGCTGGCCTGACTGAGACCCACAGCGTTGACGGCCAGGACCCGGAAGGTGTAGTGAACGTAGGGGGAGAGCTTCAGGTGCGTGGTGGTTTTGGTTCCAGGGACTTCGCTCAGATTGTGCCAGTGACCACGGTGGTGTAGCGAGTCCTCATACTGGACAATGAATTCTGGGTAAAAATGAATAAATACATTAAAAAGTGTTCCTTTTTTAACAGCAGTTGTGACTTGAGTGAATTAATTACAAAGGGACTAATGTCCAAAACTGTTACTTTTCAGCAGAACGACAAGCTTAAGTTTCGAGCGTGCAGATCTGCTATTTTTGTGTGACGCTGTAGTATGACACCTCATATAGGTGGGGCGAGCGGTCCGACGGTGATATCACACTACAAACTGTCCTGATATGAGTGTCAGATTCAGATTCAGATTCAGATTCAGATTCAAGTACACAGTTGATCCTTACTTACTTAGCTTTGTTTTCAAATATGATGCTTCGCATGGTCCCCTTTATTTTAATTATTTATTAAAAAGATATGATTAGAAACCCATTTTGGGCAGGAACCCTTTTTGGTGTTAGCATTATGATATGCTTTAGCTATTGAAAAATAGCAGATCTACAAGCTCGTATAAGCTTGTAGGTCTGCTATTTTTGAAAAATCGAAAAACCACTGACATAGAAAGATTTTTCAGAAAACTGTCAGGATGTAGAAGACATTTTTAGAATCTGATCTCAGGTCAAAATGGGTTAAGGCCAAGCAATTTTCACTCTGATGGAGGTTATTTGCAGAATATATTATCCCCCCCTTCCCCCCAAGTTTGTGTTGCATACTCCCAACAGCTCTCAGAGCTCTGAAGACTGAATGTTGACCTTATCCCCAAATTACATTTCTGGATGTTCCAGCAGTATGCCCTGCAGTCCCTGTAGCCTGACCCAATCAAATAACCAATAAATAGTAGAATGTAGATGTCAACCAATAGGCCACGAAGCCTCGCTCAAATAGAGAATATAGGAGGGGTGGACAACGTTACTGCACGCTTGCGGTACATCAGAACAGTCTCATTGAAAAACATGTATTCTAATGAGATTTCATCGTTCGTTTGCTCGCTTGCATCACTGGCAGTGTAGATGAGGTGCAATCAAGTGTTTAAAAAAAACCCACAAAAAAACCACAAAAAGTTAAAATATGGAGATAGGAAATCTCTTCCAGACAGCAACAATATGTATACTTACAGTAGCAAGGCTGGATGTATTAAAAACAAACTAAATGTATCAAGTGTACAGTATTATATATCAAGAGTTAGCATACACACACACACACACACACACACACACGTGCGCGCGCACACGCACTAACATACTTTGTATGGGGCTGTTGTGCTCGTCTCCAGGGATCCAGGTGAGCTGAACACTCCTGTCTTTCTGGTCGGTGAGCTCCAGGTCAGTAGGAGGGTCTGGATGCTCTGCAGAACACACAGTAATCACATGAACCTCTGGACCGCACTCGTGTTCACAAGGAACTCACACTGGACTCGGGGGATGCATATTCATCATGCCAACCATGCCACAGATGGAGAAAATCAGGAAATGGAAACTGGTTTTGTTCCTTTGTGTGTCAACAACAAGGACTGAGCTACTAAAAGTAAGTAGGTCGGAGGGGCTTATTGTCCGTATCAGCCGAGAACACGGGAGTCTATCCCCGTGACAATGCACTAGACCCCTAGCTGGGAGATGGATAATGGATTTTCCCCTGCTACTCATACTCTGAGTATGAGTCCACTACTGGCCTTAAACTACGCTATGTTGGTGCGGTAAAGTAAATACTTCAGTCATTTCTCATTTCAACTTCTTTATATAAATTCCATTAGGCAATGTAATCATATCAGTTGAGATGATACACAGACTGCGTACGGTGCGTATAAAAGATAAATAAAGAAACTGGTGCACAAATCAGCGTATCACCCGTAATAACCCTGCATGGAATAGTCTCACAGTAGATAGGCTAAATTGATGCTCATGTTTTGGAGTTGTAATGGTAAAGTGGATTGCGTGCTCGGCATAAATGAGCAGCGTGGAAATGTTGTGCTTTTGTAAAGATCCCCATTGGAGATGGCAGTTTTATAAATTATCGCGACGTTCACAAAGACAGCAGAAATTAATTAATTCCTAAAGTTGTTTGAAGTTTAATGTGCTGTTTCACATGCAGAACATGTTCAGCCTATTCAGAAACGTGTAAGAAGTGAGAAATCGTGATGAAATCAATATTATGAAACAGTCCTGCAAGACAAAAAAATGTAAAGAAAGAAAAAAGAAGAAAGAAGAAGAAAAAAGTAAAGGAAAACAAACTGGATAGTGGAAATTCAAATTGACAAATAGCCAGCGCATATCTGTCAGTTAAAATACTGGTGATGCCGGTATCACAGACAAACACATATCTGTCAGTTCGAATGCTGGTGATGCCGGGATCACAGACAAACACATATATGTCAGTTCAAATGCTGGTGATGCCGGTATCACAGACAAACACAAAAGGCCATCGGACCACAGCATGCTTGGACATCCACCACGTTCCACAAACAACACAGGCCCAGAGGGTGAAGCGGATCTGGATGCTCAGGTGACATGGATGCCACTTTACCGTAGACAACAGCTGGCGTCGGAGTGGCCTCTGCCAGGTGAGGTAGAAGGGTGAGAGTGAAGTAGGGGATTTAGTGCTTGGTTACTCAGCCGGAGACAACAAGGTGAGATGATCTAGTTCGCTGATGGGGCAATGATTCAATATTTATGCTGTGTAGATATTTAGCCTGTCACTCAGCCTGAATTTTCTGGAGCCAGGCTAGTAGATAAAAAGCTACAAAGAAAACACCAGTAAACGACCGGACCTGTAAAGAACTTGGACACTCCAAGCTAGTAACCTTCAGGAGCTGAAAGGTATTCTGTTTAGTGAACCAAGCACTGGACAGATTCACATGGGGGGGAAACACCTAAAGGGGAGAAAGGTTAGAGGTCGAAGAGTTTGTGAGTCTGTTTTGGGAAGTAAAGCTGTTGTTTTGGTGGTACTGTACATACCGACCACGGTGAGGTGTGCACTGGCTGAGTCGTGGTCCAGGGTGGTGTTCATGATGCAGGTGTAGACGCCCTCGTCACCCTCCGTCACATCCATGATGGTGAGGCTGTCGGAGTCTACGATGAACCTATAGACCAGCACAAGTAACACGTTCAGATGGAAGATGATCTGGTTTTTATCCGGGTGGTCCTATTGACCAATTCACACTGCGGCCATTTTGAGTTAACCACATGAACCCTATTCTGGGAATGTCATAATTGCCGAACAATGGGCAGAAATGGCATGTTTGCAATGTGTCGCAACATTATTTTCGACATTTGGCATAGACTACTAGGGGAAAAAGGAGGGGGCAAGTACAGACCCCTGAAGGACCCTGGTCACCAAAGTACGAAGGGTGGTTAAATAGATAATACCACTTAATTCTGAATTATACTTGGTTGTACGAAGGTCGATCAGCTACTGTCGCAAAATGTTGTCCTATTCTTGGCAGATTTTCTCCTATAATGGCATGAATACCAGAATAGCGACAACAAGGGTTTAATGTGGTTCAGAGTTCTCTGTTCTAAGGTGTGAGCGTCAACACCAACCTCTCATCATCCGGCAGCTCTCCGTCGTCTTTGAGCCACGTCATGGTGGGGATGAGCGACGCATCGTGTTTCACTTTGCACTCAAACATCACGGAGCGGCTCCTCTGCACCATGCGGTACTCTGGCTGCTTCAGGATGCGAGTGGGCTCTGGTGGGTGAGGAAGTGGTTAGGCACCGTTCTCGCTAATGCTGTGTTTACAACTTCACACTGGCAGCTACAAAGATACAATCTACCATCCATTTTCAATGGAAGCGAGGGAAATGAAGATGTATACAAAACCTGGTACCCCCTCAGGGAACCGTGAGGGTCCCTGGACCCCACTTTGATAAACACTGCTCTGAGTTATGCGTTCATGTCCGTTATTCCGTTTAATAAATGCTAAATGTGAACAACGCAAGGCAATACATTTATTTTACGGATGAATCAAGTGCAAAATTGAAAGTTCACTGAAAAGCACTCAACTCGTACAATATGTTGTTATTATTAACACAGTCAAGCAACTGAATTGAGCTAAATAATATCTCCTTTTTCCTGACATACAGAAACGTAGAAAACGTTCCATTTTGTCAACTTAGGTACATAGGCAATGTATCCGAGTTTCCCAGACAAATGGGAGATCACGGAGGTCCCCATAGGAATGAATGGACTAAACCCAATTACTGACATCACACAGGGCTACACGGCTCGTGGTACGGCCGTGTCGTTGCAGAACGCATACGGGTAACTGATTCTCAAGCCCATTTTCAGTGTGAGCGACACCTGTTTGAATTGGGCTTTAGTGACATCAAAGAACAGTATAGAACAGTATAGAATTCCTTTTCTTGCGAAAGCCCTTGGGCTTACTTTCACAGAGGATGTGTTAAAATGTCTTTATCGACTAATAACACATCCTTGGCTCGGTGTGACTGTAGTTAAGCCTAAAGGGACCTACTTTATAGTCTACTAATTTGACTTCATGAGCACCTCACCTCAAGCCTGATTTACACTACTGAAAATAGCACTTTGCCACTTTCTTCACTGTTGTACGAGTCGTACGACTAAGGGAATTGAATCCATTACAATCACCTGTGTCTACTGTGAGCAGTGCACAGCATTGTTTCTTGTGATTACTATATTCTACAGCATGCAGTATAGTATGGTGCACAGTATAGTATGCAGCACAGTATGGTGGCATATATTGCTAATGCTATATGCCGGTTCTCAACCTTTTCAGGCCATAACCTCCCCAAATAATCATATTTGAACAGGGGACCACCTACCCTGACAAGAACTTGAGGCATAATCGGTTCCACAGATAAATATTTTGAAAATAGCCGACAAGCTTGTAGATTATTTTCCCACTTTTTGCCTCTCTCCTATATTATTTGACAATTTGGCCAATTTTATATTGTTACATTTGAAAAGTGAAATGGGGCATTCTGCATAATGAGTACTTTTCCTTTTGGTACTATAAGTACATTTTGAATTCTGGACTTTTACTTGTATTTCTATATTGCAGTCTTGATACTTTTACTTGCAGTACTTTTTCCACCCCTGGATACATCTCATTTATATTCTCTCACCTTTGACCTCCAGATAGACGTGGTTCTCATAGATCCCCAGGATGTTCCGGGCCACACAGGTGTATTTCCCACTGTTGTGAGCCTGGGCCCCGTGGATCTCTATGGTCCCGTTGTCATGCATGATGTAGGGGTCTCCGTCCAGCGTGCTGGAACTGTCCTTGAACCTGAGAAAGACCAGGACTGGGACTTATTTCAACCCATTCTATAAACTTTTAACTATATCCACACTTTTTCAACACAAAAACTGCTTGTGACGGAACGTTCCGCTGATTTATTTATTTAATTTTTGCTTGGCCTTCACACACACACACACACACACACACACACACACACACACTCACACACACACACACACACACACACACACACACACACACACACACACACTTTCTGACTTTTCCCTGTTCTACGTTCATGAACTCACCAGGTGACCTTCGGGATGGGCGAGCCGAAGGAATAGCAGTCCAGCATGGCGCGGCTGTTTCTGATCACCTGGTACACCTTGTTAGCTGGCGTGAGCACCCTGGGTGACTCGGCTGAAACCACACCACCACAAATTAGCACACAGGTTTCATTATTAAATTAGCACAGTAAAACTGTCACTGTTCATTTACTGTAAAGGGGATTGAAAAGCTACGCTGATTTTGTTTGTTTGTTTCGCTGCAGTGACAGTTATCAAATTAATAACAGATGTGTTCGATTTAGGTGTTGCCAAAACTTACACACCTATATCTACAGTAACACACCAGTTATTATTGCTGCGTTGTATAACAGTTATATAATACTATAAGTTCAGTCTGCAATGTTTTGACCTGCTGTAGTTTTTAACCTGTACAGGAAAACAAACAACATAATTGACCTTTAATTCTGGGAGTGTACAAATGGAACAAAATGGGCCTCTAAGCCAGGGGTTCTCAACGTTTGTGTCTGGGAACCCCCAAAAATGCTTTGGCCATGTCTCACAACCCCCACCCCACTCCCCACCACCAATACAAATTGACTGCTACAATAACCTTAATAATAGAGAAAATACATCATAAATAAATACTGAAACCATAAGGAAAGTTTATGCATGCACTATGTGTACTATGTAAACTCTAAATTTCCATTTTACAGCATTTCAGTTGCAAAAAAACACCTGCTCTAAGCGTCCATTACGTTTGTACACTCTCTGACTTACAAATCTATAAATTAACCATGAGGATTTTAGCTTGGATGCACCACATAATCAATGTAAATGGAATGTTAAAATGCGGACGGCGTGCAGAGTGAAAAAACAGGAACTTACAGAGAACGTTGACGAAGGCGTTGGCCAGGAGGTAGCCATACTCGTTGGAGACGTTGCACTGGTAAACAGCACTGGATCCGGTCTGAACCTCGGTGAAGATAATGGTGTCGTCCTCCACCTTCCTGCTCGGATCCACAGGGGAGTCTGTCGATAGAAGTACAGTACTTACTGCTTTTATAATGGTATGAAATGTAATCCCTACATAGACGGTAGGCTAAGTGCATAGCAGCAACAGGGGCATTGGTAAGCTAAGCATCAGAAAAGGAACTGTGTTACAGAAATAAACAAATCAACCTGGTGATTTTACGCATATGGCTATGAATCATCAACTGGTTTAAAAGTACAAATTTATCCAAAGAAAGAGTAAGACTTTTTTGGTCTCGTTCAAATCAAATGTCACTCACTATCATAAACGACCTGACAAAATCGCTGCAGTGCTTTGTTTATTAGATTAAATTTAGATGAGAAATCGAATACAAAAAATAACACCGTCCGTGACCCAGGTGTAGTGATAATGAGAAGTGGCTCGGGGAGCAACAGGGACACTTTCCACCCCTCTCTCACAGACTGTTATCCCTTCATGCCTTCATGAGGTAACCACACAAGAGCATCCACGTCAGGACCAATTATTTCTACAGTTTAAGCATATATATTTAATCATTTTGGAATTTTCTGCGTCTTTTATGAGAAACAAATTTTACTTTTTCTGATGCTGGTTGCAGATGAGAAGAAAATGACAAATAAAGGTGACCAACAAATATAATAAGCTAATAATAAGCTGTGGTTGTGTCTACAGATCTGTCTGCAGAATAAACCACACGTGTGTTCTTTGGAGGAACAGCAAACAGGACAGATCGTAGATGTCACATTATTTTGGTTCAGGTTAACATTTCTAAACCGGGCAGAGGAAAGGGAACTCTCTCTCAGCAACTTGACGACTCCAAACTGCCCCAGTAGAGCTCGTTAGCAGTAAACAGTGGGAGAATGTGGTTATAAGTGGCACCTCATTGACATGATTATACACTATATAGCTTTATGAATTTTAATCTGCATGGCACTAGAAAAGAATTACTGTATCTGACTTCACATAATGAAATGTCTGCACTTTTACATCCAACCCAGGATTCTAACTCAGGTCTTCCAAGACAGAAGAGTGAGTGGACAGGCTAGACATTGTGCTTACAGTATCAGCTTTAGACATGAGGACAGAGAGACCCACGTAAGAGTTTTCTTTTAATATATATATTTCAAAAAATGCCAATCTACAAACTTGTAAATCACCAATAATGCACATACTCTCAATGGGGACGCCGTTCATGAACCAGCCGACGTTTGGCTTGGGCGTGCCGCTGGCCCGGCAGGTGAGCACACTGGTCTCTCTGGGTGCCAGCACCAGGTTCTTGGGAGGGCCACTAATCCAGTACGGGGCAGCTGAAAACAGAAGAGAACACAGTACTTCATCACTGTGTGCAGGGTGCTGCTGTGTATGAATCAATTACTAGGGGGAGAGAGAGAGAGAGAGAGAGAGAGAGAGAGAGAGAGAGAGAGAGAGAGAGAGAGAGAGAGAGAGAGAGAGAGACAGAGAAGAGAGAGAAGAGAGAGGAGAGAGAGAGAGAGAGAGAGAGAGAGAGAGAGAGACACCCGGACCCCACTTTGAGAACCACTGGTTCCACTGGTTTATGGAGAGACAGAAAGTTCAAAGGTCAGTTCAACTTTGCCACTGCTGCAGGGCAGCGAGACAGAGTTGCAGCCAGTTGGATGTGGAGTGTTCTAAACAGACAGAGTTGCAGCCAGTTGGATGTGGAGTGTTCTAAACAGACAGAGTTGCAGCCAGCCAGTGGATGTGGAGTGTTCTAAACAGACAGAGTTGCAGCCAGCCAGTGGATGTGGAGTGTTCTAAACAGACAGAGTTGCAGCCAGCCGGTGGATGTGGAGTGTTCTAGACAGAAAGGGTGACATGGAGCAGATGGTGGTGATAGTTTTCAGACTGACCGTTGACCGAGACGTGGATGGTGTGGTGGGCAGAGTTCAGGCGGTTCCGCGCCGTGCAGCGGTAGTCTCCGGCGTCCGACTCCGACGCGTCCACGATGCGCAGGGTCTTCTGGTAGTGCAGGAAGGAGGTGCGCTTAGCCGGCAGGTCACCGCTCACCTTGGACCAGGAGATCTCTGGAGTGGGCCTGCATGCATGGGGTTGTAACGGAGTGAGAGGGAATTCTGTGCTAATTTAAAGTGTGTGAAAATGTGTGGTAGACAGAGATGAAACAGCGTCTACTGAAATATATTGAGTTGTTGCTGGCTGGGGATTTCACCCCAGGGGGGGGTAAAAGAACGGTGGTCTCACTTACAGCCCCTCTGCGATGCACTCCATCTCCAGAATCTGGCCCCTCAGAACCGTCTTTGAGCTGGAGTGCCCGAGTGGGGACAGGAATGACGGACCCCTCTCTTCCGCTGGTCCATCTACAGACACACACACACACACACACACACACACACACACACACACACACACAAACACACAAACACACAAACACACGCACGAGTGCACGCATGCATGCAGACACACACATACACAGTCAATAACCAGTCCCACAGCATATAGAGCTAAAAGCCAGATCCAGGACCTTGACGCTCAAAGAGTCCCCTCACTTGCTCTGGTGGTCACTGATATTCTGCTATTTTACGATTATCATGAACCCTCCAGTCCTTTTCAAAGCACCGTGGTGTTTTATGTGCTTTAAATCAATTGCCCTCGGGATGTCAGAAGCTGAACTGAATTTAAACACACCGACCGAGAACAGAAATGTGAGGACTCAGGACACACATACCAGTACTGTAGAGTAGACCATGTAGTAGTGGTGTACAGAATGGTGATACATGATCTGTTTTTTTAACAGATAAACTACAGTGTTAAGTGTAATATAATGCTAATGCCTGTTGATGCCTGTAATTAAACCTTAGAATGGAATGCATAATCTATACTCTGTAGTATGACGGCATCGCTTGCTGACAATCGTAACCGTCCTGCACCAGAGTATAAATTAAACTAAATGGTTGACTGGAGTCCATCAGGGCTCTATACTAGGTTTTTGTTTTGTTTTCTGTTATTGCCGGGAAAGCTTTCACTGAAAATAGCCGACCGGCAAGCTTTGCAACGCTGCTTTGTTCCTGCGAAAGCCTTCTCCACAATGCAAATACGGATGCTGGGGTTTAAGTGGTTGAGTGTGATTTTCTGCAGAGTACATTCACGTACCTTTAGGCAAACGAAGGACAACAGAAAGAACGTGATGTTCTTACAAATACAAACAATGAGAAAATGAGCTGAAGAGGGGGAGAGATGGAAAGGTTAAAAAAAAGTCAGAGTGATCGTTAGGGGATTAAATGTTGCGTGAGGACAAGTTAAAAGGAAAAGAGAACAGTGTGCTTAAGTTCTGACCATATTATGATGACAGATGAAAAACAAATTAACCCATTATTAAGAAGGTTTTCTGAAAAACCTTCGTTGCTATATCAGTGGTTCTCAAACATTTTCATGTCAAGGACCCCCAAAATCATTTGTATTTAGCCGTGGACACCCATCTGAAAATATGTTGTTCCAGGGACCCCCAGAAGCAAATATTTTAGTTTTAAAATGTTTGCTTTAAAAATATATATTCAAAGATTTGCATAGATAGTATAAAAGTAAGTATAAAATATTGGTTAAAGTAGTTACCGTAATATGAATGACACAAAATGTATGCTTTCCTGGAATGGGATAAAGAGGAGCTTTTTCATCTAGGGATAATGTTCCAAAAATGAATCATACTATACAGTATGTTAGGAGGATCAGATTATCATTCATATTCATATATCATATCAAGAAAATAAAAGAGTAAGAGTTTGTTCTTAGCAATCTGCCCGGTTCAATTAAAGAGGTCCTGTGTCCACCCTACAGCTTAATTTAAATTAAAAGGTCAGTTTAAAAACAGCAACAACCAAACCACCATGCAATGGTCAATGAAGAGTGTAGTTAGCAACAAGGGTTTTTATTGGATAGGAGAGAATCAGTGTGGGGTTAAGGAACTACTGAAGGGCGCTTGAATTTAAGGGTTAATGTTAGTGATCGACGACTAGTATTTGGTGCTCTATGGAGGGGCAAACACTAGGGGGTGCCAAAACTCACCACTAAAAAAATCTGTGTCATTGTAATAATCTGCCATTGTCTCATTGATTGCATCCACTGTAACACAACAACAAATTAAACATGGCACAAGTTTAAATCATCAAGTGAAGCAACAAGGTGATTATGACAACTTAAAAAATGAGATACATGAAAATCAAATGAGCAAAGAATAAAATGAATCACTTAAATAAATCATACGGTAGATAAGAAATAATCTTCATGTCTGCTCTAATGAATGTGGCGGGGGGGCACTGAATGAGTTGAGTCTTTGTTGTTAACAGAGAGCAATGCAGAAAACGCCTCCCTCACAGAGGCAATAAAGTGAAGGGCTGCCTCTTAGATAAGGCCTGAAGCCATGACTTCAACAATGTGTCTTTTCAGTGGGTTGAAAACTACATGGCGTCTCCAAGGAGGAGGACAGAGATAGGAAACACTGTTTCCCTCCTACGCACGTTCAGAGCATCAGACTTATAAGTGTGTTCTCTCTCTCTCTCTCTCTCTCTCTCTCTCTCTTGCATGCAGAGTGTGTCTCCCACAGGCACACTCACTCCCTCAAGTTCAAGTTAATGCGTTACTCAAAATACACACACACACACACACACACACACACACACACACACACACACACACACACACACACACACACACACACACACACACACACACACACACACACACACACACACACACACACACACACACACAAACAAACATGTTTAAATTACTCCTAAACATTTTGCCAAACATCACACACTCTCCTATCCTCCTCCTATCCTCCTGATGGAGACCTGTGCCCAGAAGGGCACTTTTTCTAGTTAATTTCTGCATCTCTTAGGGCCCATTTAACCACATAATGCATTTGGATGGCAAAAATGGCTCACACACAGACAAGCGCACGACTTACGGTTGGGGACCCTAACAGTGATGGGCTGTTTCTGCTGGATGGTCTGTGTGTGTGGGAAGCGGGCGTAGCAGATGTAGTCGCTCCTGGAGTCTTCCTTCACCACGTTGGAGAAGTACAGGTCTCCGTTCAGTCCCTGGGACACCCTGCTGCTCTGAGGCAGCCTCTGGAAATCTGAAACACACATTATTTAGAAGACAGTGCTTCTCAAACCTTTTTTTGTGGCAAGGAGGACCCTCAAATTGATGTGTTTGGCCGTGGACCCCCCATTTAAAAATGTTTTGTGCCAGGGAGGGACCCTCCAGAAGAGGAGATTTATGTAAACAAAATGTATTTTTAACATTTCTCTAAAAAAGTATACGACACATTGACTACTTTTGCTGTGGACCACCTGGAGCATCCCCAAGGACCCCTGGAGGTCCCCAATGACCCCTGGAGACCCCTGGAGGTCACCAAGGACCCCTGGAGGTCCCCAAGGACCCCTGGAGGTCCCCGGATGACCACTTTGAGAACCACCGAATTAGGAGCCGACTAGCATCCCTCAAATCAGGGTATACATTTCTCCAATGGAAGAGTAGACCACCTCACACAAACTGCATATGTACTAGTCATATGTAACAAACTCTACCACACAAATTGTTAAAATAATTTTATTGTTATTATATTATAGCTTTAAGAATGTCACTTTTGGCAACACAGTTTGTTAAAGCCCCATGGAGCGATGCTTAGCCATAAACCGAACAATGGGAATTACTGTAGCACAAAACAAAACCTACAATGCACATTCTCTGCAAGAATTGGGATCACCAAGAACCTCACACGATGAAACGTTTAAAAGAGCTTACTGTTGTCCATCCAGAATATGATGGGAGGGGGCAGGCCGGCAGGGGGCCGGCATGGAAGCACCAGGGGCAGACCCTCCCTCACCACGAACGGCTCATTTTTCTCCTTTGACCACAAGGGCGACCCTGGACAGGTTGGAGAAGAACAAGGGTCTTTAAAATAACTCAACATGAGATGTGAGTGGCAAATGCAATGTGGCTGACAGTGACATGACAGAGATGAGGTGAAATGGAAGGGATGTAGCCTGTGGGGGAACACGAAGGGTAATGCTTTAAATAGACAATAGAGGACCGAATGATGTCTAAAGTCTAAACAACAAGTGATCACATGAATGGATTATTTATGACTGGTTCTGTGGTTCAGTCGTTTATTCTTTTCAACATGATGTCTTTGCTCTATAACTCATTCATGTGTTTAACTCCTTTTAATTGCACTTGATCCTCTAAGGTATTTTTTAACAAATCTCATTATTGATTTTTGCACATAGCCTACAACAAAAACAGTATTGCGACAAGTGAAAAATGAAAGTGCACCAATGGGCGCCTGTTAATGCTTTATGTTTGTTTCAACCTTGTACAGCACTTTGGTCTATGTGCTATATAAATAAAGTAAATAAATCAATAACTTTGCTTTGAGGTCAGAATAGTCCTCCTGACGTCATAGAGTAGCCTACGAGTACCATGGTGAAGGATAGTGCACTACAGGTATATTGAATAATGAGGGGCAAAAACTTACTGGACTGTCGTACGACTATATCGTTGGAAACAGCAGTCCCGTGTTCATTCCTCGCAGTGCACTGGTAGACCCCCTCGTAGTTCTCAGCCTTCTCTCCACTGATGTCTATGACTAAAGTCCCAGAGCGTTGCCTCATGGTGACCTTAGGCTCCTCGTCAATGTCAAAGTGGGTTCCATTTCGGGTCCAGGAGAAGCTGCAAAAGCAGAGGAGTCAAGAGTTGTTTAAATCTTTGGCAGCTAAACACCCCAGATGTTGTTGTGGTTGATGAAGAGTCCAGGGAAGTGTCCGTATCCCAGATAGGCTGCACCTTTGACCCTATAGGAAGCATTTATGACCAAGGTCATTAAATACCAACCACTCCTACAAATTTGTTTTCATATTTGTCAGCCCTCTAACAACCGGTTTGTGGATATTAAGCCTTAACTAGGCCCTATAGGACAGAACATACCCACAGACTGGCAGCTAGAGGCTTTCAACAACTTGGGATGCCCAAAAAGGAGGCGAAGAGTCTGGAAAAGTATTGTGCAGTCTGCTATAATTGGCAGCTGCCATATAGCAGACACTGCTACTTATACCCATACAGTATACTGAGTGATATGCTTATTGTATAATAAAGACATAATGCCATCATACTTTTGTGAATGTAACCTTATGGCACATTTAATATCTGTGTCCTTGCATGCCATCCTTTATATGGACACAAATACATTGTTGTTGGTGTGTGTGTGTGTGTGTGTGTGTGTGTGTGTGTGTGTGTGTGTGTGTTCTCATGCAGCCTCCCTGTATTTACCTGGGATGAGGTTTCCCCTTCGCCTCACAGTGGATGACAATGTTCTCCCGCGGGTCGATGATGTAATCCTTGGGGGACTGGTGAGTTATGGTGGGCGGCTGCGGCACTGGTAGATCAGAGAGCAGGGGGAGATTCAATCACGACCTTTACTGCATAACTAAGCTCTTTCCTATCGCTATATCGACCACACACACACACACACACACACACACACACACACACACACACACACACACACACACACACACACACACACACACACACACACACACACACACACACACACTGGTAGCAATCACATGCACACTTACTATACTAGATTTAATCAGGCTGCTGCGTTTGCTGACAACGACACAGCACTCTCACACAGCCCAATAAAAAATGCATGCAAGAGCGCCCAGGGATTTAACTTCATAATAACAGTTCCATGTTTGATGGCTTTTTGTCGGCAATGGGAAGCGATAACTAATGGACTACAAAGCAACTGATGAGATAAAGGCAGTGGTGGAAAAAGTACTCAATTTTTTTTACTTAAGTAAAAGTATCAATACTGTTTGTAATGTAGAAGTAAAAGTATTCTAATCTAAATGTACTTGAGTAAAAGGTATCGAAATGTACTTAAAGTACCAAAAGTAATTTTGCAGAATGTCTAATTTCATGTTTTCAAATGTATAAAAGTATTTTGAAAATAGCCGATCTACAAGCTTACAATGTGTCGCATCACGATGCATTGTAAGCTTGTAGATCGGCTATTTTCGAATGGTCAAAATGTATATAGGGCTGAAGTAGTTACTATATGTTTTGTAATAATAATCCAAATCTATCAATCTACAAAGTAACTAGTAGATTAAAGTTTGCAAATAAAGTGTGTTATAAATTGGAAATACTCAATTCAAGTACAAATACCTCAAAATTGTACTTAAGTAAACTAAATACATGTACTGTACTTAGTTACTTTCCACCACTGCAAGTACATGATGTGCTCTATGGGACACGCTCTATCACTGCAGAAACACTCCAAACAAAAAAACTGTAAACCAACACACAAAAAAAGCATTGCGTGCAAAATGCTCAAATACATTGCAAGTCACAAAGCATAAGCTAAACAGATAAGCTTTACAGTGCCAAAACAAAACTATACAATACAGTATAACCTTTAAATGCACAACAAAACAAAAGGGTGCTTGCACACAGACGCTGCAGTGAGCTCACACCAGCCGTGTTGACAACTTACATCCTTCCAGAACTTTAGCTTTTTCCCCCAAGAATGAGCAAGACATTTGTGACAGTAGAGAGAACCCAACATTAGTGGTGAAACATTTCATGCTGATCACCCGTCCATTTCAAGGCATGGTTAGTACAAAGTCAGTTTCCAGATGTGCTGCATCAGCAGTCTGCAACGGGTCAATGACTCCAAACGTTACTCAGTGGCTGATGGATCTAATACCGCATCAGACCAACATCTATGCATCGAGTACTGTAATACACCCGGGGCTGTTTTGTTTCTTTTCCATAACCATTAAAACACTATGTATGAAAAGCAAGGAATTTCTAACACATTTTAAAACTTTAAATTAAATATATAACCACTTGAAAAAGAGATACTCCAAATAATCTGAACAAAATAAAGTAGCAAAGCGTATTGTGGTACTTGGTTATTATCACAGATTCTTTGCAACATAATGACAGATACTGAACAATTAATATCAAACAGTGATGTATGTGTATTCAACGTCAATAACATTTTTGCCATAGAATCCTCTTATAAAGACATTTATAAGAGACGTGGGGGTCTTACGGTCTAGTGGGACCTCCAACGTGTTGGCGAGGTGTCCCAGGAGCAGCACCATCAGCGCTGCACCCATCCACCCCCTCCTCTCCATCCTCGCTATGTGTGACGCGTGTGTCCGACCCCAGACACTGCAGAACTATACGCCTCGTCCTCGCAGTCACGCTGGCCGAGAAGAACACTTCTCCACTGGGCACATTCACCGCCTAGCAGCACAGTGGTGGGTGTGGGGGCGAGGGGGAGACAGAGAGAGGGAGAGGGAGAGAGAAAAATGATAACAGATTATTGGCTTGAGCATCACATCCGATGACCTCAGTCATCAGTCACTGTTTGTTTTATTTTGAATTCATCAGCTGCTGGCAGAGGAGAGAGAAAGAGAGAAGGAAAAACAGCGGAGGAAACTAACAGTTAATTGAACTAATAATGAGTTGATTATAAAGAATAATCAATTTGAATGAATTAACGGATATTTATTATTTTTATAAATACAGTAGAAAAAAAAAAGCAACACATCGCAACGTGCCATGCATTGCAAGCTTGAATCGGGATATTTCCGACAATGTTGCAGGATAATATAGGGCTCAAAGGCAGACTAACAAGCAGAGAGAATATTTCGCTAATCAAAGTACCGTAATCGACAGATTGATCACTTAGAAAATAATCAATAGCTGTGCAGCCCTAAATTCATCATGTGGCGAAGGGGTCGGAGGGAGAGTCAATGAAATTCACAGCAGAGGAAAGCGTCTGAATGAATGAGAAGGACATGCAGATGGCCTTGGCCATGGATGAATGCTAGTCCCTCATGCGGTGCAGTTGGCTGGGATCTATCTGTTTGATCTATAGGGACCGACGCGTCCCACATGGGTTCATTTAGCCCAGCTAATCACTGCCATGGCCCACCGTGCCATTAAGCTCTTATCTGCCATATTGATGAAGCATCCGATGGATGACACATGAAGGGACAAGGGAAGGGACACTGCGGGACACTTCACCTTCAGTCTCCCTCTCAGGTCGTTTCAACCTGCTGTGGTTGCACACGCGAATGGAGCTCGGTTTTGTTGGGTGAAACCTGACTAATGAAAGCTCATGAAAACCTATAGTCATACTGACGGCCCAGCCTGATTGGCTGCCTCGTCTGCCTCCTCTGGCCAATGGGACAGCAAGCAACGGCATCCACGCACACACGCACCTCTGGCCAATGGGACAGCAAGCAATGGCATCCATGCACACACGCACCTCTGGCCAATGGGACAGGGACAGCAAGCAACGGCATGCCAACGGCATCCATGCACACATGCACATAATCACTGACAACATCTTTTATACCGTCGTCTGTCGCTAGACTCGCTACGAGTGGACCGTTTAAAAATGCGGGTACTACGTGCATTAAGCCATTGATGATGGTCTGGATGGTTTTGTTTTGTCCAACGTGATTACGTGAAAACAGCATGGCTGTGCCTGCAGTAGGCTACTAAGAAAAACAAACACATACTACAACACGTACTTTTGTGTCTCACATGGAAAGCGACTGAACAACACCATGTATAAAAAAAAAAGACAGTTCCCCTGTTCTGCTGTGCACAGCGGAGATAATGCACAACTCCAGGTACGAAATAAAAAACTTACTGAAGCTGATCATTCATGACTGTAACTACTACTACACTTCTATACAATGCCATTCTAGCCTTAAAACCTACAAGTACAGTATATGTTATTCAATATATTAAGCACAAAATATAGGCTTTTCCAAATCAAGTCCTGTTTCACAAATGATTACCGTATGTGCTATGTATTGTACTCTGTGAATTAACTATAGTCTACAGTTTAACCCATTGATTCTCAGCCATTTTAATTTCAAGGACCGCCAAATTAAATTAATAGAAATGTAACAGCCTAGGCCATTTCATTATGATTTTCATCTCTGGACTGGGACCCCAGTCTACATGGCCAAAAGCCAGAGTGTAAACATACAGTACATGTTACTAAAATAGCAATAATAATATGGGGGAAAACAAAGACAAGGGAGACAACGGAGAGTCGGAGACAGCACCTGTTTCACCTGACGCATTACGACTGTGTCATCAGTCCTTGTTTATCATATTTTTTACCTAAATTTAACACAATCAATGGCCAGTGAAGGTCTGCGGACCGCCCGTCACAACCCGAACACAACAGAGTAGGCATATAGGCACATACACCATACAGTAAATGCCTCCTCGTCCTCCTCGTCCTTCTCTTCCTCCTCCTCCACAACACACAACTCGACAACCTCATCAACGCTAGACAGTACTACTTAACACGGTGCTACTCCTTTCTTATTTGGGCCCATCAAAGGAATCAGATATTAGTTTCTGAGCCATGTTGTAAATAAACAACCTGACAGCTGACACTGTGACAGGAGAGATTTGTGCGTGTAAAAGTTAAAAAGGTAAACTGAAACGGCGTCAGCAGGCAAGAATATGTATTTGTATCATTCCCACTCCTCCAAGAGGGGGGGGGGGGTGCCTGGGTATTGATTTTGGGCATATTATTAAAGGCAACATTTGTAAAGAAATTGTACACAATTCTTCAAAATAGCATTTTAATGATATGATACTTATTTATTTAATAGCTCACAAAAATGTTGTGAAATCAGCTATTTTCACTATTAATTGTACGACATAGCATACAGTGTATAGTGGTGGTTATAAAAAAAACCTCTAGTGTGTGGGTAAAGGGGTTCATGGGGATGTTCAGGATCAGGCAAGGTGACTAGTTTGTACCACCTGATGAAAAGGTGATTCTTCCATTGACTGGCTGATAATTGAGTGGATGTAAAGTCGTTATGCAAAGTAATCTAACTCTGCCCCTAGGGTGACTTTATCAATATGGTATTGGCTGCACTCCGAAGAGAATGAGGGTAAAAAAAAAACATACAGTATTGAACCTTTCTTTCTCAGAGTCATCACAATTGGCAAATGCTGCATTTATCTTGTTGTGCCTTTATCAAAAAAGCACGCATGCTTTTTTGCGGCTTACGCCTTTTATTGGTCTTTTTGAAGGGACAGACAGTAGGCTGACAGGAAACAGGAGAGAGATGGGGGAAGACATGCAGTAAAGGCTGTGTTGGGCTCGAGAGTCGAACCCGCGGCACACTGCGACTGGATTACCAGTCGGTGCCCAGACGGTTACGCCACCGCCTGGGCCCGCACGCATGCTTTTATTCAAAAGTCTATGACTTAAACTAAATCAAGATTTGCTGTAAAAATCAACACTGTTGTAGAACCAAGAAGCATTCTGAGAATGGTGATAAAAGGGGGAGCAACCAGTCCGCCAGTGGCCCAGGTTAGAAAACCACAGCCGGTTGTATCTAAATTGGATACGGTTCACAGAGACCATCTCAATTCATTTTCTTCTGTTCGGCATGACACAAAGACATAAAAATGATGATATTAGGAATCATTATTTTTGTATGAATGTCAGCGCACCACTGAAAGATAAGTGGAAAGAAAAAAATGCGTCAGTGCAGAACAAAGGAGGAGTCATTTTCAGCCTTTTAGGAGCAGAAGCAACCTGGTTTCATCCTGCCTGAGGTAAAGGATCCACGACCGGCATGCCATTAAAATGCCACGGTTTTCATTTGAAGACATTTCAAAAGCACACTATCAAATTTGATATTTTCTAATCATATTACCGAAATGAAAGACTCAAATGGAGCTCATTAAGGACGGTGTAATAACCAGCCTTTGGCTGCGAGGTGGGGCAGGGATATGGGGGTGGGATTGGGGTGATGTCTGTGGATACAGCAGGGACTGGGGGTGTAGCGGATTGGGGTGTAGGATGGGGGCTAATGGGGAGCGGAGCTTGAGGCCTTGTGGGGGGGTTCTCCTTGGAGACCTGATGTATCCGTTAGTGCCGCCTGCCTGTGGTGATTCAGGATCAGCCCCGGGAGCCTGTGTCTGGTGGCAGGAGAAGGGAGAAGGGACCGGGGGCTGATGTCTGATGCCCTCTGTCTGAACTATACAGCTCTCCGGGGGAAAGCCTGAATGAGTCACCTGAGGCGGCCCCCTTCCTCGACTGAGGGTCTGACCAATGCTGGAACAAGTACTCACATGTTTTACTTGAGTAAAAGTATCAATACTGCAATATAGAAATACTCCAGTCCGGAATTCATAATACTTGTCCAAAGGTACAAAACGTATTAGCATCAAAATGCACTTAAAGTACCAAAAGTAAAAGTACTTATTGTGCAGAATATTGTGCCATTTCACAAGTTTTCAAATCTTTGGAATAGCAGATCTACAAGCTCACAATGCGTCGCGGTGCAACGCATTGTGAGCTTGTATATTGGCTATTTTCAAATGGACGAAATGTATATAGAGTTGAAGTGGTTAGTGTATGTTTTGTAATAATATTCAATCTACAATTAAAGTAACTATAGTAACTAAAGTGTTGTAGCCTAGTGGAGTAAAAGTACAATATTTGGATCTGAGATGTAATGGAGTAGAAGTAAAAGTAGCCTATTGGAAATTAAAGTAAAAAAGCAGTAAAGTACAAATACATCAAAATACAGTACAGTACAGTACAGTACAGTACAGTACAGTACAGTACAGTACAGTACAGTACAGTACAGTACAGTACAGTACAGTACAGTAAATGTACTTTCCTCCACTGGGTCTGACATAACAGCATTCACCATGGGGGGCATTCTCATTTGAGCTTGTTTTTGTGAGATATACAGTAAACAGTAAAATCTTCACTGTTCATTAAACTCTGACAGTGTCAGTGACACTTTTTTACACCAGGGTTTGTGTAATCTGTTCTAGGCGGTGGAATGTAGCCTAATCATTTATGCAAAGAATATTAAACATACAATAGTCTTTGCAATCCTTTCCAAGAAACAAGAGAGATTTTTACACAGAGACCGCAGACATTTTTCACAAGTCACAAAAGGCGCCATGAACTCAGCTGTGCTGAGGCAAGAAAGGAAAAGAGGAGAGCGTATGACAGGAAGAGAATAATTGTGTTAATTATACATTTTAAGGTGAATCCCAGATAAGCAGAGGACTCTTATCTGGAAGGGAGCCAGGATTTCATCTAGGATTCATTTTCCGATTTAATGAGCTACGTATAGCAGCTCAACTCCAGCTGGTCAGCATGCATGTGACTGCGTACGCATGTGTGTGTGCGTGAGAGAGAGAGAAGAGAGAGAGAGAGAGAGAGAGAGAGAGAGAGAGAGAGAGAGAGAGAGAGAGAGAGAGAGAGAGAGAGAGAGCACGTGTATCCGCACGTACATGTGTGTGACGTGATGTTAATATATGTGTGCATACTATGTCTGTGCACCATGATTAATCCCTGAGAGATGACGCGGGGCTCAGTGTCTCTCACTCGGGGACCCAAGCAGGACCCCCTGCAGACCTGCTCACAAGGGGAGGGATGTATAGCTACCATGGCCTGGGGCTACTGTCATCCTCCACGCCTACAACCAGTCCACGAGGGACTTTGAAATGGAAACACTGCTTAACCCCATCATATTGTAAACGGAGTGTATGGAAACACCACACGTTCTACATGTAGCAGAGGTAGAGCAGGGCAAGCCCTCACACATGTACTAAAATTAAGCCTTCCAGATTAACGTCGTCCCACTAATAAAACGGAGGGATTTAAAATGCATTTCTCACACTACAGTACTGTAATGTCCTGACATGTAACCAAACTACATCTTTATTATCAGTGTTGGGCAGAAAGTTGAAACCTTATTGCGTCTCCATCTCCATCTTTTTAATGCTTTTTTAATGCCTTATTTTATACTTTTTCATACAGTTTGGGGCAAAGGTAGCACACATAGCTGATCCACAAGCTTGAGATTGTAGATAGCAAAAAGAGTCATCACAAGAGTCATCACAATTGGCAAATGGTGCATGGTGGTATTTTCTGCTATTTTTTTAAACAAAAATTCAATCTTCATCTATAATGGCATAGGCAACATTTGCTGCGAGAGAGATTTCGAGGAGATTTCGTGTTGAGGGGGAAAACAAGCTTGTAGTAAAATACAATGTTAACCACTTTCACCTTTGTTTGAACAGACTGTGAAGACAAATATCCTTCAGGACAATAAAGATTATCATTATTATTATTCCGGTCAGCATTATCACGATGAGCCTCAAAATAAAACGGTTTCCTATCTGTCTGTGAGCACCTCTCTAGAGAGCCTATATGTGTCTGGTACTGACAGAACCAGTGAAACCAAATGCAATAAGGTTCAACTTCCTCCTGACTGTGCTGAGGTTGGGGCCGCTGATTAAAAATCCAATACAAAGTGGTTTCTGAAAACACAAAAAATAAATACTGTACAAGTTCCTGCCAGACCGTTTCACCTGTTCTACAATAAACATGATAGCAGACAGAATGCGCTTATACAACACAACTTGAGTGCAGGGGTGATTCATATAGTTATAGTCTACTCTATCGGGTGGTGCAGCAATCCTTACAGTAGTACTGAATGATAAATGCATCTACAGAATAATAAGCATGCAGTGTCATTCTCCAAAGTGCTTTACAATGTGCATTATATTTCCCCCATTCACAGTTTTCACACACACATTCACACACCAGCAGCAGAGGAAACTATAAACAAAGTGCCAACCTGCTAATCGGGGAAAGTTAAGGATCATTTACAGTCAGTTGCATGCCGGTGTCGTGCACAGGATATAGCCGATCTAAAAGCTCACAATGTAATGCAGAAAGCAAGACGCGTTGTGAGCTCGTACTACTTTTGGCCATTTCTGTAGCGCAGCCACATACTATGGGACAGAAATCCAGAGCGGAGCATGCTCTACGTACTGTCAATGGATTAAGAGACGGGTGCAGACTCTCAGTGAACAGTCTATAGAAACTGTCACAACGTGAATTTTCAGTGAATTGTTTAATTTACCGCAGCAGAAATCTCTGACAAACGTATGCGTGTCGACTGAATAATTCAAAGACAATTCACCTTGTGAGTGCGGACTGTTATCTAAAGACTATTGTTAGTCCAACCAAAGTATAAATCAGGCATTAGGGTTTCAGTGGCCTGCTGCAAGGACACTTTAACACGAAGGCAGTAGGAGACAGGGATCGAGCCAGTAATCAACAAACTTTTGTGAAAATAGCCAATGTACAAGCTTACGCTCCCAAACCTAATTGAACAAACTTCAAGTGCTTGTCAGGGTGGGGGGGATCCCCAGTCCAAATATGATTGTTTTGGAGGGGTCGCTGCCTAAAAAGGTTGAGGACCACTATAATATAGTAGTAAAAAGTACTCTTATTATCACGAATAATGACACACTGTAGCATTACATGCTGCAGTGCTTCTATAGAGCCTGGCCCATTGACAATGTGCTGCATCAGTATAAATGATTAATGTCAGCGAGTGAGAAGCTGAAGCAGTAATTACTGTCCACTACCATGATGGAAGCACCTTGTACTGGGAGGACTGTGGTTCATTCTGTCCAGAGAGAAAACACTCGGCTCTTGTGTGTGGAGCTTGCACTGTGAGAGTCGCCTCTGGCCTCTCATTTCAAGCCCGGCCTGTTCAATTAGCCCATTGTCATGTTTCCACGACCGGCCACTTCAACCATCCCCAAACTAATTGGTTTTGTGCACATGTCAGAGTTAGTGCACATAGAAGCAAAAGCAGGAACAAAGTAACAAACAAACGCACACAAACCCGCCCGCACGGCACGCTCATACGCGCACACAAGTTTGGTGGAGACACACATTTGTAAATTGTTACTATACTTGCGAGGAAATCAATATTTGTATATTTTCCTTATTGTAAGGCTAACTCTAAACCTTTTTTTTAACCATAACATGGTTTAATATAAAATTAAAACAATTATCTTTTAATGACCAGGAAAACTGTCCTCACAAAGTATTAATAAAACATGCACACACGCACATATGCGCGCACCAGCGCGCGCACACACACACACACACACACACACACACACACACACACACACACACACACTAGCCATAAGGAACGTGTGGGTCAGGACAGGTCTCAGCACACACAAATGGAGCTGACAGGGACACACGGGGACTGAGAATTTAACCCCCTCCCCCGACCGTGGTAATAAATTAATAGCTATCAGTGGGGAGAAAAGGGCACTCAATTGAGCGTGCCTTATACAGCAACAGATAATACCGCAATGTGCATTCTGCTTAACGCAAGATATTATTTCAAAACATTGGAGGTGATGCAACACCGCAGTGCTGACAAAAAGGACATGACTGTTGCATCAGTTCTGCACACACGTTAATGTCTGTGATGAAAGACAGGAGAAAGAAATACGCCGTGTGGCCTAATTAACTCCCATAATCAGTGGCATTAATGGCTCACGCAATCAGGGGGTTTGTGAGTCCCTCTGCGGCCTTAATGAAGCAGTGGAGAACCCCCCCCCCCCGCATTCCCCGCACAAATGATGGGGGATTATAATGACATGTGCGGCGCCACACTCAGGAAGGAGGTGATGTGGAAATGGAGCTTCTTTTTGGACCACTGCTGTGTGCTCCCTCCCTCTCTGGAGCTCAGGATGTGATTTCAGTGTATTCACACCCAGGGCTGTGCGCCGGTCGCTCTGTATCTATAGGGGAACGGCAGGAGGGATGTTTTTGTTTTGGGTGAGAGGCCTTCCTCAGAGAGCCCGAGAAGGAGCACAAACAATGTGGGACTGTGAGAGTAATAATGTGTACTCCGTCATTCTGGCTGCGCGGCTCGCCGGAAATGACAGGTGTTCTGTGAGTGACACTGCAGGAGTACCCTTTTTATTTTTACGGCATGGCTCTGCAGGAGGCTAGCCGTCTATAAGACGGTAAATTATGCATTTATATAGCACTTTTAAAGTGCTTTACATGCACTACATGTGCATTACATTCGCCCATTCACACAGACATTCAGACACCGATGACGGAGGAAACCATGCAAGGCACCGACCTGCACATCGGGAACAATTAGGGGGTTCTGAGTTTTGCTCAAGGACACTTCGACACTAACTCTGGGGGAGCCCGGGATCGAACTGGGAGCCTTGCGGTTCTCTACGGCCACTCTACTCCCGACTCACTATAACGCCCCAGACGGTCTGTCATTGTAGCCATGCAGTTCCCATGTGGTTCCCGATATATCCACATTATTAGATTTTTAAGGAGTGGCTTAGCAGGAGGTTAGCCCAGTGATAGATATATTTTGCACACATGTCTGCCAGTAGGCCACAAGCCACAGTAGTACCTCCAGCTCCACTAATGTGACCACAAAGGTTAAGAATGTTATTTGGTATAGCATGTTGTTTAGAGTAGACAGATGCTACTGTAGATTACATTTTTTAATTGGTATCCTAGTTTATTGAGGCACTACATTGTTATCTAGAGTTCATGCTTACTCTGCCTATTCCGTTCTCACATGGGTAAACAATTCCGCTAAACAATTAAAATGTAAATTGTAAAACAAAAATCACCACATAATGCGTTATTTGTTTTGTAACATCTAAAAAGTCTCTGTACGTCTCAAATTCCATACACACGTTCCACACCACCGCAGGGGGTGCAGTGGCCGGTGTCGAGTCGGTCGGACCAACGGTTGTCCAGCACCGCCCCAAAAAGGCCTCTGGACAGGGCCCCTGTACCCAGGGTCCATATATGGCTCTGGACAGGGCCCCTATACCCAGGGTCCATATATGGCTCTGGACAGGGCCCCTATACCCAGGGTCCATATATGGCTCTGGACAGGGCCCCTATACCCAGGGTCCATATATGGCTCTGGACAGGGCCCCTATACCCAGGGTCCATATATGGCTCTGGACAGGGCCCCTGTACCCAGGGTCCATATATGGCTCTGGACAGGGCCCCTATACCCAGGGTCCATATATGGCTCTGGACAGGGCCCCTATACCCAGGGTCCATATATGGCTCTGGACAGGGCCCCTATACCCAGGGTCCATATATGGCTCTGGACAGGGCCCCTATACCCAGGGTCCATATATGGCTCTGGACAGGGCCCCTATACCCAGGGTCCATATGGCTCTGGACAGGGTCCCTATACCCAGGGTCCATATATGGCTCTGGACAGGGCCCCTATACCCAGGGTCCATATATGGCTCTGGACAGAGCCCCTATACCCAGGGTCCATATATGGCTCTGGACAGGGCCCCTACCCAGGGTCCATATATGGCTCTGGACAGGGCCCCTGTACCCAGGGTCCATATATGGAGCTGGCCTGTTCTGACATCATTCTGACATCTGCATAGACTCCATATTTGGGCATGCCTGACAAAGAACTCCATATATGGCCACAAAAGGGACACAGATAATAACTGGGTGGGGCATTCATTTCCAACTTGCATCGTTCCACATAAGGCCAGTGCCCAACGGGCAATGCTGTAGTGTAGAGGCTCCAACACATACTATCTGGATGGTGCATGCATTTCCAACTTGCATCGTTCCAAGTAGGCCAGTGCCCAACGGGCACCGCTGTAGAGGCCCCACGGGCACTGCTCTAGTTAATTTGAATATCATAATCAATCAATCAAAGTCAATACTTAGCTGAAACCTTGCCATTTTTAACATAATGAATAAGAGGCACCATAATAATTCTGCTAAACTCTGCAAAAGTCCTACTTTTGTTAAATCAGGAAAGGAGCATTTAATTTGGTACCAGCTATAATTGGCTTGGTTTTATAATCCGTGGTTTCAAAGTTAACAGCACTGATGTGAGTTATATAGTGGTGTGTGTGATGCATGCTCTGTAAAGTGTTGTGAAGTTTGCACATCAGACCGACACCTCTCACAGGCCTCTCATCCACGACGACAGCAACACAATGGAAATTCCACTCGCTGGGTTTCGGTATCCCATAATCCTCTCATTAGCTTTTACAATTGTGGGGAGGTATGCAAATAATTGACATGGTTAACATATGAATTGAGGTCCTGTTGTTCAGAGAGATCCAAAGCTCAAAAACAAGAGCCCCCCCCTTCATCTGCACTGTACAATAGCCAGACAACAAAGATCCATCTTTCATTCATCTGCTCCACAATAAACATGCTATTTGTATCCATTCCCTTTCTCTCGTTTGAAGAATACCGCTGGCCACTGTCCAATCTAAACAGATTTTGCAACACAGCCATGCCATCAACTATCAATTATTAGCAGATCTTCCTTTTGTTTGTCGACACACGTAGTAATAATGAATGGAGCTGCAGCTCCTTAACCAAATCTGCAGAGGTCAGATTCACTGATTTGTTTAACCACTAAAAAGCCGTAGTTTATATACATTTTGTTTTTTATGATGATGTCACAAGTAAAATAGCCTATCTAAAAGCTCACAAGCTCACATCACAAGCTTGATATGCTATTTTCTCAACTTTTGAAACTTTTTGGAAATGTTCGCTTTATAATGGCACGCACAAAATATGGCTTTCTGAACACTGCATTCTCCTTGTTTCAGAGTCATTGGAAACATTGGCACACACACACACACACGCACACGCACACGCATGCACGCACGCACGCACGCACGCACCACACACACCCACACACACTCAGCGAAGAGCTCCCTCCCTCCTACGCAGCTTGTCCCATAGAAAAAGAGAAAAATACATTAGCGTGGGATTCACTCTCTGTCCACGCACAAATTCTAATCACCCGCTGAGGAGAGATGGGATCCTTTTCAGCATTCAGTTGGGGACGGAGGAAATCCCTGTCCACTCAACCTGGATTCAAAAATGACGGTGGCTTTGCTTTCAAATTACCATTGAAATTAGGAAACCGAATTAGGAATATCGGATATCGGCAAAAAAGTAAATATCGGACATATCTAGTTAAGTGCCTTGCTCAAGAATACACCAACATGCAACCGTGCACGAGTAGGCAGGAATCTAATGGGAAACCTCCCAATTCCAAGACACCGTCTCTGCCCCCTGAGCCACGGCCAAAGTCAGGTGCTGCAAATGGGTTTGTACAAACTGTCTGACGCCCAACTCGCACTGTATCACATTACCAGAGAGTGGAGTCAGTGGAGGCACTTTAAGATGGCATTCATTAAAAGAAGATCAGGGGGTTGGCGATCTGAGACACTGAACTGGACCTCAGTTCATTGGATAGCGGATCCCTGGAGTGAAGAATTATACTGATTGAAACCCAGATTTATGTTACTATATTCCTAATTAGCCCCGGTTGTAACTTGTGTGTGTATTTGTGTGCATGTGGTATGTGTTTGTACTATAAATGTCTGTCCATCTATCTACCAGAGTGTAAATGCCTAATGCACGTGTTTCTGTCTTTGTCTGCATGTGCTGTGATGTGTGTGTGTGTGTGTGTGTGTGTGTGTGTGTGTGTGTGTGTGTGTGTGTGTGTGTGCATGTGTGCGTGTACGTGCGAGAGAGAGAGAGGTGTCTAATAAGTCAGTGTTTACATGATGGAACTACTTAGAGTAGGATGAGAATAAGGTTGGAGTTTGCAGATGACAGGACATAATGAGTGCTATATGGGTGAGGCCATTCATATGCTGAACAGTGATTCATTTTCATGAGCAAACACAGTAGTGCCCTTAATGAATAGCTACTGAATAGGCTTCTGGGGACCATACTCAAGGCATATGAAATTAAACAAAAACGAAACACAGGTTGGACACGAAAAACAGCAGCTTTAAATAAAAGGTGAATAACAGATCCAGTCATACTGAAAGTGAATACTCAACAAAAATAAAACAGATGCAAAGTAGAAGTATTCAGAGTTTGGGTCAATGCAGGAACAACTCTACGGGTTATCCACTTCAATCCTATAAACTATACCTTATTACCTTATACTATATACCTATACTACTGACCAAAGTCCACCAAGAGTCTATACATGCGCCTTACTTTGTTTTCCCTCTGCACCAAATCTCTGTGCGGAAAAAACAAGTGAGATCTGCATTTCTTTTGCCAAAAATTAGCGCCCGAATAGGGGTGCTCGGGTTTATTTGGTTAAATCCAAAGGAGCTCTAGTCTAGAGAACGCAGAGAGAGAGAATGCAATTTTAGCAGAGCAGAGGCAGTGGATATACTGCAACCTGAAAGGGCACTCCGTATCCATGGCAATCCAAACCGGTGTTCTCTGATCGCCGTGCCGACAAAGATGTCAACCCTCCAATCAAACACAGACATATGAGAAAAAGAAGGACAAAGAGGTGCAGGGCCCATTTGTCATCCCATAAGTAACCTTAGGGGGAAACTGTATGCTTGACATCTGCTCTGCCCTAAAAACGTCTGGGACTCTGCTGAGAGCAACAAAGGAAAGGAGGGATGAATCTCAGTTTGCCATCATGTTCACACCGGATGGCTTACTCTGCGTGAAGGGTCTCTCAAGATGGGGCCAATATATGGAGTTTACTTTAAGCTTAGGGTTACGACAAAAACAGTCTGTGTGAGTCTGAGCCAAGACAAAAAATAGAAAGACACACCATCCTCAGTTTACTTCCCGTATCTGTGTGAAGTAGGAGACCGGAAGCAGGTCTAACACTTGATTGTGTTTATACTTTTTCCAAAGAAGCATGGCTGTATTTCATGTGAAACAAACAAAAAACAGTGGATGTGACTGTTTCTTTCTGGTAAGGTCCTACTGTATTTAAATGACAAACAATGGTTGGGTGGAATTTGCATTGTGCTGATACAGTATACTATACAGTAGGTGGCCCAGATGGGTCAGTGAAAACCTGCCTGTGTTTTTTTTGCCTTTTATCCGTTCAGTCGAGCAAAATCTGCAGACATCAGATAACAGATAAGCCCGGTGTCCAGAACCAGCACAAAACCCTCTGCCCGGGCTCTGGACCTACCTGATCACCCCTATATGTCCATATATAGAGCTGGACTAAATAGCCAATCTTCAAGCTCGAACAACACTTCGCGTCGCAACGTGTTGTGAGCCTGTAGGCCGTCTATTTTCACTGAGTGGTTAACTACTAATGTGTGTTTGTAAGTCTGGGGAGAGTTTCTCTTTTGGGCCCCGAACTGAAACAGTTAAGGAGGGAACCCCTCCCTGGGGCTAGTGTTATTGAGTGCAGACCCACCACCTCTACCTCCACACAGCTCCACAATGGGCCTTTCCTGCTGTCCCCCAACTCCACCAGTACACCCCCCTCTCTCCCCGCTTCCCCGTCTTTCCTACCTGATTTTGCACCAGTGAGGGGAGGGAGGGGCTAGCCCACACCGTGCCCACCGCACATGACAGTATCCTACAAATAAAATGTATGCCAACGGCTATACTAAATGATAGTAATTGGTCAATATAAGTAAAATAATATAGCCTTTCCATAGGAGTATCTTTTTATATTTTTCCAAGCAGAATGCAGACAGTAGCATATTAAGTTATGTAACTAACTAAAACATTATAGTGGGCTGGCTATAGGCTATTATGGGAAATGTTTACCTCAGAGAATATTTTCATTCTGGATAAAATCATAAAATGGTCTATGGTCTACTCTAATGGAATACATGGATGATCAAAAGCTGGAGTTTTGACGATTCAACTAACTGTAACTAGGGCCTTGCCCCCTCTGCCCTCCCTCCCCTCACTGGTGCGAAATCAGGTAGGAAAAATGTGGAAGCTCTCTCCCCACAAGCCTGCTGCCTCTCTCCACTCCACCTGTGTTCTTTGAAAGGTCAGGGTGGAGGAGGTTCTCCGCCCCCTCCCCCTTGCAACACTGGATCCCCAGTCCCGAGAAACCCAATCAAAGAGGGGCTTCAGAGGCCTTCAGACCTCTCAAAACCCTCCATTGTTTCCAGAAGGCTTCCCCACACCGAGGACTGCCTATATGTAACACTGTAAGAGGAGTTCCTCATTACTCCCCATCCCCGGGTCCACTTTGTCTTCTTTGTGTGTGACTGATAGAAGAATCCAGTTGCCCGGCTGGGATAATAAAGGAGAAAGCAGTAAAAGGAGAAGAGGAAGAAAAGGATGGGGTGGGGGGTAAGGGGAGAGGGGTGGGGGGGTATTTTCAGGAGTTTTGTGATGAGAAACCGCATGTGTTGCATGCATGGCTTTCCTCTGGTTCAGTATGAGGCTATGAGCACACACATAATGTATAAACATACACAATAGTGACACTTGTTCTGTTCCTGGAAGACAGTTATTATTACGTGGCGTGTGTCCAGAAATTATAATTCATCCTACGCATTTGGAGGCTATTGACTCAGACACACACAACAGAATGTGTGTGAATGTCAGCGCAGACCATTACCACATAATGTAAGCACTATATTTGCCTCTCTTTCTCTATCTCTCTCTCTCTCTCTCTCTCTCTGCCCCTCCTTTAGCTCCTATTCAGAACCGGCAGGTGAATACAAATCATTTCCCCTCCATTGCTTTCTAAAAGGACCGACCGTCCAATTTCAGACAGAGAGGTCACAAACAATGGTCTTTTCAAAGTGTGAGAAAATCAAATGGTTTCATAAAGAGACGGAACCGGGAGTTAACCTTTCAAAGTGCTAAGCAATCTGCCAAGCAGTGGAAACTCTTGGTGGACAGTAAAGGTTTTTCAATACGATTTTAAAAGAGGAACTGTGGCTTAAAGTTTAGGTGACAGAAATTCAGGTTATTTCCTGGATGATTTCATGTTCGCTCTTTTTCTTATAACAAAACTACTTGGATCACTTCCAACAAAGCAGGTACACAATATTTTTCACAATATTTTGAAGCCAAAATGTGAATATTGAATCTCATTTAAGTGTTAAGTGTGTGTGTGTGTGTGTGTGTGTGTGTGTGTGTGTGTGTGTGTGTGTGTGTGTGTGTGTGTGTGTGTGTGTGTGTGTGTGTGCGACTGTGCGTGCGTGCGTGCGTGCGTGCGTATGTGTCAGAATCTGATCAAGCGCTTTCTTTCAGCCAAGCCAAAATTAGCTTTGATTACACTGGCCACTCTTATTACATGGACCAGGGTTTCATATGCTAAACTTAATAAACATCTAGGGAGAAGGAAACAATTAATCAAGGACAGCCCTGAGCAAATCACCCCAACTGTATTTGAATTGAGGGGGCAACACTGTGTGCTCCATTTTTCTCTCCCCACTTGATATTAAATTGATCTAATTAAGTTCTGAGAGGCTGCGAAAAGGCATTTTACTGGGACCATAATAACTGGGGAGGGAGATAGCATCTCCCCTAAGCGGATTGCACGTTCTAGTTAGCAAGCAATGATGATGACCTCGTTTCATTTGCAGAACGACTTCGTCAAATTAAAAGGGAGAATGTGGGAGATTCTGGAACAAACCAACAACGTAAGTCCCTGATGTCAAGGGGCTGATGGTTGGCATACAACCACGGCTTATTAGGGAGAACATGTCCTCATGTTTCATCTCGGTCATGGGACTGGATGAATGAAATATTAACTAATGGGTATTAATGAAACGCTAATGAAAGGCTTTGTTTTCCACATGAAGAGAGTTCCCTGTCATCAGTTTCCGTCACTGCAAGTCCCGACACGATGACATAAAAACAGCTTTCACGACAAAAAAAAAAAAAAAGGTTTTCCCCAGTTTGCACTAATCATTTCATGTGTGTGTGTGTGGGGGGGTACTTTGCCCTTGAGGGGGGTGGGCATCCCCCCCAACTCGTCCAACAGTGTTCCATCCTTACATCAACTGCTGCCTGGCCTCGTCAGAAATAATGGCCTCAACAAGTGCTGCTCCTGACTACCTGCCCTCATTTGTCAAACTGTGATTCCGGTGGAGGCAAGGCTCTCTGCAGAGAGTTAACACTAACATTCTGCTCAGCCTCCCCGCTAAGAGCCTGTGTTCTGTGTCTATGTTTGGCTATAGGTGAGATCGGCCCAGGCCTGGTACTAATGCAGGGGAAGTGGCTGTGTGTGAGAGAGGTCTGGATAATAGCTGGGCGAGGCCACCGTGGAGGCAGGCGGCAGGGTTTCCTGGCTTCCATCCCAATCACAGTGTGGGTACAGAGAGGTCTGGGGGGAGATGGGGGGAGGGGGGTCGAACGAACCGCCCAAACCCAGTCAGGGGCATGTGCTGCATGCCTTCTGAGCTACACAGGGCCCCATTCCACAAGACCAGAAGGGTCATTTTGACTGTCCTTGTGTTCTGGGGTGGGTTGCAGAAATGATGACAGAAGGACGAATCACTCACTGGATGTCCAGTGGAAATCCCTTTCTGTATTTAAGCCTGCGGATGATGATGGATGACTAAGTGCATTTTAAAACTGTCACCTGATATATCAACCACATTGCACTCAGAGAAGCTTTAACACACTTGGTGGGGTGGGGTGGCTCACAGAGTAAGAGCACATAGCACAGAAATAAGGCTATATAGTCTTTGAATCTTTCCTGAATGGCAACCCCCTCTGCATAAATGCAAAACAATGCAAAAGTCTTAGAAACGAGTAAACGATTCACAAGCTCATTTGCTTAGCCTCTGTCTGTATGCGGAGAAGGAAACTCCTCATTAGACTAGGCTCAGAGGCAGGTACAGTAAGCAAGGTGGTTACATCTATATGCAACCATTTGTATTCTGCGGTGACTCTCAGGGCAGCATGCTGTTTATATTGATGAGCAGATAGGCTCGGCCTTGGACCGTGACCCTGGGCTTAGCAGGGGATATAAATCACTAGGTTTTCTCAGAGCTCCGCTTCCGTATACAGATAGATCCTGCAGGCCACCATCGACACACAAAGAATTACCCAGACAGCCACTTAATTTGGATCCCATCACCTCATGAAAGAATAATGCATGTATAGTGAATCGCATACATGATAGGTGTGGATATATGAATCGGAAGACAATCAGAAGACAGAAGAAACAGAGTGATGGATATGAAGGGCAAGTTTGGCGGACAAACTTGAAGGAAGGGATAGAGAGATGCTCAATACCGCTAATGTGGAAAAACAACAACAAAGAAGCCCCAGAAAGTAAATGACGGAAGAGAGAGGAGAGGAGGACGAGATGATTTATCTTCTAGAACGACATCTAGATGATTGGTCAGAAAAAACGCCATTATTCAGACTGAAAGCCCTCCGGCATCTCGGCAGCAGTTTCTGGAATGGGCGTTGTCAAAGAGGCAGTCTTCGGCGATTGGTTCATACCAACCAATCAGAATAGTAGGAAAGCAGATGACGTTGTTGTCAATCATGTGGCTATGGCTAACCAAATAAAACACAGTCAACAAGCGCTACTAGCATGTAAACAAAAGCGGTAAAATGGGATCATTATGTTTATAAAACATCATCATGTTCTGTAAAGAAACTATTTATCATAGGTCGATTTAATAGCCAGATTGATACGGCCGTGAGTCACCGCAGTGGGGGTTGTTGTTTGACGCCGTCGAGTGACGGGGCTGATGGCCAATCAGCTGCTGCGATCAGATTTTCGGTCGAGACTGACTCCGCCGTAGGTCACCAGACCTGAATCGCCAGGAGATATTTTTAATGGTAGCGACTCAGGCTACGGACATCTGTCCTCAGAGGAGAGGGTGCAGCTAGTCACAACCTTGGACGATTGGTGATTGAGAAACCGGGAATCCTCGGAAAACAGGAAACCAAATCACACCCATTTCCTTTGCTGCTTTTTCTATTTTTTTCCCTGTATATACGCACGCACGCATGCACGCACACACACACGCACACACACGCGCACACACACACACACACACACACACACACACACACACACACACACACACACACACACACACACACACACACACACACACACACACACACACACCAACACTAAATGCGCCCATCTGGGCGTCGATAACGGAGAGCTGTCAGAGTTGTCAAGCTGGTATCAAAGGAGAGAGCAGCCTGAGTCATACAGCCATGTGGAACGTTGCATGCAGGCAGCAGCTCTGAGGTCTGACAGGGGTCTGTGACACTTCCTCTTCCAATAAAACACAGCTGATCTCAGACCTGGTGCTGCCTGCTGCAGAAGAGATTAGCCCAGAGGTCTGGCAGGGGACCGTGGCGTGAAGCAACCTCTTCCAAAACAAAACGCAGCTGATCTCAGACCTGCTGCTGGGAAAGATCATTGTTTTTTCACATGGCATGAGCAACCCGCAGCTTTGGTATAGTCAGCTGATGATCTACTTGTGCTGATGGGATCAGCCATACTGCTACACACGCGCGCGCACACAAACACACGTGTAAAAAGGTGTAAAAATGCATCGATGCATGGTGATTCAACTGCATTTTGAAATGTTAGAATCAATCAAATCTAATGAAATATCATGGCAATTCCTCTTATCACAGTTGTGAATTCATTAGAAATCATTTGTAGCCTATTGGAATGGATTCAATCATGATATCAAAATGATCCAATCAAAGAAAATGTAATCGAACTGTGGTAATGAGAGATGTGCCTGCGTCACAAGCATGCGGGCATAGTGACAATAACACCACTTACTGTAAACCCTATATACTTCACTGACCGGGGAGCCCCAGGGGTCTATCCTTGGCCCACTCCCTTTTTTCCCCTACAACAAATCTCTTCAGCAGAAATAGCCAATTTATTTATTACGATTGTAGATTGTACATCGGCAATGCTCATCTAAGAATTGGGACACTGGGGCACATTAATATATTATATATATTATATATATTAGGCTGTGTGACTGTGTAAATGGTCAATATATCACTGGACCAATGACCAAAGACTAACTGATGTACACTTGTTGTTCTTATCTTGACAACAAATTACTTTATGTAACGCCAAGCAGGGAATTAGTTACTGAATGCAATTATATAACTAGCACTTCTGCAGTAGTTTGTTGGTGGTCTCTCGTAATCTCGACCCTGGTGTCAGGCAGGACACCTTGACAATGGCAAGTTATTTGAAGCAGACTGTGCAGCGGGTTGGATGTGGGATGCATGTAACACCAAAGACCACTGTGTCTTGTAGTGTTAAGTGGTGTCTTTAGTAAAATACAAGACTGGATTATGTCACAGTTAGTTTTCAGGGAATAACAAGAAAATGGCCATATAAATAATGTCATAGCAACAAGGTCCCCAACCCCCTCTCTCTAGCTTCAATCCCAAATCTCAATGTCGGCATCAAAACAACAAACTCTCTGACAGCCACGTGAGAGAGGCCGCTGAAAGAGATCCCACTGGAGGTAAACAGAAACCTCTGCGGCCTTCTATTGAGGGGGCCGGGTTCTGAATGCGCCCACTCACAATGGACGCTTCACTTCACGCCTCAGTGTGCTTCAAACCGCCGATTCAGTCCGCACTGCAGCTATACGAACTATGGCACTCTCTCCGTCTCTCTGTCACACTCTCTCTCTCTCTCTCAACACACACACACACACACACACACACACACACACACACACACACACACACACACACACACACACACACACACACACACACACACACACACACACACACACACACACACACACACACACACACACACACACACACACACACACACACACACACTCTCTTTCTCTCTCTAATATGTCTCCCTCTTTATTTCTGTCCGGGTGGCCGTGGAAAAGTGTGGACTCAGCCTCTCTAGCCTGGAGCACAGGCAGCATTAGGCAACATCATTCACAACTACCAGGGTGCAACGAACAGAGAGAGAGAGAGAGAGAGAGAGAGAGAGAGAGAGAGAGAGAGAGAGAGAGAGAAAGAGAAAGAGAGAGAGGGAGGGAGAGAGATACAGTAGGAGACAGACAGACAGACAGACAGACAGACAGACAGACAGACAGACAGACAGACAGACAGACAGACAGACAGACAGACAGACAGACAGAGAGGGGGAGAGGGGGAGAGGGGGAGAGGGGGAGAGAGGGGGAGAGAGGGGGAGAGAGGGGGAGATTGGAGAAGGGAGAGAGGGTGAAACATAATAGACAAAGCCTGGCCCGGCTGCCTAGCTTGCAGGCTGCAATGGCAGCCTGAAAGTGTGTCGTGGGTTTGAATCCCCATTGCTGCGTGTCACTCCCATGCATCTCCCTCTCTCCATATCCTGTCAGCCCTACAATAAAGGCATACAAGCCCCAAAAAAGAAAAATCTTAAAGCTATCTAAACATAGTCAAAGCCTTTCAGTGAGTTAGTCAGAGTTACATAAACGATCAAAGCTATAAGATAAATTAAGTCTTAAGGGGTGGCAGGTTGGAACCAGTGGGCTGTGGTCCTGGCTACAGTATGTTTGTGTCTAATGAAACCCTCACAGGACTCTGCGTGAGGCTGCGGTGGGATCCTTCCTTCACACACCGCTGAGCAGTGGGTCACCTCATGTCACCTTCACTCACACAGCATCAGGTCAACTCCCCCCTGAATCATGGCAACACTTCTAACACTGTGGGGGGCCGGGGGGGATAAGTCAAAAGGTTACCGAGTGTGACTTTCAACAGGCCTGTGTGGGCTGAAAGTCAATGCTTTGGGCCCTAATGTATCGTTATGGCCCATGCCAAGAGAGCTGTTTTAAGCTCCTTATCATCGAAGTGCCATTAGGGAACCATTCTGCCGGCGTGTATTCCATTATGACACATTTATGCGCTGGTACGAGAGAGACACACACTGGGACAGTTTAAGCTTTAAGTGCCATTTTGTGTGACACGTATTGACGTCCTCCTCTCCTGTGTTCACCATAGAGTTGGGTTAGCATGGGGCACGGATGTGTTACCGTGACAACCATTCCCCTCCATACTAGCATTGAATTTGACAACAAATTTTGATTTAGTTTTAGTCATAGTCTTTTGAATAAAAATCCATTTTGGTTTAGTCATATTTTAGTCATCTGAAATGTCTACCAAATATCATATCTACCAAATCTACAGTCTACAGTCTAAAAAATATTTTGCTAGGCCCTGATGGCGTCATAATAGCAGACTACATTGGTTGTATGCTGAAAATAGCTGATCAACAAGTATCACAACACATCGCAGCGACACCTTGTGAGCTTTTAGATCTGCTATTTATCCCCCCCCCCCCCCCCCCCCCCATATATCATAGCTTCATTTTTATTTAGTTTTCTTCCGTGAAAAAAGGTAGTCGATGGACATTCTTCGTCATACGTCATATGTCATAGTCTACGAAATGAGCACTGGTTAGCATGGGTGTGGATGTGTTACCTTGACAACCAACAACCATAAGCTTCTCAAACCGACAGCTTGGAGATCAGCGAGACGCTGTAGCAAGGAGGTGCCTCACTGGAGCCTGCTGCTCCCTATATATCCCCTGCTGCTCCCCATCCTGGACTGCTCCCCATCCCCTGCCAACACCACAGCCTTTGGCCAAAATGGACGGCTATTTAAAGGGGACACTTCGTCCAAGGACAGGGACAAGCAAGGATCAGTCAAGCAAGTGGGAACCTTTGCCCTGTGGCATGGGACCGGCTGGTAGAAATGAACTGGCAGGAAATGAAACCAGGATATGCCAGGATGCCCCATTCATTTATGGACTACTGGGCAGCAGAGAGTTTGTTAATATTAATGTGTTCCATTCTGGCGATATCGCAGAGCTGGAGACATTCTGAGCGCATGCATTCGCCAGGCAAACACAGCGGAGGGTTTGTTCCTCTGGGATGGAAATGCCTTTGAGAGGGAAGAAAACATTCTGGGAGACGGAAACTCACACTGTTTTGGAAAAAAATATGAGGTTGGGTGTAAATGTGGAGGGAATAACACGAGGGCTAGGAACTAATAGATGGATTCAGGCCACGTTGAAAAGGAAAAGGTTTCTGACTCACCGGAGAAGAGTGAAATCCCCTATCTCCTCCTCGCTTGGTAGTTCTTCTTCTTCCTCCCTTTGTTGGTTTTCCCCAATCTCTGAATAATAAAATAATAATGAAGGACATTAGTATTCATACTTCATATACTTGTAGAGTACCAACAGCCGGACAGGATGTTTTTGCACAGGTACAGGCATAATCTTTCAGTGAATGTGTCCTGTTGATTTGAAGCATACGGAATGTGCTTGAAATACCCACTGCACAGTGAAGTCATCAGTGTTAATTAAAGAAAAGGGATTTTGGCGTTGAAGCATTCTCTGAGACGATAAGCTAATCCAAACTGGCATCTGGGACACAAGAGAGAGACCTTGGGGGAGAGTATGTGCTTTCTCTTGTGTTGTCCTCTCTTCTCTACACCCTGTCCAGTCTCCTTGTCTCATTTGATCTCCTCTTCTGCCCTCCCCTGTTCTGTCAATTACAATCTCATGTCCTGTCCTCACCTGTCCTCCCCTATCCTCTCATCTCATATAGCCTCCCCTTTCCTATCCTCTTCTGTCCTGTCCTCTCCTCCCCTGTCCCCCTGTACTGTCCTGCCCTCCCCTTTCCTCTCCTGTCCTCGCCTCCACCAGACTGGTGCCCGGCTGTAGAGCACAGAGTCGGTAACGATGGAAGTTATCCATGCCTTCACCCAGCAATACAATATCCTCTACTGTATTGGAGGGACTGACTGTATGTGCAATATGATATGATATGCGTGCTTGTTCCTGCTCGTTCTGTTCTTATCTTTGTTTCCATAATCTGTATAGGGATGTCATAGATCCACTGTTCTTACTGTATGTATACATATATGTATACAATCACATACGTAGTTGTGTTGGCATTATGTTCACCCACCACCCCTTGACCTCATAGAAGGTCAACCTAAATCACAAACTCTCCTCTCATGCCCTTCAATCTCCTGTCCGCTCCATGCCTCCTCCCTCCTCCTCGTGACCTGCCAGGGCAAGCGTGTTACATGAATGAATGGTGAGTTCAGGGACGTGCAGAGAGTGTTGGAGGGGCAGGGGCTGAAATCCTGTAAGAGGGCACTTTTGGACGAAAATAGCGAAAATAGCAGATCTACAAGCTCTCAGCGCGTCGCAGCGTGTTGAGAGCTGGGTTGCCCTATTTTCGGGGCGCAACCCAGCACTATTTAGCTAGTGAAGATGCGGTGTATATGGATTTTTTTTTTTAATATATGTTTATTGGTAGTAGTTTAACAGTTTAGTACAGTTTGAACATACCATTTTTTTTCTCCCTCACCCCATCCCTCCCCCCACAGTTATCGTCATCATTAAACAATATAAAAAATAATATATGGATTTCTAACCAAATTTGTTCAACGCCAAATGCTGTGTTCAAGTTCAGGAGACTTCGGAAATGCCAGCCTTCCAGCCTGGCATGGAAAGGAGATGCATTTGCATTTATTTTACCACAGTATGCTGCATTCATGGTCTGGAGAGGGCAGTTGTTTTACAGACGGGTAAAAGGGCAGGGGCTGAAGCCCCCTTTGATGTCTATGTGTGCACGTCCCTGGGTGATTTTGTAACTCCAGGGCTCTAACCCAGAGAACTGTGTCACAGTGAAACGGTAACACAGGGCTCTAACCCAGAGAACTGTGTCACAGTGAAACGGTAACACAGGGCTCTAACCCAGAGAACTGTGTCACAGTGAAACGGTAACAGAGGGCTCTAACCCAGAGAACTGTGTCACAGTGAAACGGTAACAGAGGGCTCTAACCCAGAGAACTGTGTCACAGTGAAACGGTAACAGAGGGCTCTAACCCAGAGAACTGTGTCACAGTGAAACGGTAACAGAGGGCTCTAACCCAGAGAACTGTGTCACAGTGAAACGGTAACAGAGGGCTCTAACCCAGAGAACTGTGTCACAGTGAAACGGTAACACAGGGCTCTAACCCAGAGAACTGTGTCACAGTGAAACGGTAACACAGGGCTCTAACCCAGAGAACTGTGTCACAGTGAAACGGTAACACAGGGCTCTAACCCAGAGAACTGTGTCACAGTGAAACGGTAACACAGGGCTCTAACCCAGAGAACTGTGTCACAGTAAAACGGTAACACAGGGCTCTAACCCAGAGAACTGTGTCACAGTGAAACAGTAACACAGGGCTCTAACCCAGAGAACTGTGTCACAGTGAAACGGTAACACAGGGCTCTAACCCAGAGAACTGTGTCACAGTGAAACGGTAACAGAGCCGGCAAGAATCAATGGCCAAAATGACCGAAGAAGTCAGAAGCCAATTCAATTGACTTCCTGCAAAGGCGTATTGACTTCAGTGGCTGCGCTAAATAAGAGAGGGCTCCATATGCCCATAGTTTACGCTCAGTTAAATATGCACATTGTTTTCCACAACACTACACAGATATAATTGGAAACATTCGTTTTATTTCAAACAATCTCAGACAGCTGTGGCTTTTTAGACCGGTGCGTCTCAAAACTCAATTTAGATTTAGCAGGGGTTGTCAAACATTTACATATTGTATTATGTTTCTGCTGCTGTGGAGCAGTGTTTCTCAAACTTCTTCAATTTCAAGGACCCACAGTTTGATATGCATTATACCACAGACCCCTATTTGATGATTTGTATATATCTGGGACCCATATATTTGTATATATTCAGGGGGTCCCCAGCTTAATGATAGTTTGGAACCAAATTGACCCTTAGTGTAAAAATGGAACCAAATGGACCCGTTGACTTTACAATATAAATTGGGGTCCAGAGATAGAAATGCCATTAAATGGGGGTTCGTAGACTAATGCATGTCAAACTGGGGGTCCTTGAAATTAAACGGATTGAGAATCACTGCTAGAGCCGTACAAATCTTCTCTTATGGGGATCCCTGGTATACGTTTTCTAATGGGGCTCCGCAAGGCTAATGAGTGTCAATTTGGGGGTCCTTTGGGGGTTCTAACAATCAATCATTTAGCTGCATGGGGACCCATGACTCATGACCTTACCTATTGATCATAATCCTGTCTGCATGTGGGCAGACAGGCAGATCTATAGCCATAAAACAGCATTTGAGGATATAAGCTGAGCTCCTCAGTATGAATAAAAGACCAACAAAATGACCTTTCCATATCCTCGGTCACTGCAGCGTCCAGGGGCCCATCCCATCAAACAGCTAGGCTGAGCTCCCCCTGTGACACCCAGCCAGCAAGCCAAGTGGTCAGGCAGGCAACCTCCAGCCCCCCCCCCCCCCCCCCCCCCCCAAGACATCAGAGAGCAGACCTGCACATGGTCCAGCCCTGCTGCCATGGTGATAAGAGGGCTGGGGAGCTGCCCAGATTGAAAATAGCCTGAAAGCAGCCGTCGAGAGTGAGCAGGGAGGAGAGAGAGAGAGACTCACAAATAGCCTATACCCGTCGAATGCTGTCAAGTCGTATCATCAGTATTTAAATGATGAATGTAATATTGAATCCTTTAAAATGTTATTCATGTGAAAAGAAAAATTGCCAGTGGCATCTTCACTCAGTTTCGCAATGTTGACAGACAAGTGAGCTCAAGTGGACTCAATATCAACAGTAAAAAAAAAAATTAAACGCACAATTCCTGCAACATGTCAAGCAAATTCTGCAAACATGTTGAGTTGGATTAGGGGGAAAAAGTATATAGCATTGGAGTCTGGAGACTGCATTAGGATTAAACTGTCAAATCAGTTCCTATATACTCAAGAACATCTGGAGTGTTAAATGGACAGGACAGTAAGGCACAGGCAACCTGACAGCCAAGTGGTTAGTTAAGGTGCATACCTTGTGACATGCTTCATGTCACTCCCTGTCTCTATCCAAAAAAGAAACTCCCGCCCAAAATAAACAGACTATTATGTGTACATCTGAACATTATCAGAGAGTTCCAGTAACCTTCTGGATTTTTACCAGAAGTGTAAATTTAAGCCAGGAGTTAGCATGTAAGAGGTGTGTTGTGTTATGCTGTCGTGTGTGTGTGTGTGTGTGTGTGTGTGTGTGTGTGTGTGTGTGTGTGTGTGTGTGTGTGTGTGTGTGTGTGTGTGTGTGTGATATAACTCTAAAGAGAGAAGAAAGCAGCACTGGAGTGCATTGAGGGTAATTTCATTCGATGAATTGAGTATGAAGGACCCCAATGGAAACAAGCCATAGGCTTTCTTGGGTTTAAATCCTCTTAGCAGACCTTGTATTGAACTGTACTTTCCCAAGGCTTTTTGTTACTAAAGTGTTAATTGAATGTATTCAATGAATGAATGAACCAATCAATCATTTATACTTGGTTGAGAGCTGGTTTGATTGGTTGAAAGTACAGTTCAATACAAGGTCTGCTAAGACCTCGTTTTCATTGGGATCCTTTGGTACCTAATTCAGCGAAACAATGAATGACAGACAAATATCCAAATAATCCAATACTACGCAAATCATCATATAAACAGTTAGAAATCAAAAAGAAAAACATGTACACTATACACATTTCAGGCATGGAGGGGGGTAGGTGGGCTTTGACTTTTTACAGGGGACAGTTTAAAATTGCAGCCAGCTTGCAAGTGCTCTTTTGGAGCGGTTTTGAAGAAGAGTAGGGATTTACCGTTGTTTAAGACTGGTGTCCTAGTTAGTATACCTGAATTAGCAGATCTACAAGCTGAAAGCCGCCATGCCACGCTGCATGTGAAGCATGTATTGTATTGCATGCAAAACAATATATTTGTGTTTTTGTAATTGAACACTGGACCATTAATGATTAGAAAATACATTTCTGAAGTTGCAAAGGGCAGATATGACAAATAACCTACATATACAAAGAAACGTACATACTTTCAAATAAACATGAAAAGTGGAAATATATGATCTGCAATTATGCATTGCGACACGTGAGCGTGTAGATCTGATGTAGATCTGATTCACACTATTTTTGAAAATGTTTGAAAATGCATGAACATTTTTCAACATGGAAACGATCAGGACAATTATGCAAAAATAATTGTGAAAATAATTTAGGCGATCATGAAATAATTCCATGTAGCTCTGCTATTTCAGCGAGCAGCCAGGGTACAAATCAGGCATTACTCGACGCCTGGGTAATGAGAGGCAGAACATCGCTGCAGATGTGACGCTCTCCCAATGAATCGTTACCGCCAAAGAGGGGAGACATAATTAGAGCCCCCCGATGGAGCGTGAATGGCGATGCATTTACACTGGGAGAGAAGTGACACCAGAAGACAGAGAGCTGTGCTTTGAAAACCATCAGAAGGATAATACGTTGAGATTCAGCAGGATATCTGTTACAGCATGCTAATAGTATAATGGCAAAGAGAAAACGCAAGCTATTGAAAAGTGTTAAAAGTGGAGGAGGAGGATTTTCCAACAGTTAATGGTCTCTCAAAAGTCTCCAGAGGATATTTATTTTGTGAGCAACCTTTCCTGAAGAGACAAACTAGACAACTGTCGGCACTTTCTGTCACACAGCGAAATACAGTGCGATAAGCACAAGAGAGAGCTCTATACATCACCTTTATCTCTGCATGTGTCAGCAAAGAGCAAACTCGCTGGTATCTTGGTGTGTGACAACAAAGTTATGTCCTCATATTCCCAGCGGCTGTGTATTCCACAATGTCACATCTAGTGTGACTGAGTGACAGTGAGAGAGAGTCTGTTTCGCTCTCGCAGCCAAGCCCCCAAACACACACATGCACACCCCAGCAAACCCCTCCCTCCCTCCCTCCCCACCATCACCACCACCACCTCCCCTTCTCTCACAGTGGGATTAAAACAACCTTTTGTCTCTTTACAATAGGGGTTAAACATTTCCTGGTATCAGATGAACGCTAGTATAGTCCACATGGGTGGTTCGGACCAATTTAACTCAAACCAACAGAAGTTCTCAATCCTCTGCGTGTGTGCGTGTGTGTGTGTGTGTGTGTGTGTGTGTGTGTGTGTGTGTGTGTGTGTGTGTGTAGGGGGGGGGGGGGTTTCCAAGATAGATTACCAGTAGAAGTATAAGAAGAAGCAACTGACAAACTGAAAATCGAGGGGGGGGAGTGACAGAGTGTGGCACCCTGCTAGAATTATTGAGCAAACGCTTGGAAAGGTCCACACTTTAAGATGCTGTGCCGAAGCAAATGGCACTTGGATTATATGTTTGCTGAAGTGAATCCCAAGTGAAGCTTTCAAGTTGTTCTGGTAGAGGGCGAGGAAAGGTAGAGCGGGACCAGCAGAAATTAAGCAAATGAAAGGAAAAAGCCTGAGGGCAAAACGTAGTGCACTTCCTTTCCCACTCAGTGTGAAGCCGAGAGAGAAAGTGTTCACCTCCACTCCACAGATGTCCCATGCAATCCAATCTCCCTGACTTTTAGAGATGGGAGGTTTGTTTATTGCAGACTCCTCGCCGGTACTAATGCCGCCCGTTATTGAGAATACATGTGGAAAAAGGGCCTTTTGATGTCCCTTAGCTATGGTTGTGGCTGACAACAATGGTGGGAGCGATCCTATTGAAAGAGTCACTATTCTCTGTCCCCTGGACCTGAATAATGTCCCTCTTGCCACAAAAGCACAGAAAATGTAACATAATCTCCCTCAAAGCACATTGTCCATCACATACAACAACAATGTTGGCCAGTTCTCAAAATACTTTGGTTCTAGATTGTTATCAATGGTTTAGTGTTCCTCCAGTTTGGGAATAGGCCACTTAATACTTCCACAAAGGCACATATGACTTACTTTGTATATATCAGTGACACACACATGGCCAACGGCTTCGTTGCACGGTCACCCTCACATATTGCTCGTGTCATTTCTCCCCACCAATTCCCATGATGACATGAAAGCGTCCAGCCTAGCGTCCAGGTTCTCAAACAGAGAGAGAGAGAACCCAGACATGGAATGTGCTGGAATGCTGCCTTTTAACACGACACTGAATAGCATGGGAAATGGCTTCTGTGATCTGCACATATTATGCACAGACATAATTCAACACATTAAAGCTTTCTCAGACGTCGCCGCATGCGTGCCCATTAGTTTAAAACATGTATCATAAATAAAAGCATTCATGGTGGCAGACATCTTTCAGAAAGATGATGGATAGTGCATGGCGAGGTATATGGATTATGCTATGAAATGAATGAAAGGGCCTATATTTCATTGAGTGAGGGGCGTGATTGACCAAGTCTAATGGGCATTATTTCTGCACACTGACTCTGTTGAAGAGAGACACTGGGCGATCCCCCGACGGCCCATTGGTTCTTCAGACTCACACTGGGATAGGACGGGAACCCTCCCTGTGCTTTGTCACGCCACCAATAGAAGAACTATATTTCAATGGCAACTGCATATTTCAATGGCAACTTTTAACAGAACAAAGTTCACTCTACCACTCTGGGCTAAGCCCTCCTAACTAGAACGGCACACTGGGAAGGGTGTTTTTTGGCACACATTTTTTTGTGTGCCCAAACACCCGTGTGTGTGTGTGCGTGTGTGCGTGTGTGTGTGTGTGTGTGTGTGTGTGTGCATGTGTGTCGGTGTTTGATTGTGTGAATGGTGCACGTGCATCTGAGCACCAGTGTGTGTGTGTGCCTCTCCTTCTCTCAGTATGTAAGAAAAAAGACTCCTTTGGCATTTCCCATTCACATTATTTGAATGGAAGTGAAATATGATTGGCTTGGCTGGAGAATAAGGGGCTGAGTTCCCAAGGCCATCGAGACCGGGTGGGGGACACTTGTGGGATACTTCACTTATTGTCAATTCAAGAATGAAAAGGACAAGTATGGAATGATTTAGGGCCCTCAAATAGTTTACTCATTACGGACAAATGGCTGATTCCTAACCCCAATTTTCTACGCCTGTTTGTTTGATTTGTCCAAACATTTGTAATTATTGTTCCGTCACAACATGTTCGCCCACCCAGCGATTTGTATCATCATATCAATAAACTGTTTAATTGCGTCTCAGTCTCTACCAAGCGATAAAAGCCAACAATACATGAATAAACAGAGCAACACTATCCTCAGGCAGTTTGATTATCACACAATTGCCCTGTTCCGTGCTAATATACATTTGAGTCTGGTTAACTCTGGCTGAACCCTTTCTGCACAATAACATTGAGGGTGATTACTCACTGGGCTCTGTGATGCTGTCACATCATTCAGTGACTAGGCTGTCAGAAATGTTGAGCTTAATTTATACTCAATACTAGATAGACGGTTGCTTAAAGAAATGTGCAGATACCCTGTATACACTTATACCGTATGTAGGTTAGTCTATACTAGAGTGAGAAAACAACGTTGCACATTAAGCTAATCAGAGCTTACATAAGAATGTCATATTTGAACACGCTGGCATTTAGAGTATTTGGGCGTTCTGATGACACAGCCATCTGATTCACCTTGGTGACAATGGAGGAAAACAAAAAAGGTCGCCTTCTTAAGGGAATTTACATGAATTACAGAAAAAGGCCCGTAGAGACGGCCGCGACCTCTGTTCAGCTTTTTGAAACTAAACAAGACCCCAATCCCGCCCCCGAACACACACACACACACACACACACACACACACACAGTGCAAAAAGTATACATAGACTCTTACAAATACACATACTGTCACAAAAACAAACACACGTGCACGTGCACGCACGCGCACACACACACACACACACACACACACACACACACACACACACACACACACACACACACACACACACACACACACACACACACACACACACACACACACACACACACACACACGAAGAATAGTGCACATGGTTTCCATGGAGCCATGGGACTCGCTGACAGGGAGTGAAGTGTTAACACGCTCACACACAACAGAGATGGAGATGGAGAGAATGAGGGACAGAAGAAGTAGAAGACAGAGCTAGTGCAGTAAAACACAAAGAAGTAGTAGAATGGGTAAGATTTACCACCCACAGGCAACAGACCCTCCCTGAGGTTAAGGACTCTGTATTGTCCTGTATCGTATTTCTCTCCAGTCCAAAGGGCCGAGTTAATGCAACTCAAACACTACATTGTTCAAACTAGGTGGTACGTATCGCAACGCATCAAGAGATTTATTATTTTAAAATCTTTTCCACAAACTTGTTGACAGAATTTGCACTGGTCTCGAATATTAACATAGGTATGCAACTTCATTGCTCTTAGCATGCCATGTTTGTTAGCTTTTTTTCATTTAGAGTAGCCATTTATTTTTTACCTATTATTTTCTCCCAATGTAGTTGTTATGCCAATTATTCCTGCGCACACAATTGTGTTTTACCAGTGTCCACTTCTATTTTACCCTACTGCCTGGTTCACCTGCCCGTGAGCCCCCACCTGGAACACGTAGTGCCTCCGTCCTAGCTCCCAAAGCCTCCCATTCAACGAGTGGTAGACAATTAGATTACCCCTAGCTTGCCATTTTTGTTAGATTACCATGCGTGTTGGCTTAACATGCATGAGTACACTAATATATCGAGGGTTAACCTCGGAGAAAGTACCAGCTGTAAACATGGGGGGTGGGGGGGGGGGGGGGAGGAGTGGTTCCAAGTAATTTCTGGGTGTTGCACAGAGGGAAGGAAGGGGGGTGTTGGCCTGCTGGGTCGCTCCAGCCATATATGCTCCACGCTGTCACCAATAAGAAGATCATCCACGCTCTAGTGAACAGTGAGCGAACACACACGCACGCACGCACACACACACACACACACACACACACACACACACACACACACACACACACACACACACACACACACACACACACACACACACACACACACACACACACACACACACACACGCCTTCCTCTTTCTCAGTATGTACATGTGTGCTGATCCATATGTGTCCACAGAAGGTGTAGTGTGTGTGTGTGTGTGTGTGTGTGTGTGTGTGTGTTGGTCCACCAGGACCAATTGTTATTCACAGTCTGTGTGCGATCGATGCTGCATGGTGAGCATCGTCCGTCCGTTCATTATCCTTGTCAGGACGATGCAGCGCACGGACACCAGCAGAAACACCCTGCCCTACCTTTAACTAACGGCCAGGGCCGCCGCAGCACGCACGCACACACACACACACACACACACACACACACAGACACTAAAAAAAATCTAACACAAAATATGGACATGCACAAATACACACACTCAAACTTTAAAAAAGTAAATCTCAAACTTTTTAATTTACAGCTATCATTGTTTGTGATTCTGCTCTCTGTTTGTATATAACACGCCTATTTTCTCCCCATCCAATGAACTAACAACAACAATGTGATGACATCTTCCTCCTTAAAAACGATGGATTCATCAAATAATTAGTAAGATGCGGGGGTTCATCAACCACCGAATGGAAACCTGTTCATTAGTAACCAATGCCAGCTGATGGAGGATATGTGGGTGAATGCTAGAACCCAGAGGGTTCCATCCTTGAAGAGCCTGGTTGTGCCAGCAGGGAGGGAAGTGCCCCTGCTCTCTGTCACCCAACCACGCTGTGTCCAGCCATCACACCACCTGTTTCCTCACCACGCTCTCACTGCCCGCATGCTCATACAGTATGTGCACATACTGTATGTATGGCATGCATGCGCACGCACACACACACGCACGCATAGATAATTTTCAAACTCCATACACAACAGAATGCTAATGGATTTCTCATGTTTTTATGAAATATGAGGGCTGTGCGAGTGTGCGACAGTGAAACCAGATCAGTCTACCACTCAGCAAGGTGTCATGTGAACAGACAGAGGTAAAGTAATACGCATATTATGCGTTGCACTCCATAACAAGGTAATGCACATCACCTCTTTGGAGATAAAGACAATTTTACAGCCATTTACTTATTTATTATGTTATCGCATCTGCTGCTATTTAACTTCTGATCTTTTTTTCTGCCTGTATCTCTTTCCACCTTTCTCTAAACTTTAATAGCTTGTAAAACTGAGAATAACAATAAAGTGTTGAGTTAAATGGTTCAAGCTGCAATCCGGAAACTCATTTTAATGAACAAAATGTTATTTTACCAATGAGTATGGTAGGTAGAGTATGTTTATATAATATACTAACACATCTACAGTGGTTAGAGCTAGAGGTGGTCTCCCTACTTTTAGACTCTGGTACACCTACTAGTAGACAAGTAGTAGTGCCTGGCACTGAAGCTCATGAGCGTAAATATCTCCCCTGGCCAAGCATTATGGTCTCCTTCTTACGAGCTCAGCTACAAATGTGTTCTCCCACGCAGGAGACCTGGGATCGAATCCTGGGAAGACATGAAACATACGGAATTTTTTTTCTGAGCACTCTCTCTCACATCAGTAAAACAAAAAGACAAAAAACTAAAATCCAACATCAATGAATCAATGATCAAAACAAAGCGGCATTTTCACAGTCAATAGCCGATCTGTTTTCACTGACATCGTTGAGGACAGTTTACAACTAAAAATAAAGATATGGCCATCTGTCCTTTTCTGCCTCCAACTCCTCTGTTGATGTCTAATCCATATCTTGCTAGTGAAGTCGTGATGAATCGATAGGAAACCCCACCAAGAAAAACGACCTATACTGTGCAGCTAAGTGTGCACTGGTGCTACAGTAGAGTGATGAAAGACCGACTCTGCTGGACGCAGAGCAAACCGCAGACTGCAGAGCCGATTTCAATGTAGCACACGCTGGACTGACATCCTGTCTGGGCGTCCATCTTTAATGCTAAATGAATTAGAATACCGTCAATGCTAGCTAAAATGAAGCCATCCTTGCTCTAGAAAGCGCCAATGTTTCCATCTAAACCACCGGATAATCAGCAAAGACCTCCGAACATTGCACATTTTATCCAAACCATGGAGAGCTCTGTAGATTTAGAGTTATTTAGCTTGTGTGTGTGTGTGTGTGTGTGTGTGTGCGTGTGCGTGTGCGTGTGCGTGTGTGTGTGCGTGTGTGTGTGTGTGTGTGTGTGTGTGTGTGTGTGTGTGTGTGTGTGTGTGAATCCCCTCACACTATTTGTGTTTGTGTACTTGTACAGTATGTGTTTCTAACCCAATGGAGGTTGACCAAGCAGGTCTGACAGACCGGCACACTGCCAACCCCTAGAGGACCCACCGCTCCACCTCGATACCTCTCCTCGTCTCCACTGTCCTCTATTCCTCTCCTCTCCTATCCTAACGTCTGGGTTTCCGAGGCTACTCTCCTCTCCTCTATTCCCCTCTCTTCTCCACTCCACTGCTCTCCTCTGCTCTCACCTCCCCTCATATCCTCAGTTCTCCTATCCCCTCTTCTCTTCTCCTCCCCTCGGCTCCTCTCTAGCCTCTCCTCTTCCAGCATCCTCCTCGTTGCAGGTGACAGCACAGGGACAATGGGATGATATCATCCAGATTGGCTTCCAGCAGCTTGTCTGCATGTTCCCACAATGACACACTGATGGTGCTCGAGTGTGGTAGATTGTGAAGTGAGAGACAGTAGGGGGTGGAGGGGACACAACAGGCTGGGTGAAGAAGGCAAAAAGGACATTTGTATACAGAGTGAGTCTCTGTGAAGACTGTGTGTGTGTGTGTGTGTGTGTGTGTGTGTGTGTGTGTGTGTGTGTGTGTGTGTGTGTGTGTGTGTGTTTACCACAACTGAACCTGTGTGGGCAGAAATGCAAGGCGATGTTCCCTTGCCGTTTCCATGGAGAGTCATGCCAAGTGCCGTTTAATTACCTTGTCCCTGACGGCTCTTCACACACACACACACACACACACACACACACACACACACAACACACACAATGCACACCTGCCATGGGGCAGATTGGATTTACGCTGCATCAATAATTCACCCTCACACATACACATAAAGAAACGCACAAACCACACACACACACACACACACACACACACACACACACACACACACACACACACACACACACACACACACACACACACACACACACACACACACACACACACACACACACACACACACACACACACACACACACTTTGCTTTGGACAGGTTGCCTTTGAGTAACCGATAGCATTTAACCGGAGGCCGTGGTCAATGTCTGTAGATGGAAACATACACTGGTACCAAGGGAGCCATGCTCCCACTGTAGGGAATATCCCTGCTTAGAGGCTATAGTTGGTTATAAAACATCTGACTGCATGCATACACATACACAATGACCACTTATTGTTGTACGTTGTCAAATCAAGTGGGTCCTATTCTTAGAAACAGCTGAATAAAACAATGACCCTGCAGGACGCACCACTCTGCGGATCTGTCATCGTTCTTCTGTTCAATGCAGACAGACTGTGGCGAAGGAAGGCTAGAGTCTGTAGCACTCAGACAGCTGAGGAAATTCAACGTTTCACAGAAGATCCTGAAAACCTTATACTCGACTACAATGTGTATACCGTATCATTCTGACAGGGGCAATCCACCGCTTGGTATACGGAAATAGCTCCCATACGGGCCAGTGAGCCAGCAAACAGAGAGTTGTGGTGTCGGCCAAACGCACCATGGGGACTTCGCTCCCCTTCCTGCAGGATTCATACTCTAGTCTAGAGAAGATGCCTTATGAAGGACCCCATCACCCCAGCAATGGACTGTTTGCACGGCCACTACAGAGAGACACATAATATAGAGAGATTTTTCCCCTCAGGCTTTCAGAGCTTAGAACAATGACCCAACTGCCATGTCAAATGTCTTCAACCTACAAACATACCCATACCACAGCAACGCACAACAATATTTTTGGACAATATTGTCTACTGTATATGTTTTCTTTTTTTGGATGCAACATATACGACTACGTAGATATTTAAAGTAAGTATATACTACCCCTCATCTAATTAAAAACGGTATAATTACATCCTAGTTTATCGCCATTTACTACACCAAAGTGTTTATAAAGATGTTGTTCTTGCACACTAATTCGGTTTTTACACTTTGGTATAATCTCTCAAGGCAGATTTTGAGCAGAATCTGTGAGCACCACTGCCTTAAACAGTGCCTTAAAGTAGTGTTGTTGTTAGTAGGAATAAACACATAAGCACCTGGGAGGAAGTGAACTAAGGAAGGAGCCAAACCGAGATTGTTGCATTACTTAATAGTTATATTAACTAATGTATTATAACTTGTATTTATTTTCATTCATTTTGCATTAAACCTTGTACTAAATACAGTATGTTGGACATTATGTGTAGCACAGTCAGTCTGGAAGAGTCTGCCACGTCGACGTTGCACTGCACAGTCATACACACCTGCTGTATGAGCATGTGACGAATAAAGTCTTTGAATCTGTCTACGACAGGTTCAGTACCAGCCACACAATGCCTGCCTGACAGAGAGGCTTTCATGTGCCTCGCTCCATTGTAGATGAGCAAGCATTTCAGCTGTCCTCGTTTCAGCTGCCAAGCGTAACACACAACTACACAACTATCTACTGTACACTACACACACAGTACACACACAAACAAACAAACATATAGCCATTATCATTTCCCAATGATTTATTCAATAGTCATTACATTATCATATTATGGTCTCTGTCAGGTGCGCGGAAAACCTTATGTCGTCAAAACCTTTTCAGGATTCAAATAAAAATAAATAAGGTATACTGTAGCAGATGTACAAGGTCCAACCGCTTGTAGATCTGCTACTTTTGTGTGACGATGTAGTATGAGCAGGGCGTTAATTTAGTTAAATATGGAGATAAGAGCTTTCTGCCCCAGCGATGATAAGTGTGATTAGTTAGATGATATGTGATTAGTCATGGCAGAAAGCCATGTCTTGCCAAAACTTTGTTTGAATTAAGGTAATGGAATATACATTCCATCTATTTTCTTTGGCCAGTAGGATCTATAAGGTAACTGTCGTATAATGGAACAAGGTGTCATGACAACAGTGTAAAATCGTAAAAAGTCCCATTAAAAGTAGATTCAACAGACCACTTAATGGATTCTAATGTTTACCGTTAAAGCTTTCCTAATAGCTATAGCACGTGCATTTACTGTGGAAAAAAGCTCAGGTATTGATCAAATGAGCCATTAGCACTTTGAACCAGCTGGCCTTTATTGGAAACACTTCCAGTGGATTTCTTTAAAATGTTTTTAGTGTATGGATTCCCTGAACTGCTGGCATGGAGTAATGGCAATTATGGCATTCATATAGTGATACAGGCTTCCATTAAGCCAAAGCCCCAATGATGGATAGTAACGTCAAAGTCATTTTACTCTTTATACTTTTTCACTACAAAAATAAAATTTTGTGTTTGGTACCATAAGTAGGCCCTATACCTATTGTGACGTCAAATTGTCACTACGAGTACAATTTGGAATACAAGACTTTACTTCTAACCTGTCTCGCGGCAAACTCAGAGTACTTACACCACCACAGCTAAAGCTCCAAAAAAGAACAATCAGCTATACATACGTAAACTGCAATGGCTGACTCAGGACAGTGTGGCCTAAATCCTATTAGCAGATATTGCATGTTGTTGCGTGGGGATTTATGAGTGGGGAGCTTGAATGTCTTTAAAAATAATTTATTCACTTCAGCAAAGTCAGACAAAGGAGGAGGCTGGAATTTTGAGGGGTTTGTAACAATCCAGCCTTTCTCTCCCTATCCCCAAAAAATCTGCATAATATTGAGGTTAATTCAACAAGGAGCTTGTGCACTATTGTCTTTGAATACGCCTGCCGCTGCTTAAGCAAATACATTAGTGACAAAGCAAGGCTGACAGACGAGCACTGACTGAATGCTAGACACGTCAGAAGGAGCGGGCTGCTTGGTGGAAGAAAGAGGAGGGAGAGACAGACCGTAGTACTTGGCTAGCTGAGGGACACCATGGAGACATTACTATTGAAATGCAGTCAGGCAGGCCTGAGCTATTCTCACTGATAGGCTACTACTTCTCTGGTATCTGTGCTAACATGCTCTGTGGAACAGCCTGCAGAGAAGAGGGAACACACATGTAATGTGTATGTGTACACACACACACACACACACACACACACGTAAAACACACACGCACATGCACACACACACACACACACACACACGTAAAACACATGTGCGCGCACACGCACACACGTAAAACACACACGTGTGCACACGCTCACACACACACACACACACACACACACACACACACACACACACACACACACACACACACACACACACACTATTACAATGTTCACCAGCTGGTTAGCTTGACAAAGGCATTTTCAGCGGCACATCAACATACAATAGCACAACAGAATCTATTTTATGTTGATGAACAGATGTATAGTTTGTAGTGCAGTTCATCAAAGCCCAAACCACACCAAAGGGTCGGGTTGGGACAAAGGTTTTTAAGGTAGAGTAAACCACACCAATGCGACTCATTGAGTTGCAATGAGTTGCATTGGTGTGGTCTATACCTTAAAAACTGTTTAGTCCCAACCCAACCCTTTGGTGTGGTTTGGGTTTAATAGAGAATGATCCATCTCCATCCATTTGTAGCTTTCACACAGTCGTATATGTACAGTAACTATATATGTATTGTTCAATCAATCACTGTCAGAAGTACAGTAGAACGTCCTCTGCTACAATACAAACTACATTGGATACAAAGTAGCGTCAATGTACAGTAGCTAGCAACTTCTACTTCTATATTCCCATCTATTTGCTATTTAGATGAAGTGTAAGAGCTACAGCTTGGAGGGAACATACAGACATCCTGGGTGGGTTGAGTGCATGCGTGTGCATAATGCATATGGTATATGCGTGTGTGTGTACACACCTAAGCAGGGAAGACAACACACCTGACAGGGGATACAGATATAGAGACAGCTCTCAACAAAGGTAAATAAAGACACAAAGAAAGGAAGAAGAAAACAAATATTGCAGGATATTCTTTCGCAAATTATCTGGTTGGTTGGGACTGTGTGTTCATTTCTTCTCATCCCTCAGGATTTTGAGGCGATAACAAACAACAATGTTTGACTGGAAGATTAGCTAGAGCAGTGGTTCTCAAATTGGGATCCGGGGACCCCCAGGGGCCTTTGAAGGGGTTCCAGGGGGTCCCTAGCTACATTTGTTAATACAGTCGGCAATCATTTTAACTCATTTATCCATAATGTTGGTTATCTCAAAATAGCAGATATACAAGCTCACAGCGCATCACTTTGTGCCGCTCTGCAAGCCTGATCTGTACATCTTTGAAAAAGAAAACAAAAAATCTTGTGTTTCAAAGATTATTTTTTTCAACAAATCTCTTTTGAGGTCACTGGCACAAAACATTTTTCAATGGGGGTCTGCAGCCAAAATATATCGTTGCTGTCTCCATTTTTGAGGTTTCAGTGCTATTGAACACCATTTATGTCGAACCAATGGAAAGTGGTAAAAAACCTCTTAACTCCATTGGACCCTCAAACTGTCTGCTAAAGCAAACTCCAGCACCTCTCCCCCTCCCATGCAAGTAATTGAGAATATATAAAGTCACAACTACAACTTTGATTGGGGCAGTATTTCCTGAAAAAATATACATTTTGGAGTTCTTCCCGACAGCAGAGAAATATAAATTTGGGGTTCCTTCCTTTGCACGATTGTGTTGACCATTATCTCTATCATTGTCATGTTGCTGTGCAGAATGGAGATGTGTGACCCTGTGCGTGGAGATGCTTGTACCGTGTACCTATACCAACTGGAGCAGAATGGAACACTATTTACAGCATGTGACATACTCTTATGACAAAGTATTAATGAACCAGTTCAACGGCACTCAACATTTTTATCTATAATGACATGGGAGGCCGGGTTGAAAGTGGTTCAGAAATAATACAAAACGGCTCACATTTATAACTCCAGGACAACAATGGACACCCAGTCTCCAACTTAATAAATCATAATATTTATATACCACAGTGTAGCCGACTCATCCCAGTACTGAATTTAGTTTTCTGGCATTCTGGCATCATGGAGTTCCCATACTGTAGGTTTTATGCAAATCTCTGCTTCAGTGTTTTTGAGTAAGAGCCAGTGTACAGTGTTCTATACAGTCTGTACAGTGACAGTTATTTCATTTTTTTTCATGATGGATGCTTGTCCTTGACATGTCTCAAGAACGGGCCATGAGGAGGGTGGGAGGGAAAAAGAGAACTTTGTAGATCTCTTGTCAGGGAGGTCAAGCACTGCGGACCGGGGGCTAAGACATGGCTGTAAGACCTGAGTGCTCCCTGACTCCAGCGTGTTGCTCCAGGGCCCTGGAGTCAACCAACCCACCAGTCTGGGGGACTATGATGTGTCTGTCAGGGCCCTTTCTGCTTGAGTGGTCAATTAGCCACTGAGAGCCTTTTATCGCAAAGTCCAACATGAGTGCTTTACTTTACGAGTGTGGGTGTGTGTGCAAGGTGGAGGGTAGGGGAGGTAGGCCAGCATCGCAGACAGAGTACACCTACCCCACCCCCCCTGTGGGGCAGGCAACTCAGTCAGAAGTCAGAACAAGGGCAGTCTCTTCAGCCAAACACTAACAAACAGTGAGACAACAAAGAACAGGTACTATAGCCACACAAAAGACACTGATCATTTAACTGGAGGGCTTTTCTGTTCCGCTGGTTTAAGCCTCATGCTGTTTGAAGTACGCCTCTCAGCCCCTTGATTTGTTGACTTCCAGAGAGACAGTATAAAGGGGACCAGTGTTCTAGTTTAAGACCTGCACCTGTCGGCTGTCACACAACGGTTGATAGACTCTGAATTTCTTCTAGCGGCAGTGTTCAAATATTCGTTGACCTTTCCACGTCGCTCCTCCTTGCTACATTTAAGCGAGACGGATGCCAAAGCGGAAGTAGTCTCGTGGCTACTTATGTGTTACAGGCGCCGTTTACGAGTGCTGACAGGCTCATTCTCTGCCTCAGTAATCTCTGCATTCTCCAAAAAAAATAGATAAAGTCCCGGCCTAGTCAGAAAGAATAAGCCCTGGATCAGCACTTTACACTGCATTTCCTGTCACCATGAAGTGATCACAATGCCAGTCAGAGCTTTTCGTCCCAGTGTACACTTATTATATAGAGTGGTGAGTCAAAAAGCCCCGCACAGTGGTAGGCATCCTGGCCCCGGTGTGCCTTTCACATGTTAAACAGTTTCAGATGGCCCCAGCATTGTGCCACTATAATACAGCATCTGCTTTATGGCATGGAAAAAATGCATTGTCCCCAAGGGGGCGGTGAATGAGCCATTGAGGGCTGTCCGGGGTTTCTCCGGAGCGCTCAGGCTTTGACCGTGACACAGGCCGGTGGGTGGTGGTCAAACGCCATGCATACTGCCCAGACACTGTCGCTGGGCGTGTAGAAGGGTAGGAAACCGCGGCAGAAAATAAAAGACCAAGCACCAAGGGGCCAAGTGGAGCCAAGTGAGAATGTCTTTTCTTTTTTTAGAGCAACGGCAGTAACAAACAGTATGCAAGGTTTAAAGAATGTATTTGTCACATGCTCATTACAGTAGTACGTGTATATGTGCAGTGAAATGAAGGACGGTGTGGCAGTCTCTGCCAGACTGTGCTTACAATGTCCAACATATACAACAAAAGGAAAATACAAATGAATACAAGTCAAGTACAAAGCAGTAATAACGTAATAATGAAAATGTAAGTAACCTGATAGGTGTGCAAAACAAGCATCAATATACCATTGGACCATTTCCATCTACTCGCATGCTCAGAACAGGAACGTCAAGGTTGATAGTGGTAGCAATGTTTCAGAGTCTGTATAGATTGAAGGGAGACTGTATTGTGCAGAACAGTCCATACATGCCACACCACACAAGTGACTGTTATCATAAAGGCCCTGTAAGTCTCTGTATCTGGTCTCTAAGTAGGCAAGTGAAAAGTGCTGCAGTGTGCTCTGGAGCGCGGCCAGGTGGGAATGAGACGCCAGGCAGGCAGACACGGAGAGGAGAGGCAGGGAGCTGCCCTTCTCCCTTAGCTCGCCATTAAACATTTAGAGCAACATTCCTGCCTCTGGCACCGAGCTGAGAGCTGCCTGTCCTGCCACACTGTGAGGCTCTGCTGCACAACTTTTGCAGTGTCAGAGAAGTGTTCATTAATGTCATATAAGCATCCATGATGCCGTCTGTGGGCACATTCGAATAGTTTCCCAAATGAGGACGAGGAGTGGAAGTAGAAGGCTGTATGGACAGTAGAAGGCTGTATGATAATGGCAGCCATTATCATTCAGCCATTATTATAAAATAATAATAACCACTATCATGCTTGCCATTAAATGGCAAGCATTATAGTGGTTATTATTATTTTATTCAATATTGCGAATATTGTTCCACTAACAGATGTCATTCAATGAAATGAAATGCTTCAACATTGCCGAAGGCTGAATATTCCACCACACAATAAATCGTGGCAAATAAAATTGTATTATACAATCAATTATGCAGCACTAATGGAAAGAGAATGAAATGCTATCAAGAAGCAGAAGCCACTCAAGAGTGTTGCTCTGTTGTGTATTGGTTTAGCCATGGTGAGAGTGGTTTGTCTAAGTATACTGCAGTGTCTGCACACAATGTATTGGTTTAGCCATGGTGAGAGTGGTTTGTCTTAGTATACTGCAGTATCTGCACACATTGTATTGGTTTAGCCATGGTGAGAGTGGTTTGTCTAAGTATACTGCAGTATCTGCACACATTTAACACTACAGTAAGTACTAAGTACGCTACGCCTAACTGGGTTTGACTTGCCCCTATTTAACAACAGCATTGACTTTAATGCCACTGGGCAACTTATGATTATCATAATGATCAAGGTGAATATTAGGGCCCGTGTGCAGCTATGGATCATAACATACATTAGCATATCCAAGGGAAAGCATTTTCCCCCCTTTTCATTTAACTACAGCTACGTATGTAGGACTTTAGCCACTTTCACCATGCCATATTTTGGGTATATCATTATAGGGGAATTTTAAGCAGTGAAAATAGCAGATCTTCAAGCTAACGTGTTGTGACACATTGTGAGCTAATGGTAAAAGTTGTTAAATTGCACAAATTCCATTGTAACACCATCTTAGTCTACCTTGTGTTGAGGAATGCAAATGTCACATCAAATATTCAAACTCAATGCAAAATTAACAATCCAGTGCTGAGTTTTTCCTCCCTTATTACCATATCAAGCACATGCCTCCACGGTTGCTAATTTTAGCATTACAAAACACAAAACGTTGAGGTTGATCCAGATTTAATTCACTGGGGCCCGATGGTGAATGAAGGCGGTTTCAGCATGCAACTCCAATGTTATGTAAAAGAGTCACTTTTAGACCATTTTAGCGTGTCTGAGAAAATAAGTGGTGTGTCAATCAAACTGAATCCCTACATGATGAGATGCCCTAAGTGGCTTCTTTATCACCAACTACTCCATTATGTTTCAGTTACACACAAGATGGGTCAGTGGAATAGAAAAGGAATGGTCCCACTAGATATTCTGAGCAAAAAACAGACCTCTGTGTTATAGTTCCACATTAGATCAATGCTAGGATTTATTCAGACTCTCATTTCACATTCTTTCATGCCATTTGGAAGGCATTAATTCAGCACGGGCTGTCAAGGACGTGGAACTGCTGCGGCTTCCAAAGTTCTGCTTCAACAAGAAATTCACATCCAAAATTCACAGCTTGGACGATCAACAGGCCAAAAGCGAGCTTAATGTATTTTGTTGCCATGTAGCTGGAGCATTTTTCATCACTTTCTTTTGTTGTTGTTGCTGCTGTGTTTGATACTAGACAAGGATGGACAACAAGGTTTGTTATTATAACTCAGCAGTTTTAAGTACCTTGGTGTGCACATCACCGGGGACTTGTTAATGCACACAGAAACTGTGGCGAGGAAGGCTAGGCAGCACATGTACCACCTCAGACAGCTGAGGAAATTAAAAGTCTCACAGACAGATTCTGAAATGCTTCCACTCGGTTACATACAGTATGGCATTCTGGCAGGGGCTATCTACAGTATCACTAGTTAGCTCCACCGAGCCTGAAGAGAGCGGTGGTGTCGGCCAAACACAAATTAAGTCGGGGACTTCACCCCCCTTCCTGTGATGGACTGGAACTAGCCTGTCCACCTGGCTTATGCAATCAACACTAACTACTAGCCAGTAAGAATGCTTTTTACTCTAGAGCAGTGTTTCCCAAACTTGTGTCACGGACACATATTTATGGATAGCAAGTAAAACAATAATAATCTTGAGGGTTTAATGAGGTTATGTTAGTAGTATACTTTGGACTGCACTTTTAGTACAGTCTGGCAGAGTCTGCAGCACTGGATGTGCATGTCTTTGTACTTTTTAGAGTCTGCAGCACTAACACTAGCAAATGCACATACGGCGTTTGACAAATAAGGTCTCTTTAATTTTTCCTTGAATCATGAAAGAGAAACAGTGGCATGACACGGGTTCCTCTGACTCATAGCTTTTGGTTATGAAACGGAGGGAAAACCATTGTCTTAGTAAATTGAGACAAAGAAGGCAATCAATGGAATATTCAGAACACACCTCCGTTAGGTTCAGGCCAACGATTCCACGTTAGAAAGAGGCAGGTGGGACGAACGGAGGGGCTTAGGCGACAATGAAGGAGAACAGGGCCTCAGGGCCTCCAGCGGGTTCATTGTCTCCAGCATCAAAGGAAAGGGGAGCTATATTTCAGACTGGCTGCACGGCATGTCCTGTTGAGACGGAGACAACGTCCTGGTCAACCAGGACCGTCTCTCAACCCCAGCCTGACCCCTTCCTTCAGCCACCCTCGTGTTCCCCTGCTCCTCACTGCTTCATCCTTACTTCCTTTAAGTCAAACACAAGGCCCTAACCTGAGCCACGGGGGCCTCCAATTCCTCAGTACATTCATTGACTGTCAGAAGAAACCAATGGCCGTCATAAACACACACTTTCACTCACTGTACTCTCAAATGATGGAGTACTTTGGGGAACAGTCTGTAAAGTTTATAGTCTATGAACAACATGCATCATAAAGTTGTTGACAAAAGGGAAGGACAACATGCTGAGTTCCATATAAGCGTTAGAGGGTTGGGGGAGTTTTCACTTTGTTAAAGAACCATGCTTAAGTTCAACTGCGGTCTCTCTCTCTCTCTCTCTCTCTCTCTCTCTCTCTCCAAGGTTAGCTTGGTATAAACTTTTGAAACACTTGACAAAAGTATTTCATGTTTTGCAAAGTTGACATCAAACAGGGATCCTGAGAGATCAGAAATAAAACTCAATATGACTTCAGCACATTCTCTAGCATTATCTCCCATAAGAACATGAACTCAGTGTTTCCTGCTGTGTAAAGATCAGTCTACGCTTTATGCTTTGCTAAAGGCCATGATTGCTAAAGGCCATATTTCACTGCTGTGAAGACAGCTTTGACTGATATAATGGCTGAATCCCATCAGTCACCCTCGTCACACAGGGACACGAGCAGTGGTGGACAAAGTACTACATTTCTTTACTTAAGTAAAAATATATACGGTATACATTGTGGTATCAATAAAAAATAAATGTAGAAATACTGTTACAAGAAAAAAGTCCTGTATGGAAAGTACCAAAAAGTACTCATTGTGCAGAATGTGCGTAGAAAACTCGTTTGAAAATAGCAGATTTGTGACGAGTTGTGAGCTTGTGGAATGATAGTACCGGTAAATAGGGTGAATTCGTTAATGCATGATTTGTAATCATAATCTAGAAAACTGAAGTTGTAAAATAATCGTAGTGGATTAAAAATAATCCAGTACATTTGAACTTTAAGTACTTGCGTACACCGTACATGCACTACTTAGTTACTTTCCACCACTGGAGACGAGGGTTGCGTACTAGACACAGTCTGTGTGCATGGATGGGAGGCAGGATGGCTGTCTGAGTGGGAGGTTTAGCCAGTTTCGGCAACACCGCCTACAGCCAGCCATAGCTTCGGATTATGGGGAGTCTAGTTTATCGCTCTCTCTCAGTGCCGTGTATTGGGTAAGAGGCATGGGTAAGCCAGGAGAGTTTGACTTGGGGCGCCAAATGTTTAATTGGATTCCTTTCATTGAGGACGAGCATGGAGAATCCAATCAGACCAGGCAGCCTCCACCTTGGTTCCTCATTCCTGTCTGATGAGGTACTTTATCACCGAACAATGCCTACTGTATGTTTAACACAGCGCCGAAAACAGGGAGAATCTCTGCACTGAATTGATTTAAAAAATAAGTTACTTCATGATTCAAGCTTGTTACTATTCTGCCTGAAGCTTAAGTTCAAAGTAAACAGAACCACAACAGCTTACAGTGTAGAAGAATAACATGTCCACAACACTGTATTGAGTGTTAACAATCCCAGTACAAAGGAAACCAGAGAGTTCTATGTCTCAATACAGCTGATGAGTAGCATTACCGAGGGACAATACAGTGTGTCTCTGGTTACAGAAGGGTGTGCACCATGTCCCTTTCACCAGAACCACATCCAGACGCCAGTGTGGAAATACGGTACTTCCTCTCCCCTGCAACCTGTTAACACTCCAGTCTAGAGAACAGCTGGATCACCAAGTGTAACTAGAAAGGCGTGCTCAGTGGAGTGCAAATCTCTGCACACAAATCTCTGCATGCTCTAATAATAATAGACATGTACTGTACTTTATGTATAGAGCCATGAAAGTAGCACGGCATGTGATTACCAGACAGTTGTACGTCATAATGTACCGCTGTTTGCCTCTCTCATATACTGTGTACATATTCATTGTCTACGTTCCTTTACAGCTTTCCTTAATTCAATATTTCTTTGTAATTCACACAGACTGGCTGTTTAACATGTGGTGTTTATCACTACAAGCTTTAGTCTATTTTCGTCACCTCGCGCTAATGAAAGGGGTTATAATGTTCAATTCAAGTGCAAGATGTAGGCTAACCCAGGTAAAGTAATGCATCACTCTACACGTTTAACTAAAGTAATTTCTGATACAGACATAGCCTTGGATCAAGTCGGTCATCAGGCTAATTCTTTTATAATCATCCTATTAGGTCAATCATGATATAACTTTACGATGTGATAATATAGCAGCAGTAGCCTACTAGACTATACCAGTCAACTGTTTTCCGTGTGCGACGCACCACCGCCGCGCGCCCACCACCACCACACCACATCACATTTAAAGTTAAAGATAGCGAGCGGTGATACGAACAGGCAAAGATCTATGATCTATTCAATGTAGAGCATCGTTTCGGTCACACAACCTTCCTCAGATGCCTGCGGAAGGATGTGTGACCGAAACCTTTCTCTAATTCGTTTTCTTTTTTAAATACCAGACGATACACATCATAACTACAGTGCATCAAAAGTAATTCAAGAAATGTCAGTGACGTAATAGTAATGCAGTAAGCCCAAGAGTGGGACCAGAAGCACAGAGGCTGTTCAATACATCCATTCTATTCAACAAGCACATTTCCCGACAGCAGCGTTGAGTGGACTTTGACTCAGAGCTGACTCCTCAACATACCTCTAAATGTCAGACACAATCGAGATGTTGACTTCAAAACCCGGAACTACTGTATATGAATCCCCTCTGAACGACACATAAGTGGCCAAAAAAGACTGAAAGTGTCCCATTTCTCTCTTTAGGGAACTGTGGAGGCGTTCTGTCATTCACACACTAACCCCTGTGAGTAACTCGTCCCGCCATGGCTCTGCTCAAAGGGGAATATGGTCATGTGTCATTGTTCCAGGGGTCCGGAGAGGCCCCTAACCACCCAACCTTGAAGACCCAACCATTTAGGTCTGATTCACACACTGGGCTCCTTTCAGCATCAGTCAGCACTGTCACAGCACAGTCACTGTGCCCAAACGACCATAGGGAATAAAACATAAAGTCTGTGGAAAAGTCAGACTGACATAGTTGTGTGTTTGATGTCAAAATATAGAACACTTCAAAGACGAGTTTGTGTGCACATCTTGTACGTGTATTTAGGCCAGGTGCTGGACATCATCAGAAAAAAGGTTAAAACATCCGCACACCGGTTTAAAGCACCCAACAATGTTATTAATGCTGCCACAGGCAATCTCTGTAACTCTGTAAACACCCAACCATCATGGACCATGAGAATACTTAGCTAGGTCTCTTAAAAACAACCCACATCCATGAGATCAGTGGCAGCTCATTTTCATCAAGCACTAAACAATACGTGTGATTGAAACTATGAAGCCAGGGGGCACCGAGAACCTTGACGGTCTCTCAGACAGAGGAACAAACAGAGAGCTAGACATGACTGCATGGAGGCCCAGACAGCTCCCAACCACACTGACTGTTTCATTGGGTTACAGGCACTGATAAATGAAGTCACCACTCGTAACATCCTCTCTTAATTCCTATACGGCCCAAAGCAGGGAATTATGCTAGCGAGTAGTGACAATGACATTCTTTCAGGCTCTGAAGAACCCTGGCTGTGAGAAGCTAGGGAAGGACAGAGAGGAGATTACACTGATTGCTATTCCACTGATACGGTTTGATCCTAAATTGCTCTGGCATCTGATCTGAGCCCAATTTCTATACAGCCCCAATGGCCTGAGCGCGGCCATATCCGCATGGCTGCTGTCCTTGTTTTTATTGTATTAATACATTAATCAATACAATTCACAGTCAATGTTTTTCACACTAATATAACGCATGCATGCATGCGGTAGGCTGCACAACAGTGACACTTGGTGGTCAACAAACACTATTTCCGTACTCGGACGGGACAGACTGAGACAGACACAGCCAGGGACACACATAGCTCTCTATAGGAGTGGCTAGGCACCACTCAAAAAAAATCACACCCGTGTGAAGTGAGAGGCGCTATTTATCATCGTACATCATCATCACTGACCTCTTACTGACAGTTGAGAGTTGAAAGACTCATATAAACATACCAATGTTTTGTTACACAATGTTTGTGTTTACACTATGACGTAAAATTGTCCATTCTTTGTCAATGGGAATTTAATGTTTGTGTTGGGACAAAGTTTGTGCACACACACTAAGAGCTGGACATATGGGCTAACGCCCCTTAAAAAAAAAATATATACTACTCCGCTTAATCCGTTTAGCTCAGATCACCAATAGTTGAGTTGTGATATACAGATTCAGAACAGCAGTGCCTGAAGGTGGTGACAAAAACACTAGTGTGGTGTTGGTATGGCTTTTATCCCTCTCCATTCATTCAAACTGCAGAACTCAGAACCAGGCAGCAAGAAGAGCCTGGAATAGAAGCATTTGCCATAGCTGACAGAATGAATTAGTCTCCAGGCAAACATATCTAATGCTCATTGTTCTGATACTAGGCGCTATTGGCCCATCACTCAACATGTGACCTCCAAACGGTTCAGCCGATTGGCGTTGGGAGAGTAAAGGGGGAATGGTTTCAAAGCACCAATTTGACGATTCTAATGGTTTTTTGACCCCAATCTCCCCTAATCATTTTGCAGCTGGGGCGAAGAAGATTATCTGTGTAGGGGCCAGATTATGCTTTTACAGAACATGCAGTACAAAGACAATAGAGAAAAAAAAGACTGGCACACAAAACCAGTAGTTTTTTAGTTTAGGGTTTGTGATATCTGAAAGGACAAGCACATTTATCTTGAGCTGAATGGAATAATCTCACATCGACACTCACGTTTGTTTATCATCCTGTGTGTTTTTGCCTCCCCTGGGAGAGTTTCTTCCCAGGATTCTGTGTTTGTGTGTGTGTGTGTGAGAGAGAGAGAGAGAGAGAGAGAGAGAGAGAGAGAGAGAGAGAGAGAGAGAGAGAGAGAGAGAGAGAGAGAGAGAGAGAGAGAGAGAGAGAGAAAGTGATGGGGGTGGGGGGTTAAGGGATGAAAAAAGGGGAGAAGAAAAGCCCATTGGTCTCAGCGCCACAGAATCAGCATCTCGGGCCAAGCTGTCATCTCGGTTGGATTAAGGGCCTTTCGGAGGTGGCGGCTGCTGCACCCCTAAGATGGTCCCTATATACACCCATGAGATGGGGTCTGGGTGGGGGTTAGAGGGTGGGGGCAAAGGCTAAGGGCATTAGCGGTCCTGTCCTAAATAAGACCTCCAGGTCACTGGGCCTCCTGAACCATGGCAAAGCCATTTTGTGTTTCCGTGTCACTTTCATTCGTGAGCTGACAGCCAAGTGTCCCCCGTCCTTCCTGTTGATTCAATCCACTGTTGCATCAAGAGCAAAATGAGGGCCGAAGTAAGCTATGACCCCCCCCCCCCCCTGTTCTGCTTCTCTCACACACACACACACACACACACACACACACACACACACACACACACACACACACACACTTACGAATTCATATTTACACACAGAGGTAAGATTCAACAAGCGGATGCTACAGAGCATGGGAATGAGGGGAGTGCTGGTAGATTTAGCTTTGCTCTTTCTTGGCAGGGCTCTCGTTTTAAATCTCCGATGTGAGGGCTGGTTTAAGAGCTGCAGTGGCGTATTTGCTGAGCTATTAGACAACACAAGTGGGAGGCACCACTGTGCCAACACACAGAGAGAGAGAGAGGGGGGTCGGGGGGTGGGGGGGTGGGGGGTTGGAGGGCTCACAGGACAGGTTCTTCTTAAGCTCTATGCAAATGGGAGGAAGAGAGAGTCATGAGAACAGACTAGGGAGCATGCAAGTGCACGGTCTTCCCAAACCCCCTGGATGTCCTCCTTGCCAACAAGCATCCTACTGGTGGAGCAATGCTTGTCTCCAGTTGTCTGGCCCCACTGTACTGAACTCTAAGCTGGGCATTTGGAGCAGATGATGTTGTTGTTATTGTTGGAGCCACTGCCTAGTAAAATCCTCAGTGTTCATTTATACTTCTGTGTGTAGAAGATTAAAGGGATAGTTTTTTTTTAACTTAAGCTGTATGAAATACATTAATATAGTGTTGCAACTGTATTTATTGATTGTCCGAGTCCCGTGGTGGGAGTTGTGCTCTGGTTTTGGTGAAATATTGAGTAGTTCCGGTCATTTTGTGGGGGGCACAGGAGACCACGCATTAAAAGTAAATTAATTTACAAAGCTTTTGTATTGTTGAGCTATCTACCATATAGTGCAACTTCCGTATTTTTTTTACCTTTCTATCACATTTTGTGTCCATATTACTACTCCCAAAAATAGTTCCATGTGATAGAGGGGTCAAAGTTGAACGAAAGTTGCAATATTTTAGAAATAGGTCAACAATACAAACTAGAAAAAGTGTTTTGTTCAAATGGGCCAATCCAGCAAACTTTGAAAGCCAATGTTAGCCAATTAGGATGGAATTTGAGATCTTGAGCACATGACTATAGAGATACTATGTAACGATTTGCGGGATTTTTGGACAGAATCTGGAGGAGTAATATCAACAAATGTGTTTTACAAAAGTAAAAGCGCTATTAAAGTCAGATGTGAAAAATGCTGGTCAAAGACTTTTCCTTCATGGCCTCTAGGGTGCATGCAACGTTTCACGCAGATTGGTGCAGTTATTATAATGTGAAAATCTGCCTCATTGATTACTTAACTACTTAATATGAACCAAAACCAGAGCAGAACTCCCACCACGGGACTCGGGAAATTAATTAAATACAGTTGCAACCACTATATTAATGGCAAGTATATTTCATAAAGTTCAAAATATCCCTTCGACCACTTTCAACATGACTAGAAGCTAGTCAGTGATGTTGAACACTTTCAACATGACTAGAAGCTAGTCAGTGATGTTGAACACTTTCAACATGACTAGAAGCTAGTCAGTGATGTTGAACACTTTCAACATGACTAGAAGCTAGTCAGTGATGTTGAACACTTTCAACATGACTAGAAGTCAGTGATGTTGAAAGTGGAGCAGTGGCGGTGTCAGGCGTTCAAAAGAGCGGGGACATTTTCTGAACAGAGTGGTGCTAAACCAGCACTGGTCGGGAGAACCACGTCGACCCTATTCTGATTCTGGTAGTGTAATGTTATCTAGGCTAAAAAAAGGCAAAACATTCTTTTTTGAATATTTGTAAAAATTGTGAAAATAGCACATCTATAAGCTTTTATAGTGCCTTGTGTGAGCTTGTATATCTATCTAATGCTGGTCAGAGCCTGAATGAGCCTGATGCTGTAGCTTGACACGGTCCCATACAAGGGAATCTACTCCTGCGTTCAAACGGGGGCTCAAGAACCCAGCCCTCTTTTGTGGCTCTCTTCGGGACTGACCCCCCCCCCCCCCCCCCCCCCCCACCCCACCCCACCACCACCTACTGCACAAGAAAGGGGTGAGAACAACAGCCCAGCCATGGGGATGGAGAAAACAGACCCCCTTTGTTCCTGCCCAGCCTCGTCTCAGCGTCCATTGAGGCCCTCCTCCAGCCCGCCCACCCACCCGCCACCCCAAAAACCCTCACTTTCCCTTCCCCTCCCCCCTCTGCTTCTAGTGGGTGGTGTAACCCATCTCATCCTCGCTGCCACGTCTTCATGTCGTTCCTATGGAGAACCTTGCAACTGAGGTTAGAGATGGAGGGAGATCAAGTTGTTTACTTGAAGTCAAAGCTGGATGGATAACCCGTTAGATATTAGAAAAACTGGGGACGTGAGAGGAGATAAAACTCTGCAATATTACTTTACATTATCCTCTTCACCCCACTTTAACAGAGAGGCTCTATCGCAGGCGTTTGGTTGGAACAGAAAAGAGAAATGCTCAGGCTGTGTTCTCACTGGGGTGTAATAACTTGACATGGTGTTCCCTGGGTAGCCATGAGTGATTGGGCCTGTCGACTCTGGTGGTGAAATCACCTGACATTTAATGATTCCATTCTGGTGGTGAAATCACTTGACATTGGTAATGATTCCTGTAATCTCAAGTCCAATACTACGTACAATACTACTAAGTCCAATACTACGTGGTTACCGTTAACAAAGATATGTATTACCATAGCCGGTCTGTCACCTCCTCAGCATATACAATAAATACTCAAATAAACAATCAAACGTACAGGATACAGAGTACAGACCACAGCTCTTACAAACACAGTTGTGCCTCTGCCAATCAGCAACACCTGCTGCTTGATTATGGACACATTAAATATCCTGGCAACTTGGCCTTGACCATGGCCTGCCCTGCATTGTGATGTCATCAAATGAATACTAAAACAATATAGAGTATAGAAATCATGTGGCTCTTACAATTCCATTCTGGTTGTGAAATCACCTGACAATGGTATTATTTAGCTCACTGAGTGTATCACAAAGTATTTAATTTACTTTATTTATGTTGGTGGTATTTAATTTACTTTATTTTTGCAATGTTGTTTGCATAACTCTTTGCAAATGACAGATTTTGAATTGTGTTTATTTCTTTCAGACACATTTTCCAAGTGAATATAACCATATTATAACCATAAAAGATGAAATTGGAGTTAAATGCTGCAATTTGTAAAAATGACAAAATATGACTCCTAACGTCGTTGAAGTGTGACTCATAAAATGTCCCTGGGAGTCTGGGACCCATCTAAAAGACCACCCCTGCGTCCCAGGACCCATTACATTGAAAACCTATTTTCATTACTGTTGAATGCCATTGACATTGAATGGCCATTTTTGAGTAAACAAACATTGAAGTGAGGACGCAAAGTGTGATTGGCCAGAATGAAATGATGTATGATGATAAGAGCGCCCCTCACTTCACACAGCTGTGATTGTTTTTTGAGTGGTGCAACCACTCCTTTACGGAGCTATGTGTGTGGGACCCGGGAGGGGGGCTGGCTGGCTAGGTCTGACCACGAAAACAGCATGGTTGTTTTTCACCACCTGTGCGCAACCTAACACACACACACAAACACACACACACGCACATATTAAGTGTATATATATGATGATTTCGGGTGTGCCAGTACAGTAGTGACAGTACAGTACAGTACAGTACCCCCAGTACAGGGGTAGAGGGACCCCCACATGGTAACTGTCATTTCTCAACCGTTTCGGACGCGGGCGGCACGCCCTGTGGATGTTCCCCCACACAGAGTTGCACCACTCACTTCACACGGGTGTGATTTTATTTCCCAATAGAGGGGCTGCCAGAGGCTATGGACATTTGGGGGTCGTTGGAAGGGAAAGGTTTGGGAACCCCTGGCCTGAGAAACCTTTCAACACAATGCAATAAAACCACCTCATTAGGGTGCCGAATGGTCTACTAGTGGTTAAGGCATATATATTGCAGCCTGACCTTTGCATAGTTTTTTTGTGAGGTTAGGGTCAGGGTTAAGGTTAGATTTAGGCATAGTTTTTGTGAGGTTAGGTTTAAGGTTAAGGTTTCATGACATTTTTTTTATTTTAGGTTTTATGATCTCAATTACACCCAAACAACCTGAACTTTGAACATTCAGTGGATGTTCTGTGATCTGAGTTAGTACTTTGTAGTACTGTACTGTTCTTCATAGTACTGTACTGTTCTTCGTAGTACTGTACTGCAACACGTTGTGAGCTTGTAGATCTGAGAATTAGGCTGCACAACAGTGACACTTGGTGGTGAATTTTACGTGCTGGGACCCAGCCAGCCAGGGACCCAGGCAGCCAGCCAGCCAGGGACTCAGCCAGCCAGCCAGCCAGCCAGGGACCTAGGCAGGCAGGCAGGGACCCAGCCAGCCAGCCAGCCAGCCAGGGACTCAGCCAGCCAGGGACCGAGCCAGCCAAGGACCTAGGCAGGCAGGGACCCAGACAGCCAGACAGCCAGGGACCTAGGCAGAGACACCACTTTCTGCACCACTCAGAAATTGATGCTAGCCAGAGTCCATGACAGAAACGAATGGATTCAGCTCTGGGTATCAAGCACGTTAAAAATCAGAAGAATATCTGTGGCTTCTCTAAAGACATCAGTATCCATCCACTCACAATCATTTAAACATGTAAACATCAACACTTGCAGCTGTGTGGTGTGGACCCACAGGAATGTGTCAATCCCCATTAGCGCTCCATGTCTAACCAAGTGTGAAACCCTAATTGCACCAACCAGCTTGCATTCTCTCTTGCCTCATAACCCAAGTGTGTGTCTGGGAGAGACAGAGAGAGAGAGAGTTGAGAGACAGTGCGAAAGAGAGAGAGTGTTGAGAGACAGAGTGAAAGAGAGTGAGTGAGTGAGTGAGTGAGTGAGTGAGTGAGTGAGTGAGTGAGTGAGTGAGTGAGTGTGTGTGTGTGTGTGTGAGAGAGAGAGAGAGAGAGAGAGAGAGAGACAGAGAGAGAGAGATGAGCTACACTTTCTTTTCTAACTACCTGCCAACTGTACTTATCAAGACATCATAGACACATCACAGTTTACAGACTGAAAGAGAAGGAGTTTTAAGACATAACTAAAATAATAACTTCTGCAGGTGAGGTACAGCAATGTGACTGCATACACAGCAGCAGTATTTGTGAGCTGAGGAAAAAGACATTCAATGGAATACCATACCACTATAAAGACCATCAATCACATGTATGTGTATCCCTGCACTATCAGTGGAAAAACATGTTTCTACTCTTATTTTAAATTCATATCTTCATTTCTCTGTATATAAAATGATATGTACAGATTGCCCAGGGTTATTTAATCCATTAAATAATAAAAACTCTAGAGCCGATCGACAACAATGGGAGGTATGATTCATTCTATCGCGACTAGCGACGGGACCACGGTGGGCCGTTTAAGACATGATATTTTCTTAGAATTGGACGAGATGATTTAGAACGTGAGTTATTAACGTTTTAAGATTTTCGTTCTCGTCGGCTAAACAGGAGGGGAACATTTTTGATGACGTCCCACTGTTACGCAACATCGAATGTTGCACAACAGGCGCTTCCATGCTGTGGAGCGATGGGATCGGTTTTGATATTAATAATCTTCGTCTTTTGGATAAAACTTCGTCCTGGGCTCCGGGTGTTACTAATTGAAAGGACGCTGAACTTCGTCCTGGGCGATCGGGGTGTTAAAGCACAGAAGCAAACATCTTCTGCTTATTTTTCTGAAAATACTTGTTTATTGCTGTGGTGCATGACGTAACGTTACATGCAAGCTTCATATTAGTTTAGTTTATTTGATCATCTTCACAGTAACAATACAACTTATTTGTCAACTCACTCATATTATGAATTTATTTTACTTCTCATCCATCTATATACAAATATAGGCCATATACAGGACAACAGCATGCATTATGGATTAAGATAAGACAAAAACAATCTAAAGCATTATCCAACACCTTCCTAGAAGCAAGTAAACAAGATCCATTATGGATTAAGATAAGACAAAAACAATCTAACGCATTATCCAACACCTTCCTAGAAGCAAGTAAACAAGATCCATTATGGATTAAGATAAGACAAAAACAATCTAACGTATTATCTAACACCTTCCTAGAAGCAAGTAAACAAGATCCAGAGAATCTGCAGGATTTTCAGTTCTCATTCTACTGCTCTGCTACCGAAATGTGGAATGCCTTGACACCATTCATTAAGGATGTATTTAACACAGTCAATGGTTTCTTTCAAACTTGGCCTGAAAAACATCTATCAGGAGACCAAACCCAAAGGGGAAGTAAATTCCCATCTCTTGTATACACAATTGTCTCTTATTTGTTGTATGTGTTAATTTTGTATGCCATGTTGATGAATTGAATACATAGGACCACAATGGAAACAAGTCCCCAGGGCTATTTTGTTATCCTTTTGCTTTAATGTTTTACTGTACCATGGGCTAATCAATCAATCAATTTCAAGTCACATAAAATGTGTAGACCACCTGGTCTATGTGTGTGTGTGTGTGTGTGTGTGTGTATTCCAATAAAGTGGCAGAAACATACAGGAACAGCAGCATAATATTATGAGCGTCAGCGAGCACACATGTCTACATGTGCATCCTAGCATATACATTCATCAAAATTAGCGCCACACTCAAACGCAGTTCAAACAGCCGTGAGGCGGGACGGGGGACATCGCTTCCCTCTGCGGTCCTCTAATGAGACACTCATCAGTCCCAAAATGAGGTGGACAGGCTTGTGACAGAGGACCTGCCATGTGTCTGCTGTGTGCTGCTGTGTGATGCTGTGTGTGTGACTGTGTGTGTGTGTGTGTGTGTGTGTGTGTGTGTGTGTGTGTGTGACTGGCCCAGTGGGAACAGACACAAGCGACTACGGTGACACTAATAGATGTGCAGGGGCCTCCATTGGTCCCCAGAGACCGCCACCCCCCACCACCACCACCATCACAGCAGAACAGCGCAATGCCTCCATTCACGCTCAGCATCAGATCATCTCCATGTAAAGCAGATACACGTGTTTCCAGAACGCAGTTCAACCAGAATGACCCGTAATGACATGTTACTGAAAGCTGCCATATCCAGTGCCACTTCACATAATATGCCAGAAAAATCGCCACAAGCCAATAATTACGTCCCGTGGCGATGCAGCAATTGGTAAAGCTGACTGTTGAATTATTCAAGGCAATGATAAACTTTTTGCAGGTTATCTCAACTTTTAAAATCCTGGCATCTTTACCCAACTAAGGTTGGGTTCCGGAAGGACCTGGATCCAACATTGGATGACGCAATTTTGTGACAAGAGCGCCCCTCACTTCACACGGGTGTGATATTAATTTCAAGGACCATCATAATTCCACTCCCAGAGTTACAGACCTGTAACTGTCCATTTGGACCCCCCTAGGAATCGTTACAGTTAACTGTTAAGGAATCGGAATCGTTACTATCTTAAAGGATCCCAACCCTACTACTGTCTGGACTGTACGGTAATTCAGAATAATAGTAATGAATGCAATGCACAATCCAATGTGTCACAGTCTTCAAACCACTTCATCTGAGGAGACGCTTACGTCACCGGCGTGACGAACTGAGACTATATTGTCTCGTCCATCAGTTGGGGGAGACAGACGGATGGTGACAACAAGGAGAGCCTATCCCTTCCCTTCGGCTTCTTCTCGCAGGATTGTCTGCGTATTTCTGCGGCCCACAGAACAGAATATGTAGCATTTTCTTTCCACCACCCAGGCCTTTCCCATAGCCCACGGAGTGTAGCGCAGCCTGCCTGGCTGCCCGCCTGGCCCGCCACTGCTTCTAGGTCAGCGGTGGTTGATGACCGGGTGCTCTCACAATAACATCCAGCCAACGTGTGCCTGATAATCTCTTAGTTATGCAAATCTCCCCGGATGAATAGGATAGTGTTAGAGCCATTTGTGTTGAGAGTGAAAGTAAAAGATGGAGGTCATCATGAAGTAGGCCGCAATCTTTGGATTATTAATCTTGTCCCTGCCTGTACGCTCCATGGCGGTTGGGTGAGAGTTGGCCTGAGCTCCTGGGTTGAAGCAGTGGTCAGGGATGAGTGGCAATTAAACCACTTTGTTTACCCTTTAAAGTCTCCAATCCACTTTATTTGTAGAGCACATTTAAATCAACAGCGTTGAACCAAAGTGCTGTACAATAAGTAAACAAATATCAACTACTCAGAATAAAAACTGGTGAAAAACACAGAGGGTGCAACACATATAAACAGTAAACACATACAGTATGTCAAACGGATACAGCAACTCTTAGTCTGAATCATCGAAAGTAGTACAAGTGAGTTTTCAAACGTGATTGAAACACAGGCAAGGTGTGACACGCTCTAAGAACATGGGGTGGAAGATTGTTCCACAGTTTGGGTGCTACAAACTGTAAAAAGATCCATCTCCCCTGGCCTTCAGCCTTGTTTGTGGGACCAGAAGAAATGACTGGCTAGTAGACCTCAAGACCATTGTAGGGTTAGTGGAAGCCGGAAGGTATAAGCTCTGATATGTACTTAGTTGATCAGAGTCCACAGGGGTCTATGTATGTACTATAGGCCCTATACAAAGTTCTATACTGAAAATAGCAGAATGTTCGCCTCAGAATTATGACACTGGTGTTCAATTGGCTAAGTCATTTGAGTTAAAATGACAGTTAAAATCACAGTCAGTTGGGTCAGAGATATAACTCATCATGGTGAATCATGGGTTAAAGTGATACAAAAAGGATGCTATACTGCATCATAAAGCTGCATCATACATTTTGCCGCCTATTTCAGGATTAATGCAAAGACGGCATACGGCACAGATAGGACAGACTGTTATCTTCTTGGGAGAGATTAACAATAGTCTGCTTAGGCAGACACAGTAAACATTTACTAGAAAGTGTGTCAGGCAGTGCTGAACACAAGAAGAACAACGCCCTCAGACAATAAAGCAACAGTCATTAGCATTAATGTATTAATTGGACTTAGAGAGAGAAAGTGTGCAGCCATAATGTGCGTGTGTGTGCGCTGTGCGTGAGAGAGAGAGAGAGAGAGAGAGAGAGAGAGAGAGAGAGTGTGTGTGCATGTGTGTGTGAGTGTGAGGACTCGAGAGGATAAGGAAGGGGTGGGTGTGTTGGTGAGTGCCCGATGAATGACCAAAGGGAGACAGGGGAAGAGGAGGGAGTGATTATAAGAGGATGGGGGGGGGGGGGGGGGGTTGTTTTTTCTCCAGTAACGGCAGTTGTTTGGCTGAGTATTATTGTTTGAAATAATAAATGACATCATGAGATGTCATGAATCTCTGGGGAAGTGGGGATCGTCGTAATCACATCTCTGGTCTCATAAAGGGAAACCAGACTGGACAAATTGACAGCGTCAGAAACATATTAGATTTGTAGCCCATTTAAATGCCAATATTATAGACATTACATATTTCTGGAATAAATCCGCTTAGAATGAGGATTTAGAGCACAAGGAAAACACAACTGTGAAACAGACTGGCAAATTATTAAGCAGCAATCTCTAATCTCTGTCTCTCCCTGTCTGTCCTATTTCAAAAATCCAAAATATGCTGGCTGGATCATTTGACACAAATGTGCAATGATAGAGGAATCAGTCTTTACAAAATGCGTAATGCGTTAATATCCCATACAATTTCATTCAGCATCTTTTCGGCAGCATACACACATGACACAGGCTGCTACACATACAGTACATAGCCTACAGTGCAAGATTTGACAGCTGCGCACCAGACCAATCACTGATGCGACCAGTGCACCTGTTTTCTATGGACCATGCAGCGATCCGAACCACCAAGACGAGATTTAAAAGCTTTTAAAAAGTCGGCCACGGTCCGGTAAAGAAACAGCTTAAAACCCATCCAGCGGGACAGTGTTGTCACCGTCAACGCTCCACCAGCAGCACCCTGCAGCATCCTACACACACTCGTTAACAACAACAACTCAAAAGACTGACAGACAGTCAATCCTCAAACTCTTCACAGTGAAACAGAAGAGGCATAGATATACAGTAGATAGTATAGGCGACGTTGTATTCCGCTCACCTTATTTATCCCTCCGACCCGACGTATAGCCTATAGTGCGCAGTGGATGCCGAAGGTTGGGTCCTCGTGTTGTCGGCGTTTTCCGCGACAGAGCGACGATGTAGCTACGTGTCTCCCGTGTGTGTATCTTTACGTGGAGTCCCGTCTGTCGCTCAGCTTGTTTCCTAAGTCCTCCTTCCTCCGCACCAGTACAGGCTACTGTCTACAGTCCCTGGTCCTCTCTCTCCTCTCCTCTCCTCTCTCCCACCAGTTCACGGGCGGGCGCTCTGTGGGCGCACGGCACGCCAATTTGCGCGCACTGCAGCGCCTCTGCCTGCGAATGGTGGCCTCGAGGCACTGAAGGGTTCCAGCTAAAATATATAGATAGATACGATAATAGGTCCTATTACTTCCCCCTCTCTGGAGGGTTAAAAAAAAACATATCTGTGCCACAGTCCGCCGCCGTGCGTGTCATTTATGATTTAGACGAATTCATATGGAGCACGTGCCCTGTATGCCGCAGGTGTAGCTAATCAGTGCTGATGTGTCAAGCTCATAGGGGCCAAGCTGCGCTTAATGGTGCACCTCAGTAATGGCTGCGCCCAGGGCACCCCTCCGTGGATTCGGGCAACTTGGGCAAGCTATAAAAGCAGTGGCAGTTTAGATTTATTTTTTCTCAATTATTATTGGATTTATATATAGCCTAGGCTACATTATGCATCATTGCAATGTGAAATATCCATGTGTAAAGCAATTGTGTGCCTCACGTATATAGGCTTAATAATTGAATACATTGCATCTCAATAGCCTACAAAAATAACACTGTATACAAAACAGTTCAATAAATGAGAGATATAGGCTATACAAAATCAGACCTAGGCCTACATTCAATTCAAATGAGCCAATGAGCTATATAGGCTACATGTTGGCAAGGGTATAAAGCTTTTTGAAACAAATAGCTGCAGAAATCTTTAAAGATTTTCACCGTTGGGACAATTTGCAGCATTATCCCCGAAACAATTTAAAATAGTAGGCTACAAAAAGCTTCAGATTTGTGTTTAAGGTATAGCAGCTCCGTTTATACGTGCAGTAGGCCTACACAAACCAATACCGTATACAGTATTGTCATTTGTCACTGTGAAAGTGAAACATTTCCAGCTGTGCTGTTTGAAACATAATGGCTCTGTGCCATTTGCATGCATGCCCTGATGCACTCCACCATTAAACCCCATTAAAAAGTGGGTTTGCACCAATAATCATGGGTTAGCCTCCCTGCATGTGGGTTCAGACTGCAGTGGTTGAGGTCATTTGACTCTAAAATGGACATTTCCCCTCAGTTCTATCTGGATGCAATCAGGCGTCTCATCTCAAGACTCCATCCATATTACAACATATGCATGATCTCAGACTTACTCCAAGAAGCCATCTGCAGCCTCAGAGCCCCACAGTCACTAGTGACTATTATTACTGGAGTAAGCCTCGTTTTGGCAAGAAGACAGCACTGCTCTTAGTTTTTTGCTTTGAACTGCCATCCACAAGCTGGCTGACTGAGATTAGCCAAATGTAGATTGTGCACAGCTCAAGGGCTCAAGGTGGAAATAACCCCCCCCCCCCCACACACACACACACACACACACACACACACACACACACACACACACGTGCACAAACAGACACATACTGCAGTAATGTCCAATTTTGTGTGGATTGCATTTGTGGATACATTTGCAAATGTAGGCTGCAAGAAGACAAATAATCTTTATATGGCTTCATATGGGTAAACAATGTCCTGCCATTCGGAAATTCTACACCTTCCACATTAACTGCATGCACATAGAGTCCCAATTATGTTGTGTGGTTATTTTGTTATTGTGTTATGTTGTTCTACTATATTGCTATTGTTAGCACAGTCTTGAGAAACTTGCCACACACATCTATCTATAAATGCACCATTTGGCCTGAGCCGGCCGAACGGTCCAGGGCAGGCATCTAGGCTGGTAATCCAGCCTGACAGCGTGTCGTGGGTTCGAGTCCCGATCCGGACGTCCTTTGCTGCGTCTCTTCCCCCCCATCTCTCTCCCCCTTTCCTGTCAAGCTACTGTTAACCTATATCAATAAAGGCAAAAAGCCCAAAAATATCTTACAAAAATGAATAAATGCACCATGTCTCTGTAGTCTGTACGTCTGAAATCCACATAAAAATTTGACACACGTGTTCCACAGCCCCACAGGGAGTGCAGTGCCTGGTGTCAAGTCAGTCAGACCAACGGTTGTCCAGAACCGCCCCAAAAATGCCTCTGCCCGGGCTCTGCAGGGCCCCTGCCCAGGGTCCATACTGTATATGGAGCTGGCCTGTTCTGAACTCCATATATAGGAATAAAGGGACACAGAGAGACAGATACAGAAATCTACATACCGGTATATGGGCACCTTGATGGAACGGGTACTCTGACACGGGTACAACAGGTATTGCATAGTCGGGTGGGGCATGGATCTCCAACTTCCATCGTTACCGACTGGTCTAGTTTTGCTAATTGTGCAAAAAAACAAACAAAAAAAAACCCATAGACTTGGCTGCCATATGACGTAATCGTAAAAAGCAATGCATTGGAGCGCCCCTCAAAAAGGACTGAGCAAAGAACAGACTGGTCTGGGGACCCCAGATAAATGGCTTCCTTTTAAAGAGTACTTAGTTGAGAGATGACATACACTGCACAATAATGTCTTGCTCAAATCTAATGACACACGGAGAAGTACTGGTGTAAATGTCCACACCTCTCATCTCAGACCGCCTCCAGATACGTCTGTGCATCATTTGAATCCCATTAAAATAGTCACTTAATTCCCTGCATGCACATTATCAAAATAATACTCTGAGGCGTTGCTATGAGTTCAAGCATATAACAGAACCTACATGGGATATAGAGTACAGGCCTCAAGCCACGAAGTGAACCTCATATAGTTGAAATGCAGAATCGACCATATAAACAATACAATACTCACCACATCGCCTCTATGGTTCCACAAACTGTAGAGGCTCCTTGTAGAGCTTTCTTGTTTTTAAATGCAGATATTACAGATGTTACAGATGGCACAACTCTCAAAAAGTAGTTTTGTTTCATCCCATGACAATATTCATGGATGCTTGATGAGAGAAAGATCCATCATAATGTCTCTCATATGTTAGTTTTCTTAAATGTCTCTCTGTTATTGAGGTAGCCCTGCCCTGAGGTCAAATGTCTCTCCGTCATTGAGGTAGCCCTGCCCTGAGGTCAAATGTCTCTCTGTCATTGAGGTAGCCCTGCCCTGAGGTCAAATGTCTCTCTGTTATTGAGGTAGCCCTGCCCTGAGGTCAAATGTCTCTCTGTTATTGAGGTAGCCCAGCCCTGAGGTCAAATGTCTCTCTGTTATTGAGGTAGCCCGGCCCCTGCCTGAGGTCAAATGTCTCTCTGTTATTGAGGTAGCCCTGCCCTGAGGTCAAATGTCTCTCTGTTATTGAGGTAGCCCGGCCCCTGCCTGAGGTCAAATGTCTCTCTGTTATTGAGGTAGCCCTCAGAATAGAAGAATTTGGTCAGAGCAGCAGCATTATTGGCTTAGGAATGGAACAAAAAGGGCAGGTATACGCTTCTGTATTTTAACATCAGTTATTATAGTGGTACTTGGAGAGCCAAATATCTTCTGAGGTGGTACTTCAGTGTAAAAAGGTTGGGAACCAATGCTATAAGGGACCAGCATTCTTGGTGACGTCACATTTCAAGGTTGGTATAAGGTCAATAATGGGTCTAAATGACTTAGAACAGCAGTTGTATTAGACATTAGTTAGTAGCACTCAAAGTAGAGCGGATTTACAGAGGATTTAGACCAGCAGTTGTACCAGGCAGTAGATACTACCGGACACTGTACTTCAAAGTAGCTTAAGTTACAGTATATAGGGACTCAGAGCAGCAGTCGCACACAGACAGAGCTCTAGGACTAGAACAGCAGTTGTACCCAGACTGACACCAGAGTGCTCTAGGAGTGGTGAACGCACAGCGAACACACCTGTGCTCTGCTTGCGCACAAGTAGGCCATACATGGCCTACTTGTGTGTCGATACTCTATGCACTCGATAGAGTGCATTTTTAGTTATTACTTGTGCAAGCAGAGCGGTCCAGCCGACCACAGTATGCTACTTTCAAGTTACATACATGTATGTTACCGTGGCAGTCGGCTCTGCTTGTGCACTACTTGTGTGCAACACACAAGAGTGCAGTTCTAGTTATTATTATTATGAGCCTAATATGGTCCCTGTTTGGGGCTTAAATCCTGGGTGTTACATCTGCACCACTGGTTAAATTGAGTCATCCTTGAAATAACCTATAGCTCCCATCTGACCTAGTGTCCCTCCCATGCACACAACCCTTATTTATTTTTAATCAAATATCTTTGCAGACAATAGCATATCTGCAAGCTCACAATGCATCACGGTACAACACATTGTGAGCTCCTATTTTCAGTGTATGTTTGCACGGTTGCCGATTTTCTGGGAATATTCGCATATATAATATATAACATTATCCCTAATATCTGCTAAAATGTTGTACTTGAAGTACTGCTCACGTTGTGGATGAAGTGTCCATGTATAATCATCTCATCCCCATTTCAGAAACTCTCTGCAAAACCAATTAAGTGATAATGAGTGGTGTTATTCGCTTCAGCTAAATATGAGGCATAATCGGGCACCAGACAGACACCTCAAGCATAAACAATCCTCACATAACAGCTCAAATAGGAGAGCTCGGCATCTGTCAAAAAATCTGCTCATCAATGTGCACTGGCACCGCTCAACATACTCAGAACAGGGTAGACTAGGGAGAACCATTGATATGCAAACTCAAGAGGCTTGGACCAAATGTGTAAGAAATCAAATTACAAACATCATTAATGCCAGAGGACAAGTTCATAAGTCAAGTCTGCTTACATCAGGGGAGGATGCATTTCCTCTCCAAGCCTGCCTGCAGCATAATTACATTACATCCCCTCTATATTGAGTGGAAACAGCCCTCGCAGGCTACACCTAACCACGTTAACACACAGCAGGAAAAAAATATGACATGAAAAGTCACTAAATACTCCACAATGATTATGTATAGAAATAGCCCTTGGATGGCTCATTCAACTCCAACACACATACACATTTTCGTTAGACTATTTCTTAGAATCTATTCTCATGGTATTAATTTCCCTGGATACATATTCTTGTGCTTTCAACCAATATTTCATGCTGCTGTGTCTGTCCAGTGTCCACGTCTCCCCTTCTAATTTTGTAGTTGCATACCCTACCATCATGGAACGCTATAGGCAGTGTCATGATTTAGGACATTTATCTGCTTGAACCAGTACACACATGGTGTATCACTCACTCATCTACAACGTAATCATATTTGATACCCGTGATACGATGAACATCAACACTATCAGAGACTGACGTCTGTGCACAATGATAGGAGATCATTTTCTATTCCTATCCATTCTCTTATTGTCCTTGTCTCATATATTCTGGTCACATAAGGTGTCCAATAGGCCTACAGTATAATATATGTGTTTTAAACTTCAGAGCATGTTGCGCGATACTCTTTAGGGACCAAATGCTTGGTCAACCAAATCACAACAGGCAGCACCTGTACCAACTCAAGACAGCTGAGGATATTCAAAGTCTTTCAGACTACTACACATACTGTAGCATTCTGACAGACAGGGGCTATCACTGTTTGGTACGTTAATAGCTCCTCTCAGGAACATGGAGCCCTGCATGGAGAGAGTGGTGCAGTCGACCAATAAGCTCCCCTATGCAGCACCCATAGTGGTATTGTAGTCTCAGAGGCATTGTTGTCAGATTCAGCAAGAGAAACAAGCGGCCTGCAGGTCTATGAAAACCACCCAAAAGAGGGGTTCACTTAGGCTAGGCTATAAATAACAGATCTACAAGCTCACACCACACCACAATGTGACGCGTTGTGGGCTTGTAGAGCTGCTATGTAAAAAAAAAAATACACCAACCTTGTATGGGGGTCCGTGGCACAAACTATTTTCAGATGAGGTTCAGGACAATTACCGGTACTTTAATCTGGGGGTCCATGACATGAAAAAGAAAAAAGAACAAGACATGGCAACACTGCTCAGAGGTGCCGAGCAGAACTAAAATCACAGGCAGCAATGGGCTAAGCCTATGTGGTCAGGCAAACGCTTGCACTGTAAACAAAAGCCATTGTACAGAGACACTCATCAAGAGCCTTTCCCCCTCTATCAGAGCTTTGAACAATGACTAGCTCAACTGACAATGATTTACAGGTTGACCACCTGTAAATACCTGCTCACAAACATACAGTATTTTGGACAATGCCTTTTCAGAACCTCCTTGCACAAATTGTACATTTTTGTACTGTACAGTTCTCAGTAATAGTAATAGTTCATCAATACTAGCCTATAGGGACGAAACAATAGTGAAAGTAATGGTATATATTTTATCTTAGTCTATGGTCATCCATTACCATTACATCAATGACCCTTTTATAATGATACTGTTTTTGCACTCGTATAAGGTTTTTACACGTTATTTATTATTGTATTACTGATTACTAATAGTAGTTCCCAATACTTGAACCAAAACCCTTTTCTATTACGGTACTCACATGATATATTGTATTAAATATATTGCAGATTGCTTGCAGCACAGTATGGCAGTCTGCTGCATCAATAGATAGTTCACTCCAAATACACATGATGAGTGTGTGACAAATAGTCTTTGAATCTTAAATCAGTTGGCTCGGCAAGTGCAAGAATAGCAATATAATTCCATTGTATCAACACAGTCAATTTCACTCTACATTATTATGGCTGTGGCTGAGTGTTCCCTGAAGCTGTGCCTCACGTGGTCATGGCTGTTTTCACGCAGGGAACAGCGTTAGAGCTTGTCATTTAGCCACCTGGCGGGAAACATAATCCATCACAAACTGTTTCCCAGGTGTCTGAGCACCGCCTTGCCGTCATCTCGTCTCGCTTTCGCCCCCATCCTCCTCACCCTACATTACAGTCAGCTGCTCAGACACAGTACATACAGTATAGGGGTTTGATAGAAAAGAAATATGCATATATGGATGAATTGTGACTGCAGTGCAGACCCCTGACTGAGGATCAAATGTTTCCATGAAATATGACTGCAAGCTGCTGTTATAGTGATTACCGTTAGTTCTTACCAGCTTTCCGAGGTTTGTGTAAACCCAAACATTGAAGACAAAAGTGAAGACGGAAATGTGAGGACACAAATTGTGATTGGCCAGAATGAGATGATGTATGATGATAAGAGCACCCCTCGCTTCACATGGGTGTGGTTTTTGAGGGGCGTTAGCCACTCCTATGTCCAGCTTTGAGGGTTTGTGTAAACACAAACATTGTTTTGCTACCACCGCCTACGACTAGTTTTGAGTGTTTGGTTAAAAAAAACTAGAGTGTAAACACAAACATTGTTTTGCTACCGTTTCCTATGACTATTTTTGAGTGTTTGTGCACATTAAGCCAGTGTAACCACAAACATTGATGACAAAAGTGAGGGACTTACACGTTAACTCTGTAATTTCTCAACCATTTCGGATGTGGGCGGAACCAGCCCGGCCCCCTGAGCACGTTCTTGGGGGTCTGGATGTTCCGCGGACCCCCACGCGGTAACTATCATTTCTCTACCGTTTTGGACGTGGGTCTGCTCGCCGGAACCGGGCCGGCACACTGGGCGCATTCCTGTGGGTCTGGAAGTTCCAGGGACCCACACACAGAGTTGCACCACTCAGTTCACACAGGTGTGATTTTGATATTCCTGCTGGCTGCTGTACAGATGGCAGCTGACCCTAGAGCCTGCATGGTTCTTCCCATTAAAGTACAGTTTTCAAATGCTTGCTTAGGGGAAAATCAGTCTATGTACAGTAAAGTGTCTTTCTTGAGGCAACTTATGATTTTGTAATATTATATTCTTATTAAATTAATACATGCATGGCTAGTTTTGTTCCAATTGATGCAATCATATCCACAACAAGGAATCCACCACCAATGCAGTCAAGCACCTGGATATTTGAAGCCGGTGAAGGTATGCATCTCATTATCTGCATGGATCTCAGTTGCTGTGAATAATAAACTAATAAATACATAGTTGAGAGTAAAAATTGTCAACAAACAACACCCCGACATCACCTCTTCCTGAGATAATCCACAAGATGTGGAAAAATAGCATCTTTCCGGAGATAGCAAACATCTAATCTCCACATAATTAGGAGGCAAGATGGAATAAGGTTGAGTGATGGATTTTAATTACAGTACACATTCAAGAAAACACTTCCTACACGTAGAATGAACTGGAGAACAATTGGATTAAATTAATCCAAGTTAATGTAGCCGTGTACATTTTACCTCGGGTCCCTCGGGAGTGATGAAGACATGAGTCATGATACAGTAATTGGCCACGTTAGCCCATTGAAATGCATTTCATGCAGTGAATTATTTCAGTCAGGGTTGGACCAAATTACACCAGCAGTAGGAAAGCAATAAAACTATAATCTATTCAAAGCCAGTCGTCCCTCAGCTAAAACTGAGTGATTTAAACAAGCATGGTAGTCTGCAGAGTAGAGACTGGAAAACAACCCTTCAGACAGAGTAAGATTGGAAGAGAGAGGCATAACAAAAGAGGCAACAAAGGGAGAGAGGGCACGCAAGGTACAAGAAAGTGCTTATAGCCAGTGGTGAATACGAATAGAAAACCCATAAATATCAACTCTCATGCACACAATGATAATTATTATTATTATTATTATTTTTGCTAGTTCCCTACCATGTGTTTTGTACAGTCCCTATCACTGCCAATGCCTACTGTTGGCGAGAGACACTCCCAGTGGTTTTCATGTCAAGGACCCCCAAATCGATGCATATTAGCCTACAGACCCCATTTAAAATGTTATGCCAGGGACCCTACAGCACGGCGCGATAGCAATGATTTTGAACCTTTTCAATTTCAAGGACCCCCAGTTTGAGATGCATATAGGCATCTCAAGCTGGCAATCATTTGATGACATTTTGTTATCTTTGGACCCCTAATCTGTAGTTGTTTCTGACGTTGTTTAACTCTGAGTGTACAAATTGAAATTGTACACCGTCAGTTACAGACCCATAAGAGTCCATTTGGTCCCTTACTATCATTTGCCCCCCCCCCCCCCCCCTGGAACCCCTTGAAGGACCACTGGGGGGGTCACCGGACCGGACCCCACTTTGAGAACCACTGGTGTAGACAACCATGCTTCTTGTTTCTGGTTTAAAACAGTCGCTGGCCATGTCTCTCTTCTGTTTCTAAACAATTCACACAATATGTAAAATCTAAAATTACAAACAAGGTGAAGAAATCACAGATTGAGGCTTTAACCTTTGCTTTTAAGATATTTCCGAGACTATTGAGGTTACGGTTTTTTTATGGAAGATGCTTTGGAACATATTGCTATAGTTTGAATTTCAAATGCTCTAATCTTAATAATAAGATAATAACCAAAAATAGCATATCTATCGGATATTTTTCTGTGCAACATGCTTCCATAGAAGACATGCATCATGCATGACTTCTATCTATGAAATCCAAATGACTGAAATCAGTTTTGACGACTATAAGAACTTCAACCCATGTGGACAGGAACTGTACCCCTGCGACACACAGATGTCCACTGGAGAAACTAAGTTAAAAAATAAATCTTCCAACCTGGAAACCAGACAAATAGTCTGGCCATACCACCAGGCTAACACTCCCCTAAAGCTAAAATAATACTGTAGCAAAGCAAAATGTGTCCTTTTCACTCACAAGGTTTCCTTCTTGATACAATTAAATTTATACACATGATTTACGTAATAAAATAGTTATTCCTATTGTAATATGGTTCATCTTAAACTTACTCATATGGATTTCACCACCATATGGTGCATTTCAACTGCTATGCCGGTATGATAGCCAGATCAGTAGCATTTTCCTCAAGTATACCATTACTTTAAAATCTAGAATACAGTAGTTCTACATTGCTTAAATTTGACCCTCATTTATCAATATTGTCATCAGCAATAATTATAATGATTACTAGCTGCATTTATTTAAGTGCAAGCTTCAGACACATATGACTCATTAATAACACTAAGAATCATGAGGAGTTCAGTTCAAGTAAAACCTTGATATTATGTTGACATATCTGGCATACACAATTTTAGTGATTTGAGTTCAGACTGGCAGAGTAAAACAAACTACAGTACATTACAACTGAGCTAAATCGATCTGGGTAAATAAGCCTCCATATTGTTTCCCCTCCTCTAATAAATAAAAACAGCTTATTTAAGATGTGCTGGTGGTTAACCGTTGTCAAAGAATTTAACAGCGTGTTCATAAGTGTTCTTATGCTCAACAAAGAAGAAAGAAGCGGCTACATTTTCTTGTAGCAAACTTCAGTATGCCTACCATATGGTTGCTGTTGGGAGAAAACCATTTTAGAGTTTTTGTATTTTTATTTATTTTTGCATAAACCAGTGCTATTGAACATCCTTTACGTTTGTGTGTTGTTTAAAAAATATTGAACCAATGGAAAGTAGTAAAAAAAATTACATTTGGAGTTAGGTGGTTTCATCCCAACAGCAGTGATATATGGTATATTTACAGCGTTGCATTTTTTAGCATAGAAGAAATGTCTTCCTTTGAAACTAACTGTATCAAGTGCTGCCAGCATCAAGATCGATCGGCTGAATTAGTTTGGGATGCGGGGCGGGGATACAGTATACCTATCCATCTTTATGTTAAAAGGTTTTTTTCTAGGCTTCAGATCTACGAGGCGTACAGATCCAGTGAAAGTAGCAATAGTGACAAAAACGCTTGATTTCAGTGGTCTTGAGTGTGAGCGAGATGGAGTTTGGTTGCGTCAGTCAGCTCTTATACCTCTCTTACTTCTTAGGGGGGGCCGTCGAACATGATGGCCTTCATTCTGGCCCAGTCGGCCAGCCTCTGCACGGAGCCCTTCTCCCGGGTGAGGATGCCGGCGGCCTTCTGCAGCTTCAGCTCGTTCCTGTCCAGGTAGCGCAGGCCCTCGGCCTGCAGCAGGTCCAGCTTCTCATGGCGGCTGTCGTCCAGGGCGATCTCCTCGTTCATGTAAGGGTTGAAGCGGAAGTAGGTGTCGGGAGGCAGGAGGGCGTCCAGCATGGTGTGGACCTCTGGGAGGAGGAGGGCGAGAATGGGAAAATAATTTAGTGATGCGCAATTAATCCGTAGCATAATCGGAATAGGTCATATCGGCCATAAAAATGCCTTATCGGCATCGGAACGGTTTCAAAATAATACAGATTATTTAATCGGTTTTCACCAGCAAAACTGTTTTTAAATGAAAAATGTAATCAATCAGTATCAATTCAAGTTCAATATAATTGTGTCTAGTATCTCTATTCTAGAACAAAAGCCAAATCAAATATGTCAATTCTTAAGTAAAAATAAACATTCTACATTTAATTTGTGTACTCATCTTATTCAGTAGTCATTCAGTAGTGATAACAGACAACAGAAAAGAGTATAGGCTATTTATTGATTGATTTAATTTATTAACAGGCTTTGGGCCAAGCGGCCATGTTTCCATCAGAGTTTGGAAGCACTAGTTTTCAGTAAAGCAATGTCCTGCTGCCTCTTGCATTATGTGCTAATTCAAAACAGGTGGTACACATGGGCTGTCGAGTGATATCTAACGAGCACTTCCAAACTCCAGCACTTAGAAAAAGAATCACCTGCAAGGACACAAAGTAGCTCATAACATGTCTACAGTGGATTTTTATGAAATAAATACTTTGAGGATAAGTAGAGAATAATTCAAGCTTTCCGTACAGCTGCAATGTTGGTTAGTTTGACAGGACTTTTCTGTTTTGATGAATGGGCTGCCATTGGAAGATGCACCTAGTTAGCACCTTGCCATTAACTTATATGGTAAGATGGCCGCGGTCTGCATATTGTGGTCCTCTGTATAATATCGGAAACGGTCAGAATCGGTATCGGCAGATTTGACCCTGCAAATATGAAATTATCGGAGATCGAATATCGGTCATAATTTCATAATCGTACACCCCTAGAAAATATGCGATTGTCACGCATAGAGACACAGGAGTAAGCCGTTCTTTCCCAAAATGGGGGTCCCCAAAGGGGAGGTGGGGTTCCCTGATGATTAGCTTTACATTGTTTTCTTACTCAACAGTTAGTAAACAAACCAACATACAGTATAGTATACATGGATTAAAGCCAAATAAAACCTCACGACTGAAAATGTTTGTACTGTATGGCGTAGGTGTACACAGAGTACAGTATACTATGTAGTACATTTCTAAAGTTACACTTTAATTACTTTTAAGACCTTTTTAATATCAAATAGTCAAATGTTACGTAAGAAAAACATTGATTTTATCCGCGGAACATAGTCAAACTCAATAACGTAACGACTCTCAACTCCAACTCCAAATTCCAACTGTCAGTTGTCAAATTATGATTCTTTTTTGGGGGGGTCAGTGCCTGAGAAGTTTGGGAACCCTTGAAAGTAAGCATCTAATAGTCCCAATATGTCCAAACATTCGCTGATTATATGAAGAAGTCATTAGAGCATGCTAATGTGAACCAGGCGGTCAGGCCCTTCACACAGTAGTGTGTTCAGCAGGGACGTGCAGAGAGTGTTAGAGAGGCAGGGGCTGAAATCCCGTAAGAGGGCACTTTTGGACAAAAAATAGCGAAAATTTTGCTGCTATTTTCGGGGCGTGAACCCAGTACTCTTTAGCTAGTAGAGATGCAGTGTAACACATTTTTTCAATGCAAAATGCTGCGTTCAAGTTCACGAGAAAAAAAGCTATTCTCCTGAATGCTGCCTTCCGGCATGGCATGGAAAGGAGTGGCATTAGCATTTCTGTCACCATAGTAAACGCTGCATTCGTGGTCTGGAAAAGGCAGTTGTTTTATAGACAGGTAAAAGGGCAGGGGCTGAAGCCCCCTTTGATGTCTATGTGTGCACGTCCCTGGTGTTCAGAATGGCATGCGTTTTCAGGATTGCAGAGCGTGTGAGCGCGCCAGGAACAGGTTAATCCAAATGCAGATGTTTAGGGGTATCACTTCTGGGTGGGAACTCTGTTATGGGTGCTTTGAAGTGACATGACCAGTGAATAACAATAAACTGGGGGAAAAATTATAGATAAAGAAAATGCACCGTGCGCCGAAATAGATTTGCAGACAGCTATGCCCAGAGGGAGCCATCAGGCAACAGCAGCTGTTTGTGTCGCCGTTCCCATAGAACACTCGTTCGCCGAGAGGTCAGGTGTAGTTCAGAGATCCACAGACATGGATTCTATCTGGCAGGCGATGCAGCACACTCTATCCAATAGTCATTTATCTGGAGGCTATTTTGGAGACATGTACTTGCTTTCCAGAGTTCAAAACGTAGATGTTTGCACCTTGACGTTGGTATGTAATAGGACTGAGTGAATTATGCACTGTGTACATGTACTGTATATTAAGTATGAAACACAAACTCCAGAGCTGAAATACGTTATTCTTATACAGTATGTGTTGTGACATTTGCCCTGTTCCACAAATGATGGGTGAAACTGAAGTAGAAATGAACTGGGAAAGTTGAACTAAGTGATATAACAAACAAAGTGTAAGAACCAACGTTTGTCTGGGACTTTGACAGCCTTTCTTCTGGTTCAAGAGGACTATGAGAATAACCATAAAGTTCAGGCCATTTGGGTAGCAATATTCACAGTGATGGACTGTCCAAAAATTAAGCACATCAAAAATAACACAGGCAAACGGCAAAAAGAACAGGAACTTGAGGTAACTACCTTAACGGGCTACACCCTTCCATGAAGGGCCCCAGCAGCTCTCCTCCTCAGCTGCTCAATATAGCTTGCCTAGACAGAACTGAACTGCAAATTCAGGCCTGGGCTATACCTATATGGATCTTTTGCAAAACAGATATTTTTGTCCTCCGTTTTAAAAGAAACCCCTGCCCATAAGACAAAGATATCTGTGTCCACACACAAACGCAGAAACGCATTGAACACAGGAGAAAATCACTGCAGTAGCAGGTTTCAATTGTATGCTATTTGATTTACACTTATGAGGTGCCAAATACATAGGCCTATCATATTTTTTAATAAAGGAAATTAATAAGTACCGCATTTTAAAAGCCACCTAAATTGTGAGTGGACGTGGAACATGCTTCTTGCATTGTCTGTCAGCACGTCATGCTATGTGCGTGAATCTCCAAATCCTGACACTCGATCTTCTCGTTCCATATAAAAATATGATTCCGATTCATATCATTGCTCTGGCAAGTCCTGCACAGAAAATAATAGCAGAGTCAGACCTATAGAAGTGTCGCATCCGCAACCAGTTGTGAGTTTGAGTGGCTATTTTCGAGGTGTATAGTAAATGTCACATTATAATGTAGGCTTAGGCTATATAAAGGACATATTCGGGAACAGAGTTCACATGGTCGGCAGGCACAGTGACAACGGAAAACATGCAGTCACCAAGGGTGCGCCCTATTACCTAAACAGCTAGGAGAGATGTGCCTTGTGCACGGTGTGCGACTGGACATGACCCAGTGCACTTTCTGCTCAGGTGTAGTTAAGGTTGGTGCGTTAAAACGACCGGATTAAGGTTGGTGAGGGGTGTGTTAAAACGACCGGATTAAGGTTGGTGAGGGGTGTGTTAAAACGACCGGATTAAGGTTGTTGAGGGGTGTGTTAAAATGACCGGATTAAGGTTGTTGAGGGGTGCGTTAAAACGACCGGATTAAGGTTGGTGAGGGGTGCGTTAAAACGACCGGATTAAGGTTGTTGAGGGGTGCGTTAAAACGACCGGATTAAGGTTGGTGAGGGGTGCGTTAAAACGACCGGATTAAGGTTGGTGAGGGGCACGTTAAAACGACCGGATTAAGGTTGGTGAGGGGCACGTTAAAACGATCGGATTAAGGTTGGTGAGGGGCGTGTTAAAACGACCGGATTAAGGTTGGTGAGGGGTGTGTTAAAACGATCGGATTAAGGTTGGTGAGGGGCGTGTTAAAACGACCGGATTAAGGTTGTTGAGGGGTGTGTTAAAACGACCGGATTAAGGTTGTTGAGGGGTGCGTTAAAACGACCGGATTAAGGTTGGTGAGGGGTGCGTTAAAACGACCGGATTAAGGTTGGTGAGGGGTGCGTTAAGGGTTGGGAGAGGGTTAAGGTTAGGTTTAGGTGTGCTGCCCCGTGGGAGGTTAGGGTTAGGGTTTGAGATATCGGACCAATGGTATGTCTAACCCTGTTTGTCTCTATAGGCCCCGTGACACTGTCCTTGATTTTCAGTACCTGTACCTGGCTGACACCATGATGTCAGCACACATTTTAAGTCCTCCTGGTTCTTTAGTTTTTCGTTCAGGCAAGTAAATTGCCATTAAAATAAAAAAAATTGTCCTGGGTGAACTAAGTAACATACATTAAAGATTGCGTGGCATCCCCCTTTCCAAAACCCTGTTCCAATCTGCCTTATATCTGTCCAAACGACTTGAGCTCCACTGCTACTCTCAGGAGAACGCATGAGGCAAGATAATCACCGTGGTAGGAGGGAAATTTTTAGAAAAGAGAGGATAATCTGAGGTACACACTCTTCCTAATGTGATGCTTCTAAAATTACAGACCTAAACAAGAGAGCTAGGGTGGAGAGTTTAATCCATTTTGGGCGGAAACCCCTTTTGGTGTTTTAACCAGCATTATGCTATATACTTTAGCTATTGAAAAATAGAAGATCTACAAGCTCATAGCGTGGCACTGAGTGCTGCGCTAAGAGCTTGTAGGTCTGCTATTTTTTGAAAAGCCTTGAAAATGTGGTGCAAATCTTTCAATATATATTCTTTCAGAGCGAACGTTTTAAGTAAAATCTTTGCTTCTTGGGGGACAATAGAACAACATATTTTCAGATGGGGGTCGTCAGACAATTACATATGATATTGGGGGGGTCCTTGAAATGAAATAGTTTGAGCACCACTGACATAGAAACACTGTCACGTTTTAGAAGACATTTGTAGAGATCGGTCTAAATGGGTTAATCCCAAACACAAGAGGAGAAAAACTGCGTAGCAGCATCTGGGTCACAGACTAGTACGTCACAGCCGCAGCGACAGGGAGGGGGGGACTGGGACAAATTTAGGAACTGCAGAGGTATCGTACCCCATGCATGTCCAGGGGTGATAAGGATCACAAACTACTGCTACTCCACAGCGTCAACGAGGGACAAATCTGGAACAAACTCAGGACTGCATTGCAGTTATTTTGTCAATGCAGCGATAGTGATCCATACAGTGAAACACTCAGTGTTCATTTAACTGTAAAAGAACAGACCTATACATTCTTTACAGAATTAAATGAAAGAGTAAGGATTTAGCTGTCGATCATTGCATTAAAAATGACACAAACAAACAAACATGATGATCTCATGTTACAGATCTGGAGTTAGCAAGCGCTGTCACGATTACACATTTATGTTGACGATTAATTGTCACAAAAATAATTGCCATTAACGATTTTATTGTTGGAACATTATGAATAAAAATTACAATTCCGTTTGCCTTTTAGACGTAATGAAAAGGTGCACAGGGCAGATGTGGCAAACAACTAAAATAGCAAGAAATTACTATTTTTATAAAGTTTATATATTAAGAAGGGACACGTTGTAAGCTTGTAGATCTGCTATTTTTGGGTGGTGCAGCCTCTCCATTGCGGAGCTATGTGTGTCCCTGGGTCCCTGGCTGGCTGGCTGGGTCCGTCCCGTCTGACCTTCGGTCGCAATGATGATTTCGGGTGTGACAGTACAGTACAGTGAGTGACAGTACAGTACAGTACAGTAGAGGGACACCCTCGCGGTAACTCTGTCATTTCTCGACCGTTTCGGACACCCCCCGGGGATCACACCACACGGAGTTGCACCACTCATATCACACAGGTTTTTTGTATGAACATCTTTCAACATGGAAACGATTGTGACGATTATGACAAAAGTATTGCGATCATCCAACCTACCCTCAGTGTCTGTGGCACTGCTGATGATGTTGGTGAGCTTGGTCTTGAGGCTGGTGGAGGTGGTGCTGTGCTTGCCGGTGGATTCGAAGCGCCCCGTGCCCAGCGACACCACGCATTCCACGGGCGTGTTGGGCCACAGGCACTTGCACTCGTGGATGGCCAGTGCCGTGGGGTTATTGATCAGCAAACCTCCGTCCTGTGCAAAAAGGAGTTGATTGAATACTTGTACTACCACAAGTACAATTTAACACAGTGGTTCTCAAAGTGGGGTGTGGGGACCTCCAGCAACATTTGTTATTATTACAGCATCACGATAATTTTAAACCACTTCATCCATTAACACATTGGCTATTCAGAAATAGTAGATTTACAACTCACAACGTGCCACAAGCTTGTTCATCTGCTAATTTTTTAAACACAAATCTTCTCTTCTGGGGGTCCCTGGCACAAAACAAAACCTTTTCAGATGGGGGTCCGCGGCCAAATACATTTCAATTTGGGGGTCCTTGTCTTGAAAACGTTTGAGAACCACTGATTTAACAAGCTGTGCTGAAAGGATAACACAAAGAAGAAGAAACCCTCGGCTCAGTGCGATCGATTGACCCTCTAGGGGCAAGCTACTGGTGGGTAGAGTTATCGGTGTCTAAATGTAATTTGCGGACAGCTGCTTACAACTGGACATGCTGGATTGCATGGTGTTTTCAAGCCACAACCATAGTAGGTGAAACCAATTAACCGAGAATTAACACAGATTTCAACAATCAACAATACATGAAATAAATCACTGAATATCTAGTGAACAGGAAGGTACAAAAACGTCTACATTGTCGTGTTCTTGTAGCGCTCCTGCCTTTTCCGTTTCTTCTGTCTGACTTGGCTTTGATATCAAGCGGGTCTGCCCAGGATTGCTTTTGGTATGGATCCATAGTTTCCCCGAAGCGATGGGGGGGTGGTTGGATGGGGAGTGTTGAATAGGCATGAGGCTGAGCGGGGCCAGGGGGCGCGGGGGGGGGGCAGCTGGATCAAACACACAGGGGCCAGACCTCATTAAAAAAAGACCGGGCTGGCAGGGCGGGAGCTGCAGGGCCCCCGGGTGTCTGGAGACTGACGCGGCTTCTCGCTTCTTCTGAGTGTCTGACTATAAGAAAGAAGCTCAGAAGATCACTAAAGCCTCAGTGGTACTTAGTTGCGCGCCTGTGTCGTGCTCAGTAAATGGCGGATCTACAAGCTCACAGCGCGCCACGAATGTGACGTGTTGTGAGCTTGTATATCTGGTATTTACGGCATTCAACACCCTTGTGCAACTAGTATAAGTATGTATCAGGCTTTACTGTATCGTCAATGTAGGGCAAATATTGCAATTGTAAATATTGCAAGATCTGTGACAATGTCTGCCTATGACAGGCCCAAAGTAGGAACGCCAGGTTAAAGCTATATTGGAACCATTATAATACAGGTACCCTTTACTTTCAATTCCAGATAAGTACCGTAATAGTTTTGAATATTAGAAGGTTTCCGTCTGACAGGGACGATAATGTACCTACTATTGTACCAATAGAAATAGTAATACTGTGTGTGTGTGTGTGTGTGTGTGTGTGTTTGTTTGTTTCTTTCGTTAACACACATTTGAGTGAGTAGGAGGTGTAATCAAGCCGTAGGGAAGGTGGAAGGGGTGTGTCCCATGTCTCCAGCCCAGCCCACAGCAACAATGTGGAGTAATGAGAAATCCCCCCCCCCCCCCCCCCCCCGTGTACGAATCGATGTCGGCGTGCACGCCATGAGGGGAATATGAGGGCTGTCTACCAACATGCAGGTCTGTTAATCATCCGGGGAGCTGGACTGATAAATTGTGTCATTGCCTCTAGGTCTCATGTGAAAGAAAGAAAGAAAGAAAGAAAGATAACTATTGATTATGAGATGGGGGCAATCTACAAAGTAAAAGTAATAGCTGTCATACCAGTAGTTTGGAAATGGAATACACATTGATCACTGAATGAGCTGTGGTCTTCTGATCTTAGTGCTATTGCCCAATCAGATATAAGGAAACTATGATTGACAGATTTGACATTGAGGGATTTCAGGACACATGACAAAGTTCGTAGCCAAAGGAAATAAATGTCACACTAATACTGCAGCTCCAAATGAATAGTGTGTGGAGAAAAAAAGAAAGAAAGAAAAGAAACGTTGATTAAAAGGAACACTTCAGGAGGAGAGCTATTTTAAGGTTGGAGTAAATTATCTGCCAGGCAGTAACATGTTGAATGAATCATTTAGAATGTACTTCATAGTTTAAAGGCACCGTTCCTTGTTCTCTTTTAGGAAGTGCATGATATAATTTGAGTTAACAGAACTTTAGTTTCTTTACACTGCCTTCTTGTCAGTCAAACAATTGATTTCAAAATACCACAGTGGGTCTATGATGCCAACATTAGGGCCAAAATCTATTTCTGGCATTATACTACATTATAAACTATCCAGAACTTCAGGTCAGGCGCTCGGGTGGCGCAGGGCTAAAGTTCCTGTCCACCTCTGCAGAGACTAGGGGTTTGAATGCCTTTGGCTTGTCCATACGAGCATCGTCACTGACTCACTGCACCAGTGACAACGACAGGCAAGCAGGGACCGTGTTAGCGGGGATTGCCAACTCTTGTGAGAGAAATAAGCCAAGCCACCTCTAACAACAAGTCAACTCTTGCGAGAGAAATAAAGCCAAATATCAAGCCCAATATAATATGGCCATATATCCCTAATAAAAAGATATTAGATGCATTTATCACCAGTAAGACACCCCTAAAGGGCGAGGTCGCGTGCGATGTCACAGGGGCCATTTTGTGTCAAATATAATATTGAAGGATTATGTTTTGGTCATTTATTAATTATACTAATTACACACAGGGTTACGCCAGGGTTAAATACATAAGTAGAGACACCAGACTGATTCTGACTCTCAATGTAATTCACACTCCCCCAAACCTATAGTATGGGTATTTTTACTATTTTATAGTATACACATAACACATCAAAGAAATGTTGGCTTGTTCAATCTTCAAAACAAGCCCAAAAAACCGCAACCCACAACTCTGGAAAAAGAAATAAAACTACAACTGTACTCTGTCGAGTGCCTACTTGCTTGTTGCACACAAGTAGGCCAGGGGTACAGTGGTCGCTTGGTAACCGGAAGGTTCCCAGTATGATCCCGGGCTCCCGCAGAGTTAGTGGCCTAGTTAGTGGCCAAGTGTCCTTGAGCAAGACGCTGAACCCCTAATGAGCAGGTTGGTGCCTTGCATGGTTTCCTCCGTCATTGGTATATGAATGTGTGTGTGTGAATGGAATGCACAATCAATGTGCCAAAGCGCTTTGGATAAAGGTGCTATATACATGCAACATTTACCATCTTACTTTCTGTCCCCAGAGAAAACACTAAACATGGAGAAGCAGCACGTATTCATCACTTATCTGGAACAATACTCCCAGAAAACTGCAGGTCTGCTAGAACTCTGTTAATTCATATCAAAAGCTCAAGACTTTTCTGTTTGCCACTGCTTTTGAGGTACTTAATTAGTTTCTTGTGCTACATAATTTGTATTTTTATCCATTTAATTTGAGCTTATTTGTATTTTCCGCTATCTTTAATTAGTTGAATGACCTTTTAATTCTTAATAATGCTCTTGATGTTTTGTGTAAACCACTTGTTGTTAATTTGCTATACAAATAAACATGCTTAAAGTCGCACAAGCTGTCTCACTCTACAAAAGAGCCTGGTAGAAGTGCTGAGCTGGCTGTTTCCGTCTGAAGGATGTCGTTATGCACTAGTAGGGTGTCTGGCAGACCAAGGAATGAATCACAGAATAAGAGTGGGGAAAGTGCCTGGCCTTGCCTTACCCCTGATGGAGAATTAGAAGGGACTAACACTAAAGGCAACATCAGACGAGCACAGTTGGAGATAAAACAGCTAAGCACTTTCTTTATCACTGACACCACTGCGAGCACGAGCAGCTCCATTTTCTAAAAGCTGCGGCATTTATGGCAAATGCCTGGTCCCAGTAGAGGACCAGGCAATACATAGCTAGGGGAAGACTTGATTTTTCTCTGCTCAAAATGGGCCTTTGGAGGGTCACTATGCATGACAGTAAGTAAGCATGCATGATCTGTCTGTGTTGTTACTACAGTATGCACAACAATGAAGGAATTAAGGAAATTAGTCTGTAACCTACTTTAACCGTGACCTTATCTGACAAATATCTATACAAAAATGTCTATTATGCTTGAGTAAACCAAAGCCCAATTAAGAAAACTAGTTTTCTTAACTTTCTTCACAATCATTCCCGGGATTCCTTCAAAATAGGAGCTCTGGGGTGCCGGGAAAACATGGCCGCTTTTACTCTGAACCCCCGACCCCCCCATATTCTATTACAGGGGTGGGCAATTATTTTTCCCAAGGGGCCACAAGTCATGTAAATACTAGCATTTTATTTTAACAATGAGAACATTAGAGGTAGCTGTTTTAATAGTTGTTCTTCCATACGGAGGACCCTGGAAGTGCCACTTTCACAACCCACATGGCGCACTGCTTACTATCAGCGTGAGATGAGGACGAACAACGACGTTCTGAAAACACAATAACAAGCCAACCAGTGATGATATTGTTGAGACTTGGCAGCCTGGCAGGCATTGATGTGTGCACGTTCTGCCAGATTTACTTTGTGGTACAACGGTGTCGACTCGTGTGCCGAGAACAGACGATCCACAGTTGTGGAGCTGCATGCTTAGCTGGGCTTCATGGCTATTTGCATTCACAGACGCTGTTGTCACCAATAAATCCAAAAAGCCAACATTTTCGCATATGAGGGGACAGGTTCTCAATCACACGTAATTCATGTGCACAGTTGACGTGAAGATTGCATGCAGTGTGAGAATACATGGGCTTCAAAATAAAAGCAATGCGGTTTTAGTTCACCCATATGGTAATGAAAGTATGTTTTCTTTTCTAATTATCAAGTAATCTTTCGCGGGCTGGTCAGAGTCAGCCGGCAGGCTGTATTTGGCCCGCGGGCCGTATAATGCCCAGGTCTACTCTGTTCTATTATATCGCTAAAAGCTCCAAAAGCGAGAGGCGGATGAGAAGTCAGAAATGAAGCGCTTAGTATATCCATCTAGATCAAAACCACGGAGAGTGCCCTGGATTAGCAGATGAATATAAGATAAGTTAACGGGACGCTAATATGAATGAAGAGCGAAGCGTACGGTGGCTTTAGAGCCTCACTCAAAAATATAAAAGGAAAAAAATCTGAATATTATTCTCTCTCCAATCGATGGATATCATCCGTCGATTGGATTCCCTATGACGTGTGGACACGTCGGCTGGACGGAACCTGTTAACGTAGAATGTCATAAACCATTTGAAGGAGCAGGTGATTAGCTACAATCCTAGAGATTGGTTTGTTAATAGACAAATAACAGCTTCTGTTACTTGGGCACAAAGGCTGCATATTTTTGGTGGAGGGGGGGGCATTTAGTACTAGCAGCCACACTCGGCTTGTGAGTTGAGAATAGAATGCTACAACTTGTCTCCATTTCAATGCAACTTTAAGGGCTGTATAGCATTAATGACCAGAGATGGAGTCTCTGGTCAAGCAAAAGTATGATTTAAAACAGTGAAGTGGCTCCATAGTGCTACTGGGATACTAGTAGTTTTTTGTTGAGTGTGACATGCACAGTGGTACTCTTGGCAGGACACATTATTCAAATGGTCGTTGCATTCATCATGTCCATCTATAGCTGTCGGGGACAAACAGGTTTCCTTGAGGGAGACGGTACCAGGCTCGTCCCATAATGAGAGCCATTTGGCACACACCAGAATTCGGACCCACGCTGCGGCTCGGCCTCGCCCCTTTTCAGGGCACTCGTGAGGTCCAATCTTGGCCCGCTGCCACATTCTCACAGGCGGCGTTTCTTGAGGGTAGGGCAGTAGGGAAGAGAAGTTAAGTTGGAAACAATGATGTACTTAAGGGGCAAATATTGTGCAAATGAGATCTGCACACAGAAAAAGGCCTTACGCAAGCTGCCCGTCAAACACTCAGCGTGACACAGGGCAAAGGTCACTTCCCTTCATGGGGACTTAGTGCAGTAATGCAGCCCTTACTTAAACGCCTCTATCCGACTGCCAAACGGTAGCGTGTCTCAGGGGTCAAAATGTCCTCAGCCTTCTCCATTGAGTCCATCTGACAGGAATCTAAACACTGTAAGAATAAAAAGAGTCTGAAATCTATTATACATCTCCCCTTCAGGCAACTAATGGTTGATTCACAAATAAACCATCACGATCGTCATCATCATTTTGTGTGGAAATCCCATAGGCAAAAATTGTGTTTCGTTGAATGTTGTGACCTATCAAACTATGTGACCGGACGTCACCGAAGCTCTTACGTTTTGTGGTGTTGAAACCTAATATCGTGACCCATCAATTCTCGCGACCGTAGATGTTCCGCCCATCCAGAGCAGGGGGAGCAATTGAGGAGCATGGGAAAAGCATCTTTGGCTGTCTTTGACCATAATCATCAAAAAGTTAGGGGAAACGCCACACAACTCTTTGTAGGCTTCATGGCTGTGCCAGCCAGTGCGCAAAAATTGTAAAAGGTTACAAACTGCTGCAGAACTGCCGATATTGATGTAGACAAACCGATATATCAATTGGACTTTGGTTTATACAAAAATGACAGCTTCACTCCAGACCTATAGATCCCTTATATCAGACAACGTCACACTAATAGCAGCCCACTTTCAGATGCAGTTGAGGAAGAATGCTTAGGAAGTTTATTGTGACCTCTCCCTCTTTAAACATATATAGGTTTCAGCTTTTCTGCAGTGTAAGTGATAATAGTTGTCCTCAAAACCCCACCTCCAGTCGCTGTCAAATCTAGCTGTGATACGCACGGAGGGAGCACTCCCCTTGACCACCAGAGCCTGCCTGCTCGCTCCAACTGCCGGCACTCAAACCTATTGTATGTTTCGTCGCACGATGGCGTCTTCCAAGACAAATATGAGCCACGGTGAACGGATACAATTAAGAAAAGTCTTGTTTAATGGTCTACTTAATTTAGTACTTGATTTGTCTCCCATCGTTTTGGTGGTCTATCTATTCTATTGTAATGGTATGCTGTCTTAGAGGAAGAGTGCTGATTTGAACAGGAAAGTATCTAAGTATCAGTGATGTTTTCTTCACTCCCCAGTGTACTTCAGCTCCAATTAGCAAGGACTGCTAGCTTCCTCCTGTTCATTCTGAGTGCATGCCTCTCTCTCCCTATGCTCTTGGACTATGCTCCAATGTTGCCAATGCCTTGTTGTGTGAGGATCACAATGAGTGGCCACAACAGAATGCTTTGCTCTGGTCTGAAAGGCCCTGGAAGGGGCATTCACAGCGCAGCTCCTGCCGGCCCTCTGCAGTCATTAGGAGCCCTTCTTCTCTGACAGAGTTGGGCTGAGGGGGCGCGCCGCTGAGCTCTGTCTGTCTCTGATTTAGCACAAGCCTCTGGCAGTGAGTGGTCTTTCAGAGAAATGTTTAATTGGAGAGGGGTTACGTAAGTCAGTCATAGCCATCTGATTCTGCCCGTCACAATGTGGGCTCTGTTGTAGAGCAGTCTCATCATGATTCTGCAGTGATCGTCCTGTATATAGGACCTAGAATCTAGGTGATTCAGCTCACGTTTCATTCTCTCTTGTCAGTCCTGTGTGTGTGTGTGTGTGTGTACACTGACAACACTCATCAATAATCATCAAAATCAATCTCCGTTGTTCGCATAACCAAATGTGCTGCCATTAAATCATTGTCCGTGTAATCCGGAAAATAAATCCGCTCACTGAAACAAATCAATTGCCTAGATAATATCTAATGCATATCAAAGGTTTTCATTGACGAAAATGACAATGACATTAGTGTGATGAGTGCCATCGGAGAGAGGAATGGCCAGGTCAAGACAGAGGTCTCCATGCCACATTATGTAATTACACAGACCGGTCCTCGTCATTGGCCTCTGACTTTGCAGGCCTCACAGGGTCACTGTGAGGTTCAAGTCGCGTTCCCGGGCTATGAATGGTGGAGGGACCCATGTGCGTGGGATAGAGAGAGAGTGTCAACTATGCCCTCAGGGAAGGAAAAGTAATCGAGAGCCATCATGCAGCGTTACCTTTCCCCCAAACGCCGGACAATATTGAAACAGTGAATCATCCCTCGTCTCCCTGTGACTGACCCCCCAAAGACGTTGGAGTGCACAGCGGTTCTTGAACACACACAGCGGTTCTCTTCCCTCGATCCCTCTCAAGGCTTGACGGTCACATTTGGCTGCCTCATATTCCAAAAGCATATTTGCTGTCCGTCATGATAAGCAAAGTAATGGGCCAATGGGAAACTAGTGTCCTCTGTGCTCAGTACGATATACCCACTAGCATATTAATCGTATTAATTGTATGTAAAGAAAATAAGAAAAAAAAGCTGCCTTTGCATCTGTCAAGTTGTAACATAGTGATTTATTCCAATAAATCTCATTTGGAGCTGCTGCAGTGAGGGGTCTGCTCCGTGCATTGGGTTCTTTGTACGGCAGCACTGTGATGGAGCTAAGGGGGGGCAGAGGAACAGGGGAATTAAAGCCATGGAGGGGTTCACACAGGCAGTCAGTCAATGTAATCAGTGGACTGGCCTAATCCCTAAAGAAGTGTGCCCATGCAATCAAGTGTGTGTGTGTGTGTGTGTGCGCGCGCGCGCGCATGCGACAGGAGAAAAAAGGGAAATGTCCGAAAATGTGTGTACTTTAGAGACAGTGAGTTCCTATTGTACGTCATTCTGGGCATAGGGAGCCGTCTGCTGCAGCAGGGCTGAACAGAACAGAGCACCTAACTGCAGTGCAACAGCCCCAGGGCTCTGAACTCAGGGTTTAACACAGGAGGAGCTGGCCCTGATGAGGAGACTGCTGAAATCCTCTCCCCTCACCTCCCTGCGCCACTGCAATGCTGCATGCGCTTAGTTTATGACCAATAAGACTGCCTCTCGATGCCAAGAGAGAGGGAAAGGAAATATGCGATTCAAAGCGGCGGCAGTTATGCATCATTTGCATGATGTGTCGACTTCAGACAAGAACTGATCTAAAACAAAAGTTAACAGTTCTAGTCGGCAAGCAACGCCACTGTGCGATGGTCCATGGGAGTATTAAATACTGAGATTTACTGGGAAAGTTGGTCATTTCTCGTACGAAGCCACCATGGTGCAATCGGCTTGGACGAGTTTCTATAAAACACTGGCCGTGTTTTAAGGGAATTAAGGGACACCGGGCAGGAAGGGTGATCTTTGCCGCTGCAGTGCACTAGTGACTCCTATGGGCTGGGACTCCTACTACGGGCTGGGACTCCTATGGGCAGGGAATGGGATGGGAGCAGTAAGGACATAGGAACTACGGTGAGCAAGTAGAATACTAGAGCAGTGGCAACACAGAAATGTGTGGGGAGGTTGCATTGGCATATAGTGATTAAATTGTGCAAAACATTTGGTAATATAATTGGATATCTAAATGAAAATAAATCGAATACAAGAATAATGTCGGCTACTTTTCCTCTCTGAAAATGTACCACATGTCTCTAATTAAATGCACGCCTTAAGAACCGACAGTCACATAATGTTACTTGCTCTATCTCATTTACATGAGTGACAGAGAAAGAGTTAAGGGTTGTCTGGAAGTGTTGAACTGACAGCCTGCATTCTGCCTATGTCGGGGATCTCAGAACTGGCACTTAGGGGGTGGTTGGGGGCAGTGATCCCAGGCCTACTGACAAAAGGCTGGCGGGCATGAGGTGGGCATGAACCATGAACACGCTCCCATTCCTTCCCGACGCCTTGGGAGACGCCATAGCAACCAAATGGAGAGAACCGGGCCCTCCTCACCATTCCATGCATGCCCGACATGCTCCTTTGTCAAGTCTTCCTCTTCTGTGGTCCTTGGAGCAGAGATAACGGACATGTCTTTAATGTTGAGCATGGTCCTCCTCCCTCCCGCCCTGCTGGCCAATGGGCCATCTCTCCTCTACCGCAGGGCTCCCTTGCATCAAGTTCAAGGCAATGGTGGCAACTAAGCGTTGGCTGTGATTATGCCATGGCTGTGCCGTTTCAAAAGGCCCTGCACCGAGTCACGCTTTCTGCAATTGCGCCACAGTATGAATCTTAAAAATTCTGGCACTTTTTTTAAAGATTTGCATTGCAGCCTGCAGAATCCTAGAGGCATTAATGGACAATCGGAACTTTCTTCACAACACTGCTTGAGAATTCCGGCATTCGTTCAGCACATGGGCACGACTGCTCCCTTGCACTCGGCATACAAAAGGGTGATTGTGTGGAGCCCGGGAGTAAAGCTCAGTACCCAGTGGGCGCCCGTGGAAAATGGGCAAGTTGACTCCCTCACTAGGGAATACTGACATCACACAGACGGTATGTTCTGCTGTCCTGGCGCTGCTCCTCGTTTAGTAGCACAAGCAGCCGACAGAATAAGGCATCAGGCTGGCCAGTCCTTTAATTGCATTATGAAAGTGTTTACAAGCTTTATGAAACAGATAAGAGTTTACAAGAGATTCATTTTTGTTAAACACATTCTTTGATTTCATTCCAGCCACCATACGAACCACGATCATAAGGATTCCATGAAAAATGTATCTTTATAAAAAAAATATTAAGCTCTATTTTTGATACATCACAGACAATTGAAGAAATGTTCTCATTTTATAATGGAGCCAAAAGGGGCGAGCTGTCTAAAAGAACATGTGTGTGTCCTTGTGTCCAATCCATCCACACCTCTGTTGTCACCAATAACATGGCATCAACATACATGACAGAGATCCACAGGGAAGGCAACTGACGCAGAATTCTGCGGCTCACAGCCTGGTCTTAAAACTCTCTTCCAGTTGTTGCCCACATCCATGATCAACCCCTACATACACCCCTTCCTGCACATTTAGATCAGCTAACACAGTCTGTCCCTTCCTTCCTTCTCTACAACACCCTGGCCAACACTCCAGGCATCCTAGACCATTCTCCATCAGTGTTGCCAACTCTCGTCAGAGAAATAAGCCAACCCACCCCCAAATAAAAAGCAAGCCAAATCTTGCGAGAGAAATAAGCCAAATATCACCTCCCAAAACAAGCCCAATAATATGGCCATATATTCCTAATAAAAAAATATTAGATGCATGGTATATAATGATTTATGTTTTGGTATTTCTAATAACATTACACACATACTTGAAGTAGAGACACCAGACCGATTCTATCACTGGAAAAGAAGCCACCGTGTTTTTAAAACAAGCACCACCCCCCCCCCCCCCCCCCAACTCAACTCTCTATAATAAAGCAATGATGCCTTAAAATGACGCATGCACAACTATTCACAGCTATAAGTAAAACTAATATTTTAACTGAATCCACATACTTTATACATTACAGCTGATGATGTTCCACATTCCCCAGGGTTCCTGGGCCGGCTACTTAGCATAGAGCTTTGAAATACAGATTCATAATTAGATTGTCGTTTCTTTCCTGAGGGTGACAGACATAACTGTGGCAGTCAGTCTCTGGTATTGATATTTGATGAGAGACCGACTAACGCATGCATCTCCAAGTAGGATGAGACCTGGGGAAACCTCCCACCGCAGATGGGTTTTGATCAGCCAGTCCCTTTCATTCTTTACCCTCCTGCTCACGGTACGTGCGCTTCCCATTCACCAACTCTCCGTACCCAGCTACCAATTACAGTGTGGGGAGAACACAGGTGTGAGGGAGTGGGACCGGGTTTGATGCAAAGACAGACATTTATCTGTGTGTGTGTGTGTGTGTGTGTGTGTGTGTGTGTGTGTGTGTGTGTGTGTGTGTGTGTGTGTGTGTGTGTGTGTGTGCGCGTGTGTTACCGTGAAGCGTTCACGTAGATATCTTCAGGGCGCGTACTCTACATCTGCGTTTGCCACATCAAATCAAGGACATACTGACAGCTTGACACGAGGAGGCAAAGCCAGGCTACGCGCACTGAATCCCGAAACATCATGAGTGAAACAACTTCATCTCTTGCATGTGTCTGATGGCTTCCTTTGCAAATGACTGAGCATAAAGCTTTTCTATTGATTGGTAAACATGGAGGGAGGGTGTGTTACTGTGTGTTGGCTAATGCATACCTTAAATGGTGATGGAGTTAAGTGCATTCACTCTGATTTACTCCATCACTTCACTCATGCTCCTGTCAAAATGCAACTGCCTGGAAATGAACGCTGACTGAGAGGAAATATGCTCCATGTTGACATTTGAGAATATTATTCATCCACTTCAGGACAGGCCAGACAAACACACTCAACAGTAACTGCTGGCATGGGTTATGCTGACAAAATCAAAAAATATCTAGCCGTCGATAATGTGAGGATATTTTGGGGATGATTGTCAGTGCTTTCAGAAGAACATTTTGGTGACATAGATAAAGACTGTTCATTTCATCCGGCCAGAACAATCGAACAAGTTCAGAAAATGTAATCACTACTGCAATGCAGCCTTTAACAGTAGCATTATTTGTGACTTAATGTCCTGTCACAATACCAACCTGCAATCATTTAGTTTAGAGACCAGGCGGGGCTTTCAAAGTGTGAGGTGCACCCTCCTGGTGGAGTGCCAGAGAATTGCGTGGAGAGACACGAGTTGAAAAGGACAGTTGCTGTTACTTTGGATGAACAACATGAAGTTACAGATGAATGATATGTTTAGATGGCTGTCATGTCGGATACAAAATAATATTCAAGCAGTGCAAGAACCAGGTGCTCTGAGCCTTTGATTAGACAGCGGTCATTATCCAGATATAACACGCAGCTGAATTCAGTGATCAGAATCAAGCATTCAACCAAGCCGTGTAATAAATAACTATGTATACTATATTGGATTGCCTACTGTACACTCTCTCTAGGTCGTCCTTGGACGAGCCCTTCAGCAGCGTCTCCAGTCATCTTGTCACAAAAAACTAAGCTTCAGAGTTCAGACCTCTCAAAACAAAATAATTCGACAACTTCTCTGCGTAAAGCTCTGCTCTCTCTCTAGGTCGTCCTTGGACGAGCCCTTCAGCAGTGTCTCCAGTCATCTTGTCACTGTCGCTTCAGACCTCTCAAAACAAAATGATTCAACAACTTCTCTGCGTGAAGCCCATGAACCACCTAATTCCAACACACCTTTCTAGTCTGCAATGGCTCAGGGTAGAAGACGGGGTTATGCAAATAAAAATGGTTTGGTAACTATTTAAGACAGTGCATGTCCTCAGTACCCTCATACTGGACCAACTACTTCTCTAAAGTGAGTGACACCCACAGGCACAATATTAAGAGGGTACTACCCACATTTAGAACATATTATCATTGTGCTACTCTGCCACCGGTTTGAATGAACAACAGAAAAACATCCAGAGGCCTTTTAAATAGAATGTAAATATGGACGGGTCTCCTTAGCATGTGTCTGTTAAATGAGACGGGGTGTGTGTTAGAGACAGTTGTGACGGCACAGTAGTTGTAATCCTTCCCCTTGTAAAGAACCAGAAGGTATAGGGCCTCCTACCTTTAGAACGTGCATGCTAACTCCTCTTAAGCTGTGACATCATAATTCCTTTTAATGTCATAATTGAATGATTGAATTCAGAGAGACCGTAGCTAGTCACTATTCAGCATGGGGTCTGGCAGGGTTTAGGAGCTAGAGAGACCGTAGCTAGTCACTATTCAGCATGGGGTCTGGCAGGGTTTAGGAGCTATAGAGACTGTAGCTAGTCACTATTCAGCATGGGGTCTGGCAGGGTTTAGGAGCTAGAGAGACTGTAGCTAGTCACTATTCAGCACGGGGTCTGGCAGGGTTTAGGAGCTATAGAGACTGTAGCTAGTCACTATTCAGCATGGAGTCTGGGTTTAGGAGCTATAGAGAGACTGTAGCTAGTCACTATTCAGCACGGGGTCTGGCAGGGTTTAGGAGCTATAGAGACTGTAGCTAGTCACTATTCAGCATGGGGTCTGGCAGGGTTTAGGAGCTATAGAGACTGTAGCTAGTCACTATTCAGCACGGGGTCTGGCAGGGTTTAGGAGCTATAGAGACTGTAGCTAGTCACTATTCAGCACGGGGTCTGGCAGGGTTTAGGAGCTATAGAGACTGTAGCTAGTCACTATTCAGCACGGGGTCTGGCAGGGTTTAGGAGCTATAGAGACTGTAGCTAGTCACTATTCAGCACGGGGTCTGGCAGGGTTTAGGAGCTATAGAGACTGTAGCTAGTCACTATTCAGCATGGGGTCTGGCAGGGTTTAGGAGCTATAGAGACTGTAGCTAGTCACTATTCAGCACGGGGTCTGGCAGGGTTTAGGAGCTATAGAGACTGTAGCTAGTCACTATTCAGCACGGGGTCTGGCAGGGTTTAGGAGCTATAGAGACTGTAGCTAGTCATTATTCAGCACGGGGTCTGGCAGGGTTTAGGAGCTATAGAGAGACTGTAGCTAGTCACTATTCAGCACGGGGTCTGGCAGGGTTTAATAGGAGCTATAGAGCGGCTGCTTGGAAAACATAAGGTTCCCGGTTTGATTCCCAACTCCTCATGGCTGCATGTTGAAGTGTCCTTGAGCAAAACAATGAACTCCCTAACTGCTCCCGAATCGATGAGCAGGTGCCTTGCATGGTTGCCTCTGCCGTTGGGGTGTGTGAAATGCACTTTGTAAAGTGCTTCGGATAAATAAATGCTTTGTAAATGCACCATTAATTAGCCATCTGTCCGCTCCAGTACTGTATATTGGATAGCTTTTATTGATCCCGCAGACGCAGCGTAAATTCAGGCGCCAGAGACAGCACAGCAGTAAAAGTTACAGATACAGGGCATAGACCGGTACAGAAGAATAACGACACGTCACAACAAAAGGCACCCTCAAACAAACAGTAGTACTTTGCTTTCTGGATCAACAGAATTAGCCCTTCACTAAACCCCACTCCAAAACAGACTGTCCAATGCCAATCCAAATAGTTTAGTAACCGTTGCGAAGGATGGCAAGCTTTCGACACCTTAGCTTAACGTGGGCAATAATACTTACTAGTTACTAATCAGTATCACCGTAGTCTTACCGTGCGTTACATAAAAACTCCTGTCTGACGGTCATTAAAGTTGATTGAGTTGGATACCGTTTCTCCCTCTAATTCCTTGTATTTCTAGTAATGGTAAAGAAAAGTTTAGAGATAAGGGGTTTAGCACTGACGAAAATAGAGCCCATGGTATTTTGTATTTGTTGATGACATTTGTGTGTTGTTTTTTTGTTATGTTGATGAATACATAGGACCACAGTGGAAAACTGGAAACAAGTCCCCAGGACCTTGTTGCGTTGATCTTGTTGCGTTATCCTTTTAGCCTTAATGTCCGACTGTACCACGTGCGGTTTACATTTCTTCTGACTAACAATCAATTCTTCATACTGTATATTTGGCTAACTCTGCATCTTTTCTTATTACCTCTTACTTTTGGTTTCCATTTATACTGTGCTCTTGCTGCGTGCTCTGGCACTCACTAAACGGTGTGCATGCATGAGTGTGCAAACTGAAACATGTCAACGGTACAACTCGTCCCTTTTACATGAATCTCTGTACGTTTTAACTGGAGCATTGTCTGTTACTCTGTTCACGAGGAAGAAACCTTGGTGCACCCGACTCTCCTTTTATTCTCCATTTCTATGTCAGAGATTGTCTGGCACAGATATGCCTTTGAAGCATAGAGCATAGCATAGGATAGGGTATGGTTACGATTCTGGATACCTATACCTATATATATATGTTTCTGTGTTCATACATAATGTCCATGAATACGTATTCTGTTGTTGCTTGCGTTTGTATTTTCTGTTTTCTGCGTTTGTAAAAAAATCTAAATAAAGTACTGATCATAAAAATAAAAAAAAGAACTGCAAACTCACTCCCAATCTTTCACCATAGTCTGAAAACCCACCTCTTTTGACTCCATTTTAGCCTGTAAAAAATCTAAATAAAGTACTGATCATAAAATAAAATAAAAAGAACTGCAAACTCACTCCCAATCTTCCGCCATAGTCTGAATTTTGACTCCATTTTAGCCTGTAGCCGTGATGACCTTACAGCCTTACAGTATACAAAGGCTCAATTTATGTAACTTCGATAGCTTTTTATGTAGACATAGCACTCTATAGTGTTTATGACTAGTTTCATTATATAGATATTCCACTGTTAGGTTCTTAGCTTGCGTAAGATTCATGATGACTGTTTATATGTATTACCATGTTTTTGTTCTTGCTCACTGTAAATCGCTCTGGATTAAATGCCTGTAACTTAATCTTCCATTAACAGTCAGAATTGCAAATTGCAATTACCGTACATTACAATATAACCATGGACTTAAAGGCGAATGTTGTGATGCCACTGTCTGGCCACGGCCAGCATTAATGCCCACACACACACATTCATACCAGAGAGCTTTGCTGCGATTAAAACGAATCCTGCTGCGCATTTTCAGAAAGTGCACTTCGTTTGGCAGGTGTGAAGGCTCATTCGAATCTTAATGCGTATCAAAGAACCGCATTATACTCCGAGCAAAAACGGGGGTTTCGCTTCGGGTTTGGTCGAATGAGGAGACTGAAGCCCTGATCGAAATGAGGACGAGTACAATGTACATTAATCAATTGCTTAAGAAAACACATAAACACTGCAGTGCAGTGTAACAGTATTATAGCCTACAGAATATTCTGTCTGTCTGTGTGTGCCGTAAACATGGAGTGCTGTCACTGTGTGTAAACATTTTGCGCTGCTGTCTGTTATATCAGTGCCGCGCGCTCAGCGCTGTGCCTCCATGCCCCATGAGTATAATTTTATCACCATAGATTTCACTGTGTAGGCTAGTTTATGAATGGAACACATTGATAAAGGTCCCCCCTGCTGCGTTTCCAATTGCTGCGGATGACAGTGTGAAGGCAAACCGCAGCAAATGAAATACCGGTAGGCAAGAATCCCAAATTCTCCGCGTTGAGTCTACCGAAGTATTAGGTGAGAATGTGACCTGACTGATGTTGAATAGTAGCTTCCTGACACTTTGCCATGTAACATTTATTAGCATGTTGACCATTAATTTTACTCTACTATTCTACTATATTAGGAAAATAAAGGCTGTCTTTACTAGCAAATCTCAATCTTATAGAAAATGCCTGCCTCAGGCTATCCATGCTCTCCTACGAAATGATGATGGATGGAACAAGCTCTGTGTCCTCATTGCAACAGAGCGTGTTAAACGTTAAAATAATTTTCCTGGGAGCAGAGAAACAGTGTGCGGACATCCCTTCCTTTTCATTAAACCACTGAAGAGACACAGTCTCGGTATTAGTTATTGTACAACCCCTGCTCTGTTTGTGTGTGAACAATCAATGAGAATGAGATTCTTCTCTGACCTGGTGGAGATCGTTCCCCAAGGTGAACTCCTGGAAGTACCCGGGGGCGGCCGAGGAGGCGCGGACAGCCTGCCACAGCTGGTGCTGGCAGCCTCCCAGGTAGTGGGAGCGCACCCCTGGCAGGAGGCTGTAGTTCCTGAACACGTAGGCCTTCAGTGGAAGGCCCCGGTTCACTATGGTGCTCACTGCTGACACCTGCAGGACGGCACATGTCGTCAACAGATGTTTTTTTTTGCACACAAACTGTAGCATTTCCATGGATTAAAGCAAAATGAAAGCTCACGCTTGAAAAAATGAGCATGGCCAAGTCCTTTTATGTGACACACACACACACACACACACACACACACACACACACACATGCGCGCGCTGTTTCCTAAACAATTAACACAACTATGTAGAAATTATGTTTTAGTGATATTGTTCCTGCTATTCCACATACTAGTACCAATCAGGTGAATAAATCACAGATTGAAGCTTTAAGTTAACCTTTGCTTTTAAGAAATATCCGACACCATTGGGGTTTTGTGGAAAATGCTTCAAATCGTATTTGCTAATTTGACCACTTTAAATGGTCTAATCTTTAGAAAACAAAAACTGAAAATAGCCGATCTACAAGTGCTAGTCGAACGGCTATTTTCAATGTGGTTGCCAACGCAGTCGGAAGTCGCGGTGGGATTTTGCCCCTACTGGATCTATGGAATCCAAATGACTGAAATCTGTCGTGGCGACAGAGCTTTAAATCCATGCAAGTACTTTACATTGTGCTGTAAACGGCAGGTCACGCAAGTCTGCAATTGGACATATGAGGGTTAAAGATTGAAGGGAATATAATATAAGCCTGAGCTTAAGCTTTATCCTCTGCTGACGTCACATGGTCACAGACGTCACAGATGTGGCATATACTGTACATTACATAAACCTGTTTTAATGATGAAATATAACAAAAGTGGAATGCACCCCGTCCCCTCAATCAACTTCATAAAATTAATAGTTCCGGAACGGTCCATGAGTATGATTGGCTGAGCATTGGTCGAAATGCTCACATACTATACATACCAGTACCACTGTGACCACTATGATCAGTATCATAGCAGCAAACACATTGTATCAAAAAGTGTGATTTTCTAACATTACATTACATTACCACTTTTATTTGGGGTATTTCAACGCGAAGGATTAAAAGGGCTAGCTTGGAGATGCCCAAGTGTGAGGGGGGAATGGGCTTGCCAAAAAGTGTGATTTTATTTTTCTGTGTAGGGCAGTTGGGGACTACTCCTTGTAGTCAAATTGTAAAACATGTCTATGATTTTCACGTTGACATATTTGGAAACGGTTTCATAAAAGCAATAAGCCATGCAAGGAGGTGGTCTGCAGTGATTTTAGAACGCGCATTGCCCCTAACAATGCCCCTGAGCTGTTCTTTAACCACAACCTCTCAGGGCTTATTGCTTTATATTCTACTGTTCCAGCATCGACACCAACAAAATATATCACAGGAAAGAAAAAACACAGTGGTCGGCTTGGCAATGAATCAATTTAAATATCACCTCCAGCTGCAGAAGTTCAAGTCTGATCCTACCAGTACAACTCATTTTGCTCTGCAGGCAGGCTGGCTGAAGCATGACTGTTATGTTTTTACTTTGTCCTACGGCCGTGCTGGGTGCCAAAAATAGAAAATCTATACTCTCAAACTAGAGGAGTCACAGCTGCAACGCCTTGTGAGCTTGTAAATCTGCTATTTTCGGCGAATGTCAAATGAAGCATTGCAGTGCATTAAACCCTTCCGTGCACAATGCACATCCAAGACCTGCAGTGGAATATCAGAGCGAGGGGTGGTGCAATCAGACAGAGACAGAGCCGGCAGGCTTTCTCTGTAACCTCATTATAGACCTTCTGGGATAGAGGCTGACAGGGCCGTGCTACACCAAGAGACGACAGACAGGTAGCATCGAGACAGAACATCTTCTAACGCTCTCACCTTTGGGCAGTTGGGGTCTCTTGAAGTTTCCACCATGAGATCAGCGCCCATCCTTTCTCTGTGGAGTAGATGAAAAGGTTGATGTTACACAGGGTGTACTACTTTGATTTACGCTTTCTTTGGTTTAGACTTTCCTTTTGCTCATTCCACGGACGCCCGATCCTTACAAACTATACCTTGTTGTAAAGGTGACTAGTCTATGATTAAAATGATATTAAATACAATACCAATTGGTACAGTTTAGTTCAAATAGCCAATCTACAAGCTCACAAAGTGTCGATGTAGATTGGCTAGCTGAACTGTTTTAAAATGTATCTCCATGAGGCAGCTTGATGTACAAGTACACCCCCCTGGACATGAGTTTTGGTATGACCCGGCCAGGGATCGAACCCCGAACTTCCAGTCTCAGGACGGACACTCTAACAACAGGGCCACTGAGCTGGTACAATACTGATAATGAATGATCAAAAATCTGAATGTGTAAATATTTTGTGAATAGTCATCCCACAATATGAAAATCGAGGTATTTGGTCAGAAATATGATATTTGAATTTGCCCATAATTTCCCAGTCCTAATAATAAAGTGTAAAACTGACTTGACGGTGTTTTGACATTATGTCACACAGTAGAACTGACTTGAGGATTTTCTCCCAGGCCTCGCTGTCATAGAAGGCATGGCTCCAGCCCATCTTCATTGTGCCGACGATGAGGTTCTGCTTGAAGACGTCAGAGCCCAGCTTCCTGTACAGATCGTCACATTCACTGAGTGGGAGTTGGAATACACCCAGCATGAAGCCCATGATCGCTCCTGTGGAGTGGACATAAAATGTGTATAAATGTGCACTGAGGCAGACGCACACATACAGGCAATTACCCACGCAAACGCAGACACAAAATGATTGAGAGACAATAGGAAGCCTTTTTATAAACACACCCTTGTCAACAGGGAGTCCAGAAAATTCAGCACGTCTCCAGTGAACGCCATTAAAAAGGTATGGGAGTTGTTGACAAAGAACCACAGCAGCAACGTAAAGCTCATCCTCCTCTCCGTCCCTCGGCTAGTCAAGCCCTAAGGGCTACTGACAGGGACTTGATGGATTATCTCTTAAGGATATCATTACACTGGGCTCATCCATTCCCAGCCCGTGGATGTGATTATCATGGCCAGAGCAGTGATGTTCTGTTTGTGTCGACATTACCATAATGCATGCACACCCAGTCATCATGTAATTTTAAAGAGAAAATTATACATCACTATATTTGCAAAGCTTCTGTGAAACAAATTCTCTCAGCAATTCATTACAACAACGTCCGATTCCCGTTGTAAACATGTGCATGACTTCCACTCTCTGCACTGTCGTCAAGTCTAAATAAAGAAATAAGGCCATGGCATGGCCCTCATTGGCATGGCAGAACATGGAGAACATAGATAAGGGGTAGGAGAATGATTTGGGTGGCCTGCGCTAGCCCAGATGCGGCACAGATGTGTTTTGAATCAATGTTGCAAATAAAATGTAATCTGTCGAGGACGCACACACGCATGTGCGTGTCATGACATGAATACATCCACAAAAGACGCAAAACATTACACGGCCTGTAAAAATACTTACTGTAGGACACAAATAGCTGACAGAAAATCGTCTGAATAAAGCATTTGTTGAAGATTAAAACTATAACACTGCTTAAATAATAATGGCCTTGGCTTTGTTATGGTCCAGCCAGATTCAGATTAGTGTGTCAGTGAGGCCACTGAGACCAGACAAGAACACAGTGGTAAATGGGTTAATGGGAGATTGCTACCGGCGGGTGCAGTTTTTAAATATAGTTTATACAACAATATATATCCTGTCTGTTGATTTAACTCTGAGAGCGTACACATTAATTCAAATGTACACTTACTTCAGTCTGTAACTCTGGAGTGTACACTCTCAGCGTTAAATTAACACTCCCCAGAGTCCTCAGATGACTGTAAATTGTCAATTTAAGTTCAAGGTCAAGGACTCTTAAGACCCTTTTAATACATAAAAAATTATGAAAAGAAAAGTACCATTTCTGCACCAAAAGTAATCAACAAACTATACTATAAAAACTGGTCAAACATTGGCCAAATTGTCAAATAATATTAGAAAGAAGCAAGGATTTAGAAAATAGCTGATCTACAAGCTCACATTAGATCAAACAAAATGTAATGTCTCAACTCTTACAATTCCAAGTGTGTGTCAGGGTGGAGGGTCCCCAGTACAAATAGGATTATTTTGGGGGGTTGGTTACCATTGGTGTATACTGTAGTGTACAGTATGTTTATGTTATGTAATGTGTACACTCCAGTCCTAACCTATGTGCCATATGGCTCAGGAACCGTTAAGTCCAAAGGCTACTTACACTATTTCTTACTTCACATAAAGAAGTAGGGCAGGATGCCAACCTACATACCTGTGCTGACTCCACAGATGTAATCAAACAGCTGGTAAATAGGTTTCCCTGTCAGCGTCTCCAGTCTTTGCAGAGTCTGAAGGGCAACCAGTCCCCTGAAAGTTTACACCCGGAGACAAAGAAATACACCAGTTCAGTCACATCCCAAGATACAAATACACTCACAACTCCATTCTCTTTATTCAGACCGCAGCCATCTTGAACAGCAAGGTTATACCTAGGTGACACTTCCCATAGACAGCCCATTCCTCCAAAGAGAAAAGTCCTCTCTAATTATATTAAACAACATCAAAATCACCAACATTGCAGCTGTAGGGAAAGCTTGAATTATCCTCTTTCAATCTGTAAAGTGTTTGTTTCATAAAAATCCACCGTAGACATTTTATGAGCTACTTCCTGTCAAGAAATTCCTGGCAGATGATTTTTTTTCTAAGTGCTGGAGTTTGTAAGTGCTCGTTGACTATCACTCAACGGCCCATGTGTACCACCTGTTTAGAATGTGCACATAATGCAGGAGGCAGCAGGAGGTTGCTTCACTGATAACGAGTGCTTCCAAACTTTTTTTTCTACAATAAATAAGTAATTTCAAAACAATTATTGACATATATCCCCCCCAAACAAAATCTTATCAGGAAATGTTTTGACAACAATAAATACAGAACAAAAAATAATAATAATAACACGCACGCTTCATGCTAAATAAAACACATTACATACAGTTAAACAAACAAATGCACAATGTCCGTCACAGTTCCCTACCCCCACCCCACACATACTCTGATACTTAGAAAATAATCATCTGCAAGGAATTTCTTGACAGGAAGTTTTTTAATGTATAAAACATATTAAGATGAGAGAGAAGCTGATAAACAGCTAAAAGACACTCACATCCCAGCCTCACTATAGGCTCGTTGCTGGATCAAAATAAGTTAAATGGTATATGAAGAATAAACATACGCACACCAGTATTGCTGCTCCCAAATCTTTCATATATTTTTAAATATTTATGTAATTTGAAAGTGAAATATCCCTTTTTATAATGGTTGATGATTGATTTTTTTCTTAACAATTTTATCCCACGATATTTGTAACACCAGTGTCAATTGTCTAGTGTATTCCTGGGTGCTACACTCCCTCTGCGAACCTGGGGAGAGCAACAGACTGACCTCATGTTTCCTTCAATGCATGAGGAGTCCAAGATTATTCCCTTTTGCCAACCCCACCTAGGGTATGGATATGGGCACTGATGACGCAAGGAGAGAACACGCCCCATACCCCAAAAGTTGACCAAAGAAAACAGAACCCGTACCTCAACCCTCCTCCATCTATGGTCAGAACCCGTACTCCCCGGCCTTTCACAGGGTCATTGTATCCCACCAGAGTGAGGGCCTCTCGAACCGCGGCCCTCAGACCTGGGTCACTGACCTGTCTCAGGCGCAGCAGACACGGGATCACTTTCTCCTGAATGTCACACACACACACACACACACACACACACACACACACACACACACACACAAAGTCAGCAGGAAAATGTATTAAGTGATTGCTCCTACTGCAAATTAGTGCTTTGCCTGTGCATACAAATACAATGACCTACTACTATACTGTATTTTAAATTCTCCCCACGTAGTACCTATTAGGCTTTGATCTAAGTCCCTCAGACAAGTGAAGGCACAATTTGATTAAAATATGCAATGTGTTCAATGGGATACTCAGGCCACTGCACATAAGGGCATCTGTAATGCAGATGAACATTCAAGGGAGTCAGCATACTGTATAGCAGGCTGGCTGTGACATTAAGCAGCTCCACGCAGCAGCATGTGAGCCTGTTGCCACAACAAAAAATGGAATTCAGGCTGGCATTGGACAACTTCCACACAAACAAAAGCTATTCCTGATTCATGCTAGCAACCAACGACAGGATTATTATTATGTATGCGTTTTAAAAGGCAACAGCAAAACCATTATCCTCTTGACACCACAAGGTTGTGTCAAACTGAACCGTTGAGATTTTTTTACATGCTGATCAAGGAATCAGATGCCCTGTTAAAGCCTATAGGGCTGTCAGGATAATTACATTTTACTTGACGATTATTCGACACTCAAATAATTGCGGTTAACGATTTAATTGCATTTCTGTCGTTGAACATTGGAACATTATGAATGAAGATTCGTAACATCAATAGTGGAAATACCATGCTTTGAAATGAAAATGTTTTTTTTTCCCGCAAAAACATCTTTGTGATTAGGCGATTATGTAATAACTGTGACAGTGCTATTAAAGCCTAGGGCTGTTGGCCATTTACAATGAAAACACATCCTAACATAAAAAGTTCACCTTGACTGCCACGCCACGGGTCTCTGGGAACTCCATGAGGTGGTAACTGAAGTCCTCCACTCTGTTGGTGTAAACCCTTACATCTGAGGCCCTCCCAAGAGACTGGACCAGGGCCCGGGTCCGATTGTCCACACTCACCCTGGCAATTATCTAAGAAGAATCAAATACCAACCACATAACAGAAACCAGTTAGGGCCTCTTTTTTAATAAATATGTGGGGGTTTTTTAACTGGGGGGCATAGATGAAAAATTAAACATACAATTACACATTTGCAAAAAATAAACTGTTAACTCGGTTAGTAGATTTGTTTGTATTTTCAATCTGCTGCAGCCAGAGCCTGGAATGACATACTGTAAGAGAAAACATTTGAAACTGGACACTTTAGGGCCTTTCAAACACAGAGCACTATAATACAATAACGATATACATTTAGTGAACTATAATTATCTTCATATATATCGTTACAGTTATAGTACTTGGTGTGAATGACTAAGTGAGCTTTTAAAGTCTTTGTCACAGACATTCTGAATCTGAAAGACAAATACTCATGTCCTTCAACCTGTTGTTGCCCTTGTTGTTGTCTATTCGGCTCTGCTGCAGCATTGTGTTTTGTGCTGCTTTAACCGAATGTTGATTTCTTTCAGAATCTTTACCTTTCTCTCAAGAGACCTTGCCTTTTGCCAGGTTTAAATACTTGTATGTTTCTTGTGTTAAAAATAATCTGTAAAATCATTATCAACATTGCTTTGCATATATGTAAAGCGTTTGTAATATAGTTATTAAATAATGGTTTCGGTCAGGTGTGTCCATATCTCCCTACCACATGGAATACAACATAGCCAAAGTACATGCAAGATCTTATCAACAGTCTGTAGGCCTCGGTTACTTTCTAGGAACTGGGTTATTTTTGGTTAAACATTCCATGAATTGAACACGCCAGCCAGTGCATCATTACAGCATCACACGTCACACAGTAACGAGTCACATGGTTTGACATCACATGTTAAGCCTACGTATGTCATTGGAACATTTCCATGATATGCTCTGGCCTGTACTGTATGACCTACAGTATCATGTTTCACCTCCCTCGCATTTATGTTTTGTGCATACTTTATCAGCATCAGTACAGTGACAAAGACAGACCAAGATAAGTAAATGGAACACACAGACAGACACCTAACAACAAGCATATCCCTTAGTTTATATACAAAAGCAGCAAACTAAATTCACACAAGGTTACATGTCTGAACGTATGGCAGCAAAATTATAATTATAATTATTATAATTAAATTATAATTTGTTGGACATGTTTTTATCATCTTCATGACTTTGTCATTATGCTTATCAGAGCCATATCTTAATGCGTTACATTTTTTCTTTGTGAACTCATCTACCTCTGATGGATGCTGATAAATGGCTTGTATGATGCTATGCGACTGTATAATAAGTGTATAATGCTGAGGAGAAATTTTAATTAATTGCATTGAGTTTCACAAAATACACAATTGTGTGAAACCTAAAAACAGTGTAGTATATTACTTCCATTATCCACTTAAACCCTGTAGTTTCGTTTATTGACCCCTGGGAGTCTATACTTAGTCCCCTCCATATTTCCGCTTCTACGCAAAATCTCTTTGCCAAAAACAGCAGATCTACAATCTCACAACGTGCTGCAAAATGATGCATTGTGAACTTGTTGATCTGCTATTTGAGACATGACCAGAATAGGGACGCTAGGGTTGATGTGGTTAATTGTGCAGCCCTAAATCTGAACGTACCGCCAGACAACATACCTTTTCTCTTTGCAGGAGGAGTCTCTTGGCTTTCTCCTCTGCAGCTTTTTGCTCTTTAGTGACCGTGAGCTCGACAGGCTGTTTTTCCTGCACGTCCTCCGACATCTTCCCCTCCACACTCACAGCAGCACGTCTGGACTCTGCCGCCCTGAACTTGGGGACCAAGGGAGCAATGTAGTTCCCTACAAAGGCCTGGACAGAGTGACCTATGCCCTTCTTTTGTGATGATGGGGCGCTCGTAGCAGCAGCAGGCTCTGAAGCCGAGTTATTGGACACTTGCACAAGTTCACTAGTTTGTTGGCCCGGGGAGGAGATGGATGATTTGCCACCGCTGTCCACTTTCTTCTCATCCGTCTTAGTACTGCTGCTGAAGTATGCGTTGATGTGATGGGACAGGTAGTTGTACGTCTCATCCAGGTTGGCTGAGAAGGTGCTGGGGTGGAAGAGCTGTTGTGTGGCAGTAGCAGGTTTGGAAATGATTGCTCTGCTGGTCTCACTTCCATTTGGCGATGACGGCTTAATAATCTCTTCCGACACTTGTGTGGCAGCTTTCGTTTTGACAGTGGAAGCGTGAAGAACACGCCGCAGCTTTTTCTCCCCTCGCTCGCGGCCGTTCGGAGCGGCAGCAGTGGCAGTTTCCTGGGCAGCATTACAGTTCGGTACAGTGGTACTGACAGGAAGAGGAGTCGGAGTGGTAGTAGTAGACACAGTTGAGGTGGGTGTCTGTGTGCATGGTGTTGTAACAGTGGGAGGAGGGTGGTTGAGAGTAGGTATGGTTGTGGTCTCTTCAGCCTTTGGCTGAACTTCAAGGCTGGTCTCAACCTCTTTGCTCAGTTGGGAAGCATTGGGTTTGAGTCTAGCGATTTTAGACAAAAGTTCTGTTTGTGTGCTACTGCTGGCAGCACTGACAGCTTTAGAAACGCTGTCGAGTGTGTTCCTGAAACGTGCCATGTATTGACTGAGACCCACGGACCAACGAGAGGTCGAGGGGTTAAAACACAAGGAACTGGTGTGGAGTCCAAGCCGCTGTCTCGTCTGACTCGCTCTGCAGAGCCAGCCCTTCCGTCCTCGACCTCGCGGGTTCTGGACGTGCTTCCACCTGAGATAGCCAAAATCGTGGATGGCGGGCTGTCTTACGTAAAGCCTGTAATGGGAGGCACGCAAAGGAGACAGTGGAAGTGATGAAGCCGGCCTCTGAGCTTGCATGTGCCACAAGTCAATGGCTCTGCTCACTTTCAGCACCCAGGTCTCTGGAGCCCCCCTGTAAGCCATTGCTTTTTTAGGTCTTTGAAGTCACGTGTGTCAACTGTCATCTACTACACACTCTTGCTTTTCATAAAGCTGGTGAACAGGAGAAAAAAAAACATGATGCAAGCATGAGTGAAAGAAGCTAATGAAAACAAAATGCTATAAAATATAATGATGGTGATGAGATAGGATAGCTAGCATTAATCAAGTTCATACTTCATATTCTCCTTGTAACCCCCACTTTTATACTGTGGTTGACATTTAATATACACGCAACTATAAGCTGTTATGTAACTGCACTTCACATATCATCAGCATTAAGCTAGCAAACTGCAGAGTCAGAGATCAGTCAGCTAGACAGCCATGCTAACAACTGAATGAACAGAACTTGATGAACAACATACCAGTGTTCTTCATGGGAGCTTTTCAAGGAAGATATTCCTTTTCGCCATTCATTAAAATATAATTCAGATAGTGGTGAATGTATAAATACAGCATGCATTCACATTACACAGTCACCCAGACGAACTAACGTGTGTTGTTGTTGACAGTTTCTTTCCAGAATGGCGGATTGGCGGTGAATGTTCATGTCATCAGAGCCATAGAGTAAGACAGAAGTTACGACATTGAGGGGGCAGAAAACAGCATGGTCACGTGGTCCATGTACTCGCACGAGCCAGCCCATAGACTCCAATGCATTCCGTAAACTTCCGGTTGTCCCTTTTCAATCGAAGTCTATGTAGAAGAGACTGGCCCCATGAAGTGAACGGAGTTGTCGTAACTCTGTCTTACTCTATGGCTCTGCATGTCATCATCTGTCTGGCCTGTAATTGGTTGCCTATCGCCCGTCCCTAAGAATGGAACGTTTTCATTGGTTAAGGGATTCTCTGCCTCCTCAGCTGTGATGAGTGCTTTTGAATGACATTGTAGAAATAGACTAGTCCCAGGAAATTGTAGAAATAGACTAGTCCCAGGCCTAAAAGTGTAATAGCTTCAAATATTTTCAAAATAATTCTATGTGAGCTTGTATGTAGATCAATGATTATAAAATGTATGTAATAATACAAAATGTAAACGTAACTATAAGGTTTATTTGCCTAAGATTTTTTTAATATATATATATATTATTAAGGAAAAAAGTAATAGAAAAATCACACATTTAGACTCCATACTATCCATTTTTAAATGTTTATTTGATTTGAAATTGAGTAAAATTACTTAGTTACTTTCCACCACTGGAAATAACAGTAATCATTATAATCATTAGATAATCCATATTTATCAGAACTTTAATATTCATATGACTTACCATGAACCATGACCATATTTAACTAGTATAGATATTTTATTTATGTATTTGTTTATTTAGAGTTTACATAGTATCTACATAGCAACTTCATCAGCGTTGTTTGTGTGTGTGCCTGTTTGATCCAACCTGAACAGATGAGATTGACCACCATAATGAAAACGATATATATTTTAATGGCTTCAAATACACATCCTTTACAATGAGCAACAATGGCTGCATGAGGAAGAGCAGCAGCAGCTGGAGGAGACGCGGGTAACAACAGCCTTTTTAGGTAAACACCTTTTACCAAAAAAGCCTCTCCTGTTGCTGTGACCTGTAGATGTTGTTGGGGACTGACTGGGATGCGTGAGTGACTCACTGAAGGTCCAGACAAACAACAGTCTGTGAAGAATATGAATAGAGTAACTATATTCTATCAGTTCCAGGTTGTTAACCAACTGGTCTCTCACGCCATCTAAAGGTGTTGGAGAGGTACCACACAACCACAGATTCCTCCATGATCACAGCAAGCAAAATATATTGTATATTTCTATTTCATAGCCTATTTCAACAATGGTATATAGAAGCTATTATTTTACCATATGTTTCCAGCAAAGATTTACTTTTCATGTTTGTCATTACTGTTTATAACACCAGGATTCATTTACGAAATATTAATAGAATAAGTCATTTTTTACCCAGGCAAACATAGGTATATAGCCAGCTACTTCCAAAGAAGTTTCAAAAGTTTTCAAAAATAGCAAAAGTATCAGATACAAGCTGACAACATGTCGCGATGTGCAGCGCTGTGAACTTGTTGTATATCTGCTATTTTCAGACTGTGTCATCGTGTTTCCTTTCCCCAGTACAGTACATGCTAGGTTGACATGGTTGTGGTTGAGACTATGTTTGGAAGGTTTACTGATGGTTGGAAAGCCTCAGCCTTGGTTGCAGCAGCAGCAGCAGCAGAGATCCTCTGATGATTCCAGGACTTGCTAGATGTCTTCATTGTCATCTGGAGCACAACACAACACAATTAATCAATCAATCAAGATGTAATGTTTAAAAGAAAAAGTGCCTCAGAAACCCTTTAAACTGCATTATACTTTTTATTTCAAAATAAGACAAAAACAGCCCATCTACAAGCTCACAATGCGTTGCATCGCCTCACATTGTGAACTCTTGGATCGCCTATTTTCACTATTTGTCGTATGCCCAAGTATAAGGCTTTAGTCTAGTGGTTTAAGAAAATGTTCCCAACCTTTCTTTCTACTTTTTACAAATGTGTGTACTACACTAGTAGTGTAGTTTGACAGGCTGTGTCTGTGCTGATCATATAAAATACAGATAATATATTTCAGTGTACAGTGTAGTCACTACACTGCACATACACTACACTGTAGTGTAACAGATTGTGTGTATAAAAACAGATATTTCATATCGTCTCTGTCAGGTGGAAACCTCATATGTCCCAAACTGTTACTTTTCAGCATTCAAAAAATATGTAATGTTTCATGTGCTGTATATACACTAGTGTGTGTGTGTGTGTGTGTGTGTGTGTGTGTGTGTGTGTGTGTGTGTGTGTGTGTGTGTGTGTGTGTGTGTTTCCGCGCTGATGGTATTATCAAATGTTAAAGGTTTTACTTCAGCCAGCTCCATCTTCCTCTCCCAGGTGCGGAGGCTGCTCTGCAGCTTGTTGTGTCTGTCCTTGACCTGCATGTATTGCAGGACTCCAGGAACGCTGTATTCTGCCAGCTGACTGCATAGCTTCTGGTTCAGCCTCTCTGCCGTTGAAAGCTCCTGACCACGAGAGAGTCAAGGTTAGAGGTGGTCTTTGTCACTGGAATAATGTTAGTAACTAAGTCGTTAATTTACTCAAGTACGATTTTGATTTATTTATTTGATCCCCATTAGCTTGCTGTACATGACAGCAGCTACTCTTCCTGGGGTCTCAAAACCATCATCGACAAAAACAAAAACACTACTGCGCTAAAATACAATTTCTAGGTACAATTTACAATTTAGGCATTTAGCAGACGCTCTTAATCCAGAGCGACTTACATTAAGCAAGAACAAAAAACAGATAGTACAAAAATAAAGGAAGGAAACTTTTACTTCCTACATCTCGGATCCACATATTGTACTTTTGGTACTTTAAGTATATTTTGATACTAATCCTTTAGGCTATTCCAGGACTTAGACTCTGAGTACTTTTTCCACCCCTGTGTGTGTGTGTGTGTGTGTGTGTGTGTGTGTGTGTAACAGACCTCTTGGACCTGGGCGGTCTCCGCCTCAATCTTCAACAGCAGATCCTTCCTGTTGGCGATGTCATTACTCAGCTGCTGTGATTCACACGTTACGCTCTGCAGCTTCTTTTGCTGACACACAGAGAGAGAGAGAGAGAGAGAGAGAGAGAGAGAATTGATGTATTGATGTTGGGCAGAAACATTGTATCTGATCCACAAGCAGATCTACAAGCTTGAAACATGCTGCAAAGTAATGCGTTTTTTGAGCTTATCAATCTGCTACTTTTTTGCTGTTTCTAAATTTGAATTTATACAGTATGTGTAATGACAACGCATGAAAACACTGTGAACCTGCTGATGTGTGTGTTAAACCAAACTAACCATAAACAGTTTGTAGATCAGCTATTTTTGCACCCAACGTATACGATGGAGCTACCTTGTTGGAGGTGAGTTGTTGGGTGCTTCCAGACAGCAATTTCAGTCTTAGCAGTTCGTTGTTACTCTCGTCAATCTTCCCCACGTGTTCACGGTTTCGGATCGTCTGGTGCTGGAATTCAGCCTGGATGGATGTACATCACAAAGTGTTCAGCCGCAAAAAAAGTAAATACTATATTTATTTGAAAGCAGAATTTTTTCAACTGAAAAAATGCACTTTAGCCTTTAGTAGTTTAAACTCTATCAATCATTTAGCTCTGGATTCTTTGGAACCCCCTAAACTTATGCATTGGGGGGTTGGGGTGGCGGGGACTTGGGCCAGGCACAAAAAGCTCTCCTCCTACGCATACCATCGAAGGGATGAGCTGCGCGGGGGGAGGAAAAAAAAGATAACCTAGCTGGAGCAGGAGGGAGTGGTAGGGGGCGGGGGTGGGTGGGTAGAGGGCGGCTGTGTGTGCAGGGAGTACAGACAGGGAGGGAGAAGCTAAATTCCAATACCGCAACTTTCACACTCGCTCACTCTCCTCGCGTCCTCCACTCGCTCCTCGGCTCCGCCCCCAGCGAGGAGGAGAGGATTCGATGCGAGGACAGAGTGGTGGTCGAATTTTCCTCTAGAATCGGAATGTACTAAGCTGTCATTTCAAAGCGACGGCACATTCCGCGATCACTAATGACGTGTATCAATTCAATTCAATTCAAAGGGCTTTATTGGCATGGGAAAACATACGTTTACATTGCCAAAGGAAAAGTGGTGGAACAATACAGTGTCACACAGCTGGATCACTGGAACTCCGAACAGAGCAGTACAGTCTACAGAATAGACAATTCATCATCTTGTGCATGTAACCGAGGCCAATGTGTATGTATTGGTAACATGTGCAAGGCAAGGCTATTTATTCCTGAAATAGTGAATAAGCGCCAGGAAGGATGCGCACACGTATAAATCCCCCCCCCCCCCCCCCTCCTGACAGACAGTCCTCCTCCGACAGTCTTTGCAAATAACGGACACTATAACAGGAATTAGGTATAGTCTCTCTGACTTACATATTCAGTACAGTCCACATATAAATAAATACATTTGTCATTCATAGCAGTCTGTGCATTCAGGCATGCACAGAGATAAATTAACTATAGCTTTTGAGGTGCGCACAATATAGCCGGCCTAATTTATATATCCTACTTTTATTATGCTTAAGTTATATCACACAACGCTTGTTGTGGTCCTTTCACTTTCACGGCACAGTGCGTGCGGTGCATGTGTGTGTTGGGTCAGCGACTCAGCCGGCCGGTAGATG
>NC_137865.1:18872285-18932285 GCF_963924005.1 Protomyctophum bolini
GTGACCATATAGACCCTAATTAATAGATGTTTTAACTTAGCGCAAAATGAAACCAACAGGTCAATTTGTTTTAATTTTATGCTCTCAATTATTGTTCAATTTTTGTAGTTAAACATCTGCATTAATTAATTTTCATTACAAGAAAAGTCTACACAATTAGAGAATGTAGAAGAATTGTTATTTTGATCAACGTTTGCCTGTTTTCTCTCCTAATGGTACCAACATCAATACAGCATGGAATTGTGAACAAAATCATATACAACCATAACAAAATATTCTAAGTGTTGGGTCTGAGAGGCTAAATGTCATCAAATGGTGGTCTGTGGCTCAAATGCTGAATAAATAATGGGCCTTGATATGAAAAGGGTATTGTAGCAAATTAATGAGAATATATTTGGGGCGGGCCCCCATTTACAAAAAAATACGATGCCCAGAGTTCTCATGTGCCCACTCTTCCAGTTATGCTCTGGATGTACGTACCAATACCTCCAGCTGAGAGGCCCTCAGTCCTCCCAGGGTCTCAGCAGCATCCTGGGGAAGCAGTTCTTTGGGATCCAGGCGACTGATGAAGCGCTCAAAGAGGTCGTTCTCTGCCAGGATGAGTGCATTGGAGCGCCTTGCAAGGGAGTGAATACAAAATCAGTGGGACAATGTATATTTAAAATGTTCCATTATCATTTGAACTCACTTTCAACCTGGTGCTATTTTGAGCATCTCATTATAGGCGAATTGCAAATCTACAAGATCTTTACAACAGACAAGGGCGATCTAATACGTAATAAACTATGACACTACAGCACCGTGACAGTATGTTAAAGGTGGTGTAACTGTAAGTGATGCTTTATGTTAAAATAAGTGTTAAATATTAGCTCTATTCAAATATATATAGGATATATAGGATATATATATAGGATATATAAGTGAAATCGGAACAGTTTAGATCTCTAACAGAGCGGTTAGCCTTTCGAATATGGTGAGGATTTTGTTTTCCAAATAAATTATTGTAGCCTACCATATAGAGAGTGAACTGTCTGTTACTGTTAAGTTATATTGTACTTACTTTAACTCCTCGACTCGTTCATAAAGACGTTTTTTCTCTTCTTGTACGTTTTCGTCCTCCATCATGGTTGGTTGCTAAGGTATACACTGACGGTTGCTATGGTAGGCTACACTGAGAACTAACATGACTCTCAAATCTCAATACCGCCCTCATCTGGCGGAGTCAGGTTAATTTAACACCAATCTGAGAAGTTGAGAACCCATCGTCAAACAATAAAAGAACAACAGCGCCCTCGTTTCCTTCTGTCTCGAATCGAGAGACTAGGTTAACAATATTGAACACTGTCTGACTGAACCCCCTGTTTGGTAAGCCTGGTGGGCGAGGTTACCCGTTTGGTGAAGGGACTCAGGACAGGGCTCTTTGGCACTGCAGAGCCTTGGTGAAGGCGAAGCCTGCATGGCTGCCGAATAATGTCATGTTTTTACTTCCATATGTATTCAAAATTGGCTTATTTAGAGAATATAATAGCCTACTAGGATTACAGAGGGGAAAAAATCTCCTCGAGGTGTCCACTTTTCCTTCCTTGGAGCCCACATATCCTGGATCTATCTTTAAGGAGGTTAGAGTACAATCTTCATGAGCAAAGCAAACACATTCACCAGTCTTTTACGGTACCATTTGTTTTTCGACGATATCGACATGGCCAGTGACGTTACAGAAAGTGCGCAGCTTCATAAATTATTGCAGAGCTATACTTTTCATGCTGTGTGGAGTGTCGACGGATAATACATTATTAATTTAAGCAAAAAAAATCTTCTTTTTTTAAGCTCAGGTGCTATTGCTAATACATTTGTTTATTTAAATTCCCTTGTTTGTTATGCTCAGTCTGAGTCAGTTTATCAGTTTCGTTTCTGTGAAAGTGACGGAGCTCCGAGGCTGAGAGCAATTCGCTTTGCAAGTTACAGATCCAGTCTAGAGCGGATACGGAAAAAGCTCTGTGGAAATCATCGGCAATTGGAGGCGGGTTCTAGGCCGGATATGAGCACTGAGCAGTAAATAGACGGAAAGTTAGGAAAGCAGGCTTTCTACGGGTGCTGCCTGCGGGAAGAGTAGACTGGAGTGGTGCACCCGAACCCGGGTGTGTTCTGATCAGGAGAGTCGAGAGATCAGATCAACGTCAACATTATGACATCTGCGGTGTCCAGGTTCATCGTGACGGCCCTGTGCGAGAACCAGGGATGCATGTTCTTCAAACGCCTCGACCATCTGATCAGAAAGGAGTTCACAGTGGCCGAATCTGTGCTGTTGAGACTGCTGTGTGACGAGGAGAAGTTCGCCATCCAGGAGGGCCAGGAGAGCTCTTCAGGTTGGTAACAGGCTAACAGGATAGTTAAATTGGCAATTTCCCCCCCACATTCTTTAAAAAAGTAAAATATAGACGAAGCCTCCCTCGGGTGATTTCACCCGTGTGCCACTACTGCCCCCCTAGTGCCCGCCTAATACGCCTATCCTGTATCCTTCAGTTTATGCCATGAGTCCAGACAGTGTGATAGTGGCCAGAACATCTCTGAGGCTCTGCCAGAAACCCCCTGCTGAGTGCTCCTCATCAAACTGCAACCACCTGCACCTGTGCAGGTACTTTGTATGCGGACATTGCAGATTTGGGTGAGTTATATAGCAATTCATTCTCAAAAGTAACATTGATTGATTGATTATTGATTGAATACTTTACTAACAGTGTACAAGCACAGGGAAGTACAGTACAATACAAGGTCTGCTAAAAGGATGAATTTAAATGATTGGGTTCCTCATGTACTTAATTAATCAAAGGCCTAATTAGATATTAACTCTATAATAATTTGTATCACTGAGAAAAACTGTAGGCCCAATATTTCTGAAGCATTTCTAGAGCTACTGATTTGTAAACAACTGGAATTATGTCCCCCATTCAGTCAGGAAGAGCTGCTTGTCTAGGCCTACAGTAGCCTACGCCCAAACCTGTTTACCACAGTTGACAAGCGTAGACACTAGGCTTGCCCACCTGCCCCTGGCAACCTTTGGGCAGGTGGAGACTAGTCTGCTTTCAGGTTGCCCGACTGGGCAAGTGCTCGTTTGAGAGGGTAGCAACAGTCTACACTACACCGAGATTACTATTTACTTTTCGGGCAAGTGGGCATGACCTTTGGGCAAGAACATGACTTAGCCGCAATTTGCAACGCTAGAGTTTTTTATAATGGGATGAATTTAGAGTTGCAATACCCTCCATTGAGCATTGACTCCCCACTCATCCAATTTGGTTTGCGATCTGCTTGTCTTAAACGACGTTAAACTCACCAACATTGCAGCTGTAGTCCAAGCTTGAATTATTCTCTTTCAATCTGCCGAGCTTGTTTTTCATTAAAGTCCACCATAGACATGTTATGAGCTACTTTCTGTCAAGAAATTCTGTGCAGGTGATTCTTTTTCTAAGTGCTGGAGTTTGGAAGCACTCGTCGTATGTCACTGAAAGGCCCTGCGTACCACCTGTTTTGAATTTGCACATAATGCAGGAGGCAGCAGCGCGACCAAACAAAAACGAGTGCTTCCAAACTGCAAAGGAACTATATGTGGCATGATGCGCCTGGACCACTAGGCCAGTGGGCACCCTGAGGAAACGTATTATTTGGGTTTTTTCCACGAGAATAGATCTTACAAGCGTTGGAAAGGCATGGTTCCAGATATGTTCTTCTGACGTGTCAGTGATACAGAGTTATATATACATGTATTATGGGGTTACATCTGGTGTCATCACATCGGCCATCACGATTTGCATAGTTCCCTCGGCAACCAGGGTTGTTGTGATATTTTAAGCAGAGGCTTCTCCAAGGTTAACCTGCTATCTAATATTGTTGACATACCAGCAGGAGCTCAACAGATGAAAACAAGAACAACACTGAGGGCAAACACTTTGATCATATACACATACAAATGAAAAATGGTCAGTCCAAGTTGACATGCTAAAATAGCCTAGGATGTCATAACTAATCAATATATATTGATTCGATCACCGATCTATCAATATTGATTTTTAGACAGATGCTACTGTAGGTTTGCGGTTCACCACGTTATCCTTGACTTGCTTGTTCATTTCAACCAGGAGAATTGTTTTTCTTTGACCAGTTGTTGTCAATCCATGATCCATACTAAGAGTTATGTCCTTTTTTTTTTTTTTTTCTCAATTGAAATTTATTTTATTTAATTGAAAACTGAACTGAACAATTTTCCAATACGGCCGGTGGCCGGGTGCAGCCTGTGCCAGAAGTGCCAGACTGTAAATATAGTGTCCTGTATAGTGCCACCATGAGGCGTATTTGAAAAATGTTCAAGTGGCATCTCATCCTCGGCCTAGTGGGAATGTATATGCCAAATTCTGCCAACGGTGCCGGAGATTACCATGTAACAGACAGGCAAACGGACGGACGGACGGGTTGCAAAACATACTCTCTGCCTTCGGCCTGGTTGGAGGGCGGCAATAATGTAGAACCTAAGGGGGGTTCAATCCTCGCTCCTGCACATCACTACACATAGTTAGAGTTATGTCCTTTAATAAATATTGTCCAATAATCATTTTCAGGAACAAATGTAAAAATAACCACAGCCTGGACTCTCCCGAGAGTGGAGACCTTTTGAAGAAACTTGATCTTCAACACCTGACAAACAAACAGCTGTTCCAGCTGTTGCTACAGAACGACCCATACCTGTTGCCTGAGGTTGGTCGCACAGCAGTGAGAGAGAGAGTTTGAATGGCATTACAGATTGACTGTTTCAAGATTAAATATTTGTATTGTTGCGTCTTCTATATGAGTAGCCTACACAAGTGTTAGATTATTTGGTTTTGGCTTCAGTACAGTAAAAGGAAAAAAAACAAACACCAACATTGTGTGAGCACACAAACATTGAAGACGAAGGCGAGGAAGCAAATTGGGATTGGCCGGAATGAGATGATGATAAGAGCGCCCCTCACTTCACACGGGTGTGATTTTTATTAAAGACAAAACCATATCTGTCATGGCATGATTGCAGACTGTAAATTAGATTTCCTTTGTTTCTTTGTTTGTTTCTTTTTGCTTGCCCACCAATGTTAAGAATGTTATTTAGATTTCATGTTGTTTAGAGAGATAACCTAGTTGCTTTTGGAGCATTTTATTAGCTCCACAAATTCAAACGACCAATGATTCACATTTTGCTGATGGTACCGTTCCCAGATTGTCATTACAGACAAAATGTTTTTTTTTTAAAGAAAGACATTTTAAAAATATCCAATCTATGACCCATCATCACATAGCTTGAAGATCGGCTTAATCGATCCGTTTACCCTGATGTATGTTGAAGGGTTCATATAATTTACTCTGATCTTGCGTAGATCTTTTCATGAATGGCAAAATTTGAATTGTAATTGATCATCGTCCCATTCGCTTGTCTCCAGATATGTCCTCATTACAACAAGGGCATCGGTGAGCACGGTTCCTGTAGGTTTGGACCCTCGTGCTCCAACCTGCACCTCTGCCTGCACAATGCCCGCGGTGACTGTAAGTTTGGGCCCACGTGTAAGAGGGCCCACACGGTTGGTGAGCACATCCTGAAGATCCTGAACGGTCGAGGACTCGGCCAGGAGAACATTCAAAACCTGGAGATTATATACAGGAATAAGTTCTTCATCTTGGGCCACCGGGAGCGGAGAAATCCTGCTGCTATTGCCGGTAACTGAGAATAAAGCCTGATTTATACAAAATAATGCCTGACAAAATAAAAGCTGATCTACAAGCTCACAACGTGTTGCACCGTGACAAATTGTGAGCCTGTAGATTGGTTATTTTCGGTACATGATATTGCGCACAAGTATATATAAGTCATACTGTAGTGTAACATTAAAACTATTGAAGAGACTAATGACTCAAATCAAAATGTGCTGCCAAAAACAACACTGATGAAGACTGTGTCTGTGTGTCCTGCAGTGTGTCCTGCACCGTGCCCCGCACCTCCCCCAGTGGCGGTGTCACGTACTCGCCACCCCTCCAGCAGTGCCACTAGTGTCCCTGGTGCTACCAGTCCAATCAGTGAGACGGAACGAAACGAGATCTGCTTGTACTTCATTCGCAGACACTGCAGCTTCAAAGGTAATGCGTCTGATGCCATTAGTATGAACGTCAAGTCAACAAGTACGTGCAGAGAGAGAGAGGGAGAGCTTGCACGCAATTGTAATTTTTAGCTGGAAGATTTGTGAAAATGTTAGGAAATCTTTGAATATGTATTATGTTGAATATATATTTTTATCTGCTTCTGGGGTCCCCGGAACAAAATGTTTTGAGATAGGGCTCCGCAGCCAAATACACGTCATCTTGGGGGTTCCTTGACATGAAAAACGTATTTCTTTTCTCAGTCTGTCTCAGGTCTTAATGGGTATTTCTTATGTGTATGTTACTTTTTCCAGAGAAGTGTGCCCGTGTGCATTACCATCTGCCATACAAGTGGCAGGTTCTAGACAGTGATGGGAGCTGGAAGGACTTAGCCAACATGGAGGATATCGAGGAGGCCTACTGTGACCCGTCCAAAGACACAAATTGCCCCGATGAACCACCTCTACCCTCACTGCTCACAAGACTGCTGAATCTGACACCCAGGTGGGATTTTGTTGGTTTAAAGGTTATATTATGATAGCAATCATTGTTGTATAATTCAGGCTCTAGAACCAAGGTTCTTTTGGGTCAACCTGAACATTTATCTTCTGTTTGGAGGAGGAGACCCCTGTTACTCAACACTTTAACAAAGTGATTACTATCAAAATATTTAACACTTATATATATATATATATAACAACAAATATCATTTATACACCCACTGAAATTTCAATTCAGTTATGGATGTACATGTATAGAAACTCTCCCTCCCTGTGACTTAAGTCTCCGCTGCTTCTGTTCAGCCCTGCTGCGTCCAGCGATAAGCGGTGGGTGAACTTTGTGACTATGACGTGCGGGGGGTCTCCTGTGCGTCGCCTGTCCACCGCCTCCTCCGTCTCCAAGCCCCCCCACTACATCCTGACAACACAGTGGATCTGGAACTGGAAGGATGAGACTGGGATCTGGATGGAATACGGAGTATGGATCACTTCATCTGAATTGTGTTATTACCCCCATGAACCCCACTGACTTGTTGTGAGCTTCAGTGTTGTTTTTGGCAGCAAATTTCTATTTTAGTTTTAGTCATATACTGTAGTCTCTTGAATAGTTTTCATTTAGTCACATTTTAGTCACCTGGAATGCGATGAGACTAAATCTACAGTTGATTTAGTCGACTAAAATGTATTTTGGCGGGCCTTCATGCCTCGTAATGGCTGATTTACTTAGTTTTTATTTAGTTTTTATGTAGTTTTTGTCAGTGAAAAAAGGTAGTCGACGAACCTTTTTCGGTATAGTAATCGACGAAATCAACACTGGTGAGCTTGCAGATCGCCTTTATTATGGCAAAGAGATTTGGTGTAGAGGGAAATACCAGCAGACCTATTATAGAGCCAAGATAAAGCAAAATATTGAGCTACGAGCTCAAAGTAAAACTGCAAGCTTGTAGATCTGTTATTTTCGTGCAACACTGGTCATACGGGAAGTATAAAATAGGGCAGTGATTTATGAAAAACAAAAAGATGAGATACAGGTTTCTGCCCTACAATGACATGTTTAATTAATTTAATTTAATTGGGGCTGCTTGCAATTATTCTATTGATTACTTTTTTAATTAATTGAATAATCGAGAAGTGTGTATTTCTTGGATATTTTTTTGTCTTTTATGTCAACAAATCGACACTAATTAGACTTTTTGTATAGACCCATTATTCTGATTAACAACCAATACCCACTTCAATAACGGTATTGCAAAAAGAACCGACCCACAACCCACAATAGTGATCACAGATTATTTTTTAAACTATTATTTTATTCAAATTGATACATTTTGTAATTTGGTTAATTCCATTAACTGTTGCACCCCTAAACTAATGATCATATAAACACTGTTTTGTGTTTCTACTGTAGGCTGGAGGTGATAGGTCTGCCTCTGTCACGTCTCTAACTCTGGAAAATGTTTACCTGGCCGATGCAGACATTGAGATTAGTTTTGGTGCCGGGAAACAGAAGTACATTCTCTCTTGCAAAGGTAAACAAGAACCAATTTAACTTTTCAAGAGAGCCATCAAGGTTTTAGACAAGAAACCAACTCAGACACCAGGGGGGACTGTGAGGTCCATCGTAGGCAGACCACGTTTGGACAGAATGTCCTCTTCATCAAGGGAAGCCTAAAATGGAATAGCCTCCCAGTCACTCTGGGGAAAACCCTATATGTGTAACGTTTTCTTTCACTGCATTTGAAGACAGTGTACGGGTGTTTCGCCTGTAGGTGTGCAAAAGCCTTGCTTTTTTTGGTTAGGCATTAAGAAAATTTATTTAAGCTGTTAAACTTAAATTAGGTTAATTTATATAGACACTGTCGGGAGGAAACCTCATAACTAAATTTTTGAGGTTTTAGATTTTGTTTTTGCATAAATCAGTGCTATTGAACACTTGTGTGTTGTTTCGAAAATATTGAACCAATGAAAAGTAGTAAAAAGTGCCTTGGACAAAACCTCTTAACTCCATTGGACCCTCAAAATGTCTGCTAAAGCAACTAACTCCACCACCTCTCCCCCTCTCATGGAAGTAATTGACAATATATAAAGTTACAACACCAACTTTGATGAGGCTGTATTGCTTTGTTTTAAAAATATACCGGTAATGTTTCCTTTATTTCCTGAAAAATGAACAAAGAAAGAAACCACTGACAGTACGCAGACCATTTGGTTCCATCTATAGACGTTCACAGTTAAATCTACATTGAGGACTTGACTATCACTACAGTACTGTCATGATAGGACTAATTGTGTTGGCTTTCTTTCAGACATGCAACAGCAGAATGTCCACTACAAGACCAAGAGAGAGGTCAGAAGGAGACCTCGCTTTGTCTCATCTCATGAGGTGGAGGCCAAGCTGAAGAGGTATTTCCACCACCAATGTGTTCTTACGTGCATAATTAACTGTGCAAGTGGATATAAAACTAGTTCACTATAACTACTTTTAGTTGTAGTTAATTAAAACTAACGAAACAACAAAAACTAGAATAGCAAGCATTGTAGGAAAAAAAGTTTTACATTTATGAAACTAAAACTAAAATCAGATAAATTGACCAAAATCTTCAAAACTTGCAGATCTACAAGTTCAAAACAACATTACCGGTACCTGTTGTGAGCTTGTAAATATGCAAAACGAATCAAAACTAACCTAAAACTAAATTATTTTCACAAAATGAATACTAAACTAGCAAAACAACCTTGGAAACGAACTAAAACTAAAATTGAAAACAAAAAGTCGAAACAAAACTATCGTAACCTTGATCTGTACTTCTGTGTCTCCATGGTAGCGTGTTCTCAGAAAGCGCCAGCTCGTCCTCATCCGTAGCTGCCCCGCAGCACTGGGACAAGACGGCCCTGCCAGAGATTTCCTTCACGGTAATAATGTCCATCATTAATCCATTAAGAATAAGATTAAGATTCTACAATACATCTTCAACAACAACACACTAAAGCCACAACAGAACATTCGTCTAGATTCAGTCAACTCTTCTGCAAACTAAGATTGGACGTTTGATCAAAGCAATCTTTTGAGTTTCGCTGTAATCGCGTAATGAGAAATCTTATAAATACAGTTTAGTGAAATATGTGTGTTGCTATATCAGTGGTGTGCAAACGTTTTCATGTCAAGAACCCCCCCCCGAATTATCGATATTATATGGCGAGCCCATCTCACATTATTTTGTTATTCAAAGATTTACACACATTTTCACGATATTATTTACCGTTTCTTGCAGTTGATTGCTGTCACAAATTCTATGAAGGAGCACAAGATGATTGAGCAGTTGTTTAAGCGCACCATGGCATCCAGGGCAATCCACAGCATCAAGAGGATCCAGAATCCCTCCCTCTGGAGAGTTTTTCAATGGTAAATCAAATGCTCCTCTCACACATGAAGCGGTTTACGTAGCTAAGTGGCATCTGAAACAGTCCGTGGTTGGGATGACAATATCGATAGGTGTTTGGTAAAAAGTATTGTGATATTTGATTTTACAGTACTGTGTACACAACACATTTACTTTATTTACTCCCATGCTTAGGCAGAAGGAGCAGATGCAGAAGAAAAATGGGGGGAAACCTGTGGATGAGCAGTATTTGTTCCACGGTACGGACGAGTCTCTGCTCGATGCCATCTGTGAACAGAACTTTGACTGGAGGATGTGTGGAGTCCACGGCACAGCTTACGGCAAAGGTATACACACGTCTGCCTGTTTGAGAACGACTCACATAGAAACCTAGGTTTTTCAGAAAACTGTCAGGATTTAGAAGACATTTTTATTTCAATTTCGACATCAGGTCTAAATGGGTTAAGTGGTTAACCACTATAGTACACTACATTAGGGACACAGAAGTGTTTTAAAGTGCTTTTGTTATGTTCTCACTGTCTAGGTAGCTACTTCGCCAGAGACGCGTCCTACTCTGATCGATACGCCAAGGCTAAGCCGGGCAGCCAAAGGAAGTTCATGTTTGTGGTTCTGGTCCTTGTGGGCGACTCCACCAAGGCAAGCAGCCTCTATGTGCGTCCCCCTGCAAAAGGCAGCGGAAAAGGCTTCTATGATAGCTGTGTTGACTCTGAGAGTAACCCCAGCATCTTTGTTATCTTTGACAAGCTGCAGATTTATCCAGAGTACATCGTTGAGTATGTGTGAATTCTGGATTTGTGCTGTTCTATTTCAACTGTCTGGATATCGAGCAATTCTGTTCTTGACCTGGTAGATTAATTGCTTACTTCAAAATGTTTGGGACTTTTGAATTTTGAGCTTAAATAAACTGTGATAAACACTGGATTGTCTACTTTAGAACCCTGGTTCTCACAGCAAAACAAGTTTAACCACTTCAACTATTCCTCGAAAATCATGAAAACAACTTCAAGCTCACAGCAGTTTGTGACTTATTATTATATATATTTATATTAATTAATGTCAGCTTTTTGCCTAAGAAATGCACAAAATAGAGACACTAGGTTGAAAGGTGTTTCTCTCTCGTACAGTATATAGACAGCTGTAGAATTCCATTCTGAATCTAATCTAATTTCCTATGGGGTCCCTCCCTCCCTGCCATCAAATCTTTTCAAATGGGGAACCAAGGTTTACTACAAATCAATTTGGGCCGGGGGCTCTTGACATACATTTTTTTGAGAACCAATGATCTACATATCTACATTTGGTATATACAGTATATCTATGTACAAATGCATACTGTATGTTTTTGCATTAATTTTACATAATTTGCCACACTATTAAGGTTGCTACTGTTCTAAAGTTGATTGAGTTAAATAAACAGTCATGCCATATAACAACCATTAAAGTCTGCTTGGTGATTGTTCTAGCATGATTCGTTTTTCAATGAAAACATTCTATGCTTTGTTAATGAACATCAATGTCATGCCTTTTATGAAGTGGTAATTTTTTTAGTTGGAATGACAACATGTGAGCTTTTCACATTAGCATAAGACACTGGTAAATTATTAATTCCATAAATTAGTTGTTTTATGTGGTCCACCCTGTGGCTTCTTGTGTAGTAGCCAGACTGTTAAAAATGTAGTAGCCCACGGTGACAGATGTGTTCTACTGTGATGCACACGTTAGCCTTGTCAATTGGGCAAGTGTATCAAAAACATTATGTATCAACAACACCAGACAATATCTACATGCTGTAGGCATGACATTATAGTAATACTATAATACACTTTATTTGTAATGGCATCTTTTAAGAGCAGATCAGTCACAAAGAGCTTAACAGAACTTAGAAGAAATCGCAAAACATGACAAACACCAAATAGGCATGACAGCCAATTGCAGTGATGTTATATTCTGACACTTTGTCACACTAAAAGCAAGCAACCTTTCTTTAATAGGCACCTGACAAAAGTTTGAGAACCCCTGGCCTGGAGCACATGATGCAACATGTATGCAACGCTAGGTGTCACTGTAGCAGAAGCTTAGGCAGCATAAAGTCTGCATGGTCTCATGTTTTGTTTACACTTTGACCATGAGTAGGCTGCATATCGTTGCTGTCGGGAGGAAACTTCATAACTCCGTTTTTTTTGTTGGTATACATCATCAGTGCTATTGAACACCCTTTTCGAAAATATTGAACCATGTGCAAAGTAGTAAAAAAGTGCTTTGGACAAAACCTCTTAACGCCATTGGACCCCCAAACTGTCTGCTAAAAAATATAACTCCCCCTCCCATGGAAGTAATTGGCAATATATAAAGTTAGAACACCAATTTTGATGAGGCAGTATTGCTTTGTTTTAAAAAAAACAAGGTTTTCTGTATTTCCTGAAAAATGATCGTTGTTCGCATTAATAGACAACTCACCAGAGATAATCTTATCCTCTTCTGTAGCTTCAATTTATTCACTCTGGGTTTTTTCCAAGTCTCGATGTTCACTTTTTAATAAACATAAACAAACAGATATATATAGTGCCAGTGGCGTCATCACAGCGCGACGACGGCCGAAAAGCAGTATGTGCATTTGTGGGTGAGTGAAATAATACTCTAGTGAAATCCAATCCATTGAAAGGATGCAGCAGAGATACGAGGAGGACAATGTCATTGAAATGTGAATTAGACTTGATCAAAAGAAGCTTACAGAAAGGGAAGGAGTGGAAGAAGATACGGGGTAGATTTTGATAGAAGGCTAGATCAGTAGCCATGGTGAGTTGTCCATTATAATTATTGCAGCTCTATGAGCCTTAAGGATCAAGACAAAATAGTAGATTTATTACTATTTAGTCGAGTCTGACTTTTTGAATCGTGTGTATGCATGATATATACGAACTCATCTGTGACAAAGATTTGCTCTGACATAGCCCTGAAACATGACTGTCACTATAGCCCTAGAATAGCTAATTGACTTGACGTCAAATCATTTTAATCACAAACTGCAATGCAACATGTTGACGCGCATTACGTGTTTAATATACACACCATTGCCCATTGCCATTGATCATCATTCATCAATGGTTTTGTGTGTTCATTTATCATCTTCAGCGCTGCCCTCAATGCGCGGTGTGATCAGTGTGAATCTCGTGGAAAAACATGTCAAATAAAATAGATTATATTATTATCACATATATTAATGTCCCTGCAGGACCATGCACTGTGATACACATGATCATCATTCATAATGACACTGCTGCCCCCTTGAGGACTGCTACTGTACCTGCCTCCCATCTTCACCATGGAGGACAACAACCACTGCACTGACACCAAGGCAGGCTGTGAGTATTAGTCACACACACACACACACACACACACACACACACACACACCGTTGCATTTGTACACTCTCGACTCAAGTGTTAAAATAACACAGATTTTGTACTGTGTACTAGTTTGTGAATTGCTCTTTGATTTTTTGATTTTTGTATACTAGGCTTAGGCTAGTACCCATGCACTACACAGGGAATGCATGTCCCAGTCCCACACTGTTAGCAGACAGACATGCAGACAAACCCTGTTCTAGTTAAAAACACTTAATTAATATATAGATTATTTAATAGATAATTTTAGATTAAAATAAATAAAAATAGATTAAATATTCGCTAAGAAAATAATTGAGGGTGCTTGGGTGGCACAGTGGGGTAAAGTACCTGCCCACATTTCGGCTATCCAGCAGCCGAAACGTCTGGCATTCCATCAAAACTGAAACGCAGTCTTGGTGTCTGCAAAACAGGGCAAAAACAGCAATAACAAGGAGGAATTAAATCCATTAATTGGTATGACTAAATTAAAATCAATTAAGGTCCAATCACTTTGAGTTTCTCTCTGCTGATGTTTCGTCCTCTCTCCGCCTAGATGTTCCACTGCTTCCTGTTAGTCAAGAGGTGGTTTCTCCTGACCTGCAGGATAGGAGCAGTAGTCTGGTCCAGGAGAGGAGCAGTAGTCTGGTCCAGGAGAGGAGCAGTAGTCTGGTCCAGGTAAAACCAGAACCTCCCCACATTAAGGAGGAACAAGAGGAGGTTCTACTTCAAAGACCAGAGAATGCTGATGGGTCATCGTTTACATTACATGGAGTTATCTATGGATCCGGATATGTTCTCCATGTGGAAAATGCTGGTAGGTCACTTTCTCAGGCTTTCTCTATCTCACTCTTATGAGGTCTTACTTTAACTTAACCCATTTTGGGCGGGAACCCCTTTTGTTTTTTTAAGCGTTATGTTTTGCTTTAGCTGTTGAAAAATAGCAGATCTAAAAGCTCGTAGTGTGGCACTGAGTGGTCCGAGTGCCGCGCTACGAGCTTCTGCTATTTTAGAAAAATCATGAAAATGTGTTGCAAATCTTTGAATATATATTCTTTCAGAGCGAGTGTTTTTAACTCAACTCTTTGATTCTGGGGGGTCCATGGAACTACATATTTTCAGATGGGGGTCGGCGGCCAATTACATATAATTTCTGGGGGTCCTTGAAATGAGAATGTTTGAGCACAACTGACATAGAAACATGGGTTTTTCAGAAAGAAATTATAGGATTTAGAATACTTTTTTAGAATCATCCTCAGGTCTCATTGTAGATGTGGGTTAACACTTAATGGATAACTCTCCTTTCATATTTTGCATATTTTTAGAGTTCCTGCACCTCCCCGTGTGTAAAGAGGAGGCTTGCCCTGAAAATGAGAGGACTTCCAGTCTGGTCAAGGAGGTACCAGAACAAGAGGAGCTACTTCAAAGACCAGAGGAGGTTGGCGGGTCAATGTTGACATTACTAGCAGTGAAAAGAGAAGATCGTGATGAAAACAGAGAGACAGAGCCTTTAGCCAGCACCTCAACTCAACACATGACAGTACCAGCTGTTAGAGACTGTGGAGCATCTCAATCAGCTAGTGATGACCTCTCTTCGAACTCTTCTGAATCTGACACTGAAGACAGCGATGATAATTGGGAGGAGACCACGGAAGGTCTGTCGGTTGTAAACACACAGAAACCACACAGGAAACAGGCAGAGAACTCTCGAACAACCCAACTAGCTTGTGACGACCAGACCCACACTTCTTCCCACTCGACAGAATCGGACACTGAAGACAGTGAGGATTGGGAGAAGACAGAGGAGGGTCTGTCAGTTTTAAACACACAGAAACCAAACAAAGGACAAACGTCTATAAGCGAAAAGCTGTTCAAGGACCTGACATCATCAAAAACAACTCCATCCTTGAGGAGTTACACAGGGAAGAGGTTGTGGTTTAATTGTACAATTTGTCGCAAATGCTTTGGTAACAGGTCTACTCTAAGGCAACACGTGAGTACTCATGCAGGGCAAAAATCCTTTAGTTGTACAGATTGTGATAGAAGTTTCACATCAAAAGCTGCTGTGAAGAGGCACATGCACGCTCATACAAAGGAAAACCCTTATTCCTATAGCTACAAATATCTTTCTATTGACTAAAATGTTTAGTTAAACATCTGTATTGGTGCAGTATACTCTTGTGAATTTTACCATGGCATATTTGTGGAAAATATGCTCCTACAGTACTTGATTTAGGTGTTTTTAGACATTTTACAATGGAAGTCAAAGGGACTTGGCACCTTGTACACCTTTCAGTAATCTTTTTTGGTACATCACAACGTATGTTGCAATATCAGTGGTGCTAAAAACCTTTTCATGTCCTCCAAAATTATATGTATTTGACAGCTGACTCCCATCCCAAAATATTCAGTTCCAGGGAGGGACCCACAGAAGCAAAGATTTGAGTTTAAAATGTAAATATATATTCAAAGCTTTACACACATTTTCACGATGTTTAAAAAATAATAGTGGATCTACATTCTACAAGTTCATTGTATATCTGCTATTTGTACTATTTTTGAATATCCATATGAATAAAGTGGTTAAAATGATTGTGACTATACTGTATATATAGCCAAAATCTATGGCAATGTTTTCCCGGACGGTTCTGTCTACTTCTAAATCTGTTTCTACACAAATTCTTGATAAAATATAGAATCATTACCTTGGATGAAGTAAGTTCCAATGAAATTATAGATCTGTGAAATAAATTGTACTTCAAGGAAAGAGCTAAAATAAAGGTGAAACAAGTTCAGTTGCATCACACTTATGTTTCTCATTTTATGATATACAGTATAACGTTTTATGTGATGTTAGTTACTAGTTGGCGCAGTTCAATATTTAACATATTATAGGCTTGAGGTAATTTACACAAAATGTAAAGGCATAATTCATACTCCAGTTCTAGGTAATAAGGTGACCACCAAAACGGTGGTTAGTAAAAACAGATGTGTTTCGGTGAGTGGAGTCACTTATCACTAAGGCGTGATGTCATGTTGTACTTTGACACATGAATCAGCATGCTGTACCATAGCCCCCCCCCCCCCCCCCCCCCCCCCCATTGACCCATGCATTTTCTCAAGATAGGTTAGGTTGGGTTCCCAGATTCTTGGTGTATTTTGATTGATTGATTAGATTGAAGTATTTATTAACCGACTGGAGAATTACAGTACATTTCAAGCACAACTCAATACAAAACTGACTGTGGATGACACCATAAAGCATTACACTTGTTTACAATAGGGTCCACCATGTTCAATTCAGGAAAAAAAACATACAGTGAGGGGAAAAAGGGGTGGGTGGGGGATTCAGATTTTACGGGGGCAGTTTCGAATTGCAGCCGTCCGTAGGTGAACTTTGAGAGCGCTTTTGAAGGAGTCAAGGGATTCGCATGTCTTAATGACTGTTGGTAGGGCGTTCCACATTTTGGTGGCATAGGAGCGAAAGGAATTTAGTCCCTTGTTTGTGCCGAATCTGGGTTGCACATGGTTTGTTGAACTCCCTCTGTTGTTGTGGGTGTGGACATTAAGGAAGTCTTTAGACAGGTACATGGGTATGTTGGTGGTGTATCGAATCTTGTGGACCAGACCCATTGCAAGATGCTGTACTCTGTCGTCAACCCTGAGCCATTCCAGCCAGTCAAAGTGGGCAGGGGTGAGGTGGGTTCGGGGAATCTGGGAACCCATCGGCAGAAAAACTGTTCTTTGGACAATTTTGCCACTATTATTTTAGTTGACTTTAGTTCTGCTTTCAACACTATTCAACGCCATCATATGATCAAGAAACTGCATCAGCTCAACATCCCCCCACTTCTCATCCACTGGACTCACAACTTCCTGAGCAATAGACCACAAACAGTTAAAGTTGGTACATCATTCTCATCAACTGCTATCACCAACACAGGGGCCCCTCAAGGCTGTGTCCTCAGCCCCTTCCTCTACACTCTATACACAAATGACTGTATTAGCCCCTCACCCACTAACATCACATACTTTAAATACTCTGATGACACTGCTATTCTCGGACTGCTCCATGACAATAACTCTATTACGGTCTATCAGAATACCATTTCTCATTTCACACAGTGGTGCACTGACAACTATCTAGAGTTGAATGTGGTCAAAACAAAATAACTTGTCATTGAAACAACCCACACTGGACTTAACCCACTCCTCATTAAACAAACTGCCCCGGCCATAGGATGGTTCTGTGGGGACCTCATGTTTCTTTTTGTATTGTCTTGGTGTAATGTGCTCTGTGTTGTTTTTGATGTGGGTGTTGAACAGATTGTGAAGACAAATATCCTTCGGGACAATAAAGATTATTATTATTTTCCTTGTCCCCACAAGAGAAAATGATAGTTTTATTGTTATTTAGTTTTACAATTACAAGTGTGCACAAGTGTGCCGGTGTGTGCACCGAAAATAGATCTACAAGCTTGTGTTGTGAGCTTTAGAGATACGGTTAGAAATCACAGAAAAAAAGTAACAGCATTCATAAAATTGTCATCCTAAAATGTTGAGGTTCTAGTATACGTGTAACGTGTGAATGTGTGTGTGTGTGTGTGTGTGTGTGTGTGCGTGTGTGTGTGTGCGTGTGTGTGTGTGTGTGAGAGAGAGAGAGAGAGAGAGAGAGAGAGAGAGAGAGAGAGAGAATTTGGCAACAGGTCTCGTATGTCAAAGTGACAAGTTCCACCCCCTGTCAGTGCCAGACTCATCAACGATACCTTCAGATCAGACAAACAACTTCCAGTGACGAGCTATATTACAGTATATAGCTCAATTGGGTGGACAGGACTTGTCTTTCCATGTGTAGCTACAGGAGGGAATACTGACCCAGACCACTTGAACCCGTTGCTGCTGCAGCTGAATGGACTTTAACAAGACAACAGGAGTCAAAGTGAAAGTAAACTTCAGGAAACATTTTAGAGGAGGGAGTGTTATATTACCACAACTGACTGGTTTCCTGTATTGTGTTTGTAGCTTCAGTGTGTTTGTAGCTTCACTCACAGAATGGCTTCTATGTCGTCTCTTTCAGAAGAGGATTTTTGCTGTACCGTGTGTCATGATATCTTTAAAGATCCTGTTGTCCTGTCTTGTAGCCACAGCTTCTGTAAAACCTGCCTGCAGGAATGGTGGAGACAGAACAAATTGAAGGAATGTCCAGTTTGTAAGAAAATTCATCCAATGGGTAGTCCACCCTGTAACCTGGCTCTGAAGCACCTGTGTGAGGCCTTCGTACAGGAGAGACATCAGAGAGCTTCAAAGCGTCAGAGAACTTCGAGTGGGTCCGAGGCTCTCTGCAATCAGCATGCTGAGAGACTCAAACTCTTCTGCCAGGAAGATCAACGGCCAGTGTGTGTTGTGTGTCGAGAGTCTAAGAAACACAGCGGTCACAGATTCAGACCCATCGACGAAGCTGCTCTGGACCTCAAGGAGGAAGTCCGGAAATCACACAAGGATTTAAAGGAGAAACTGAAGGTCTTTAATAAAGTTAAAACTAATTGTGATCAAACAGCAGAACACATAAAGGTCCAGGCCTGGCGCACAGAGATGCAGATGAAGGAACAGTTTAGGAAGCTTCATCAGTTTCTACAAAAGGAAGAGGAGGCCAGAATCGCTGCACTGAGGGATGAGTATCAGCAGAAGAGTCAGATGATGAAGGAGAAGATTGAGGGTCTGAACAGAGATATATTAACCCTTTCAAACACAGTCGGAGCCATAGAGGAGGAGCTGAGAGCTGAACACGTCTCATTTCTGCTCAACTACAAGACCACAATGGAAACACTGCAGTTCACACTGCAGGACCCACGGCTGGTCTCAGGAGCAATGATAGACGCGACCAAACACTTGGGAAACCTGGCCTTCAGAGTCTGGTACAAGATGAAGGACATTGTCTCCTACACTTCTGTCATTCTGGACCCCAACACGGCCCATGCAGAATACATCCTGTCTTCTGATCTGACCTGTGTGAAACGTGGAGAGAGACAGCAGCTGCCTGACAACCCGGAGAGGTTTGACTGTTGCCCGTGTGTCCTGGGTTCTGAGGGCTTCAGCTCGGGGACTCACAGCTGGGACGTCGAGGTTGGAGACAACACGTACTGGATACTAGGCGTGCTATCGGAGGCCTTTCAGAGAAAGGGAAATAGACTGGGTCAATTCTGGAGAATATCTCTACGTCAAGGTAAATACACGGCGTACTCCACGACGAGGTCGGACGCCAATCTCACGGTGGAGCGGCAACCGCGGAGGATCAGAGTCCAGCTGGACTGGAATGAAGGAAAGCTGTCATTCTCTGACCCCGACACTGACGCACACATACACACCTTCACGCACACTTTCACTGGCACACTCTTTCCCTACATTATCACGCCTCATACTGTCCCTCTGAAGATGTTACCAAGGAAGGTTTCTGTTACTGTGGAACAATCATAGACCGTCAAAATGAGGAAACAAGGAAGTTAGACATGATGAATGATGATTGACATTGTCAATTACCGGTAGTGATAAAGGGTTATAGACAGGGGGATGATACAAATTTGGCTTCTCATCCACACACATTCCAGCACATCACCACCCGTCCTTATTTAACTTTGTTTAATTCAATCAGATAGGACTTTTCTGTTTGGATATATGGGCTGTCGAGGCCAGGAAGTAGTTTTTTGCCACTCCTGGTTTGATGATGATGTCACACGCATACCCTAGTCTATTCTAAATATTCTATGAGTCATAAAACAAATTATTACCTGTAATATATTAGGATTCTGTAATGTAAATAATTACAATTGAACATCCTTAAACCCTGTTGTTGGTGGGGTATTGCTGTTTACATTAAAGTACAATAAAATTACATTTAAATTCATTAAACAATAAAGTATTCAATCAATCAATAAATCTATTCATCTCCATCAGTTATTTGTCAACATCTTCAGTTGATTCTTTCAATGTTAGTTAAAGGTGTAATATAACATTAAAATATTTGGCACGTGTTATTTTTCCCCATTTAACTTCTATTAATTATTATTATTTATTTATCATTATTATTATTGTCTTTGTAAATGTGCTATAAATGTGTTATAAGATTTGATTTGATAGTCTTAAACAGGGGGTCTGGGACCCACCCCTGCAGGGTACTCAAAGTTACTACAGGGGGGTCCAAATATTTGTGTGATAAAAAACATTATTATTATACATTAACCACTTAAACCCTAGCATCTCTATTCTGAGGGAAACATTAGCCTAAAATAGCCGATCTACAAGCTCACAAGGCGAGGCGTTGTTCGGTGTGGATGAAAAAGAGCAAACAAAGTACACGTTTTCTAAGTATTGAGGGTCAAAGTCAGGGGGTTTAAATTGTAAACCAGGGACCACCACCCTGACTGTGAATAATCAACATGGGGACCACTGTTGTGTTGGGATGGATATGGGCTAAGATGAATGCTTTCATAACACTTGCTATGCATTGCATCCCTGTCTATAGGCTACATACCACACTCTGTTTCTCACCTATGGGGTCCTTGGAGTTGGACGGACTTGTCTCCAACTCCAACTGGTGGGAAAAAGTACTCGTTTTTTAACAAGTAAAAGTCCTGAAATCTAAATTTACTTGAGTAAAAGTACAACAGTACTGTAAGTATTGTTATAAAAATGTACATAAAGTACCAAAGGTGGAAAGTAGTCATGATACAGGTGAAGTGAATGGTGAAGTGTGTTGAAGTGGTTAAATCAAAGTAACAAAGTAAATACGGTATACAATAGGATATAAAGTTTTCAAATAATTGTAGTGGAGAAAAATTTACCCCTGAGTAACTTAGTAGTGGAGTAGAAGTAAAAGTACAGAAAATTGGTAGGCTAATACTAATACACAATAAGTGTAGGCGCTACTTGAGTCTTGATCGAGTACACCACTGCCTTGGAATGAAAAACGTTGAAGACCCCCAGAAGAAGAGAAAAGAGCTGTGACGCATACGGAAATCCGTCTCACCGGTTTGTAGTTTATTTACATCTTCATGTTTGTTTGTAGTCCGTTTCTGGGGTTCGCAAGCAACAGCTTCGTGGTTGATTGTTGAACATTAGCCTCGCTAGCCAGCTCAGCTGCAGCCTGGAACATCACCATCGCTTATTAATAATATCACAACGATGTTTGTGACTTTAGAGCAGAAGAAGATGCTGGCGTTGTTGTTGTTGATGAGGAGGAGACGGAGACGGAGAGCGATCAGCACACGTGTTGTTTCCCACTACAACCCTCCTCCTCGTTATCCTCCTCCTCCTAGAAGACCTCGTCCTCAAAAACAACAAAAAGAAGAAGCAGGAGGAGAAGGCCAGAATGAGGAGAAGGTTGGTGTCCTGCAGAACCAGAAGCAGAGGAAGAGGATTTGGGTGACGCCGTTCCTCAGAACCAGGTATAATTGATTGATTATTTAATGTTCCTGTCCTGTCCTGTTCTGCACAGTACACGCTTATTCAGTTGAAATTGAACGTATAAACATATGTCCGAATTTTACAGTGTCCTCTCTCGAGCTTGACAAATAAAATGTAGTAGTATGTTCTATAACGTTTTCATTAATAGAACAATCAAGGATTGATTGATGGTACTATACCTACTATAGGTAAGTACCATAGATATATCTATGGGTATTGGGTAGGTACCCTCACCTCACAAAAAACATGCAGTAATCCTGGTCTCTAAACTGCCTCCCTCTGGTCAGCCCGGGGTGCCTGATGGAGGGGAACTGGTCGGAATAACGTGTTCCTTCCACACGTCCGGCCAGGGAAACTCCCCCTGTCAGGTGAAAAGAAGCAGCTATACTCCCCATGCATTGAAGGAAACATGAGGTCAGTCTGTTGCTCTCCCCAGGTTGGCAGAGGAAGCGCGCCCAGGAGTACATTAGATAATTGACACTGGGTGAAAAAGGTTGCAAAATCATGGGATAAAAAAATATATAAATTGGAACAGCAAAGTCACAACAACACCCCCCCCCCCCACACACACACACACACACATACACACGCACTTGACTGTAAGTCGCTCTGATAAGAGTGTCTGCTACATGGCCTAAATTCAGTATATTATTATTATTATCATCAGTAGTACTGTAGTAGTAGTAGTACAATTGATTAAATCGATTTAGTTTGATTACCGGTAGCCTATGTGTTGCGTATGTTCCAAGGAACCGGGGGCGAGAGTATCATCGGGAGCTGCGGCAGGACGAGGATCGCTTCATGGCCGACTTCGCACTCAGCGTGCGGCAGTTTGATCTGCTGCTGGACAAGATCTCAGCAGACATCTACAGACGAGACACGGCCTGGCGCGAGGCCATCGACCCGGCCGAGCGGCTCGCCATCTGTTTACGGTAACTCTCACGTGGTTCTCAAAGGCCTCTTTTCCACCCAAAGAACGTTGGTTCTAGAACTGGTTTACGTGAACCTGTCAGCCGTGAACAGGTTTGTGTTTCCACCAGTTTTAGGCACACGCCTGTGGAGCAGGACGATTCCAGGCCTGGCCAGCAACCCCTTTTGGTGTTTTAAGCATTATGTTATGCTTTAGCTGTTGAAAAATGGGGGGGGGGGGGGCAATTCAGAAAATCTGTATTACCTTTGACACTATGGTCGGGTAGACCTTGCCTGTCTTAGTAGCAGGATGAACAGGTTGTTGCTGGGCTAGACTGGTGACTGATCTTGATGATATGGCCAGTGGGAGACAAAAATTGGTTCAATAACTATGCCAACTAGTAACTACCCTTGACCTACATGTCGGTTCAGCTCATGTCTTAACGTTACAACTGTTTTTTTAACCTGTCTTACAGATACCTCGCCACCGGTGATTCTTATTCGTCCATCTCTAAAAGCTTCCGGGTGGGCAAATCCACCTGCGTTGGCATTTTGTCCTCTGTGGCGGATGCCATCTGGAACAGCTTGGTCGAGGAGTACATGCCCGCGCCGAAGAAGCACGAGTGGAAAGCAATAGCAGATGAGTTTGGCCAACGCTGGGACTTTCCTCACTGCGTGGGTGCGTTAGAGGCCAAGCACGTGGTCATCAAGGCGCCATCACATTCAAAATCACACAAGGAACAGTTTTCAATCGTCCTCCTGGCCGTGGTGGACGCCAGTGGCCTGTTCCGTACAGTGGATGTGGGGGCTTTCGGGAGGAGCAGTGACGACGAGATCCTCTCGGCATCTGAGTTTGGAAAGGCTCTGCACGAGGGAACACTCGACCTTCCGGACGATTCGCCGATACAAACCGCCGAGCACCTGGGACCCGTTCCCTACGTTTTTGCGGCCGACGAAGCGCTCCCTCTGCAACGGAATGTGCTTTGTCCGTTCCCCGGAAGACCCCTTCAGGTCGACTCTCATCGGGTCTTGAACTACCACCTGTCCCGCGCACGGGGGGTCGCAGAGAGCGCCTTCGGCTCACTGGCCTCGCAGTTCAGAGTGTACCACCGGGTGATGGAGGTGAGCCCTGGCACTGCGGAGAAGATCGTTAAAGCCACCACCGTCCTCCACAACTTCCTGAGACGGGACCAGCAGGACACGGCCGCACACGTGGCTCCGGTGGAGACTGCAGACGCTCTCCGCCCGGTGGGAATGGTTGGGAGCCATTGTGCCAGTCAAGAGGCTCTCTCTGTGAGAGACAAGTTCACAGAGTACTTCAACTCACCAGCCACTGCTGTAGCTTGGCTGAACGACTATGTTTAAGGCAGTCAATTACTCTCTCACTCACCCATGAATATAATCACCCTCTCTCACTCACCTGTTTGCCTAATTTCACCTGTTTTTTTTAAGCACTTAAACCCTTATATTTGTACAATCTTAAGAGTTAAATTATCACTGAGGACTTTAGTGTATCCTCACCAAAAAATAGCTGGCTATAAGCTCACGTTGCTACGTGTTGTGAGCTTATAGATGAGCTATTTTCACCAAATGTCTGTCCTAGAATAGGGACCTTAGGTTCCATGTGGCTCAGACAAAATTTGCCTTGTTTGATGATTGTTTGACAATTGTTTATAATTATCTGTTAAGATTGTCACACTTCTTTTAAAACGGCCTGCTCTGAAGTCACCTCCCCCCTCCTTAGAGAGAAATAGCTAAACGTCTATTTTTGAATTTGAAAGCTGAAAAGTACTTAATTGAATAATTATGTGAATATGTATATGACTTAAAATAAGTATCACAATCAAACGTTTGCTTCGATTACGATTCATGAACGATTATTAGTTTGTGAGCTTGTACAGTAGATTGTCTGTTTTCATTTCATGTATGTACACCACCATTGTACAACAAAGTATAATACAGGCTTAAACAGGCTAATTGAAATCGAATTATTCCGTGCCGATTTGTTGGTGTATAAGAAATGTTTCTCGATTAAAAGTTGGTTATTGGCTATAAATATTGGTTTCGAGGTTTTCTGTTCATTGCCTAGCCCTAATACATAATATTACATTATGTATGTACACAATTATCCACAAACTCAATACTAGACATTGTAATAGTTGATGCTGTACTGTACATACTGTATCAATATTGTGTATAATAGTCTTTTCCCCTGACAATTTAAGAACATTGTACTGTAAATAATTTATTAAAAGAAAATGTGCCCACTGGTGATACTATGTTTATTCGGCATGACATTTTTTAATGACCTGCCCGGAGGTTATGGGGTTTGTACTTTGTACTTTTATCGGTCGTGTTGTATTTGACATTGTTGAAATTGCATTAACTTATTACTTATTTACAGAAATGATTGCATAACCTTGCTACCACAAGTCTCTGAGAAGCACATTGAAAACATTAAACTCAAGTATAATTTCTATTTAAAAATTATAAGCGGACCCAGGAGTCTTGAGAAAACAAATACAGAGATAACAGTGAAATTCAGTCCAACAGCACCACTAAGTGGTTGTAAAGGCGTGTTTCATTTGGTTTTAAATTAGTAAGTCAAAGGATCTCAAATACGAACCTGTAAATAGTTACAGGTAACTAATGTATGCAGGACCAAACAGTTGGCAGACCTGTATGCGGCTGACGCCTTCTACAGGAAGGGACAGAGTGAGCTGTTCTTTGGCATGTGTAACAGGACTAAGTCTGCAGCAGTGTTTTTGACAGCAAATTTTAGTTTTAGTCATAGTGTCTTGAATAGTTTATTTAGTTTTAGTCACCTGGAATGTTCTAGTGTTAGTCTAGTTTCAGTCGACTAAATCTACAGTTGATTTAGTAGATTAAAATGTATTTTGGTACGCCTTGATGCCGTCGTAATGATGTTTTTACGTGTCTTTACTCTTTACAATGCGTCGCATGCTATTTTCAGCATGCAACCAAGTGTAAAATGACTTATACTGGATCTCTTGTCCACTAGTCCCTTCCTAACATTTTAGTCTAGTTTTTACTTGTTGACGAAATTGTTTTAGTCATCATGGCTTAGTTTCAATTTAGTTTGTCAGTGAAAAAAGGTAGTCGACGAACATTTTTCGTCTTAGTTTTAGTCAACGAAATCAACACTGATCTGCAGATGTTTTACCACCAGTCTGTTGGGCCAGTGTGTGTCCTTATCTGCATTTGCCTGCTGGGGGGTTTCTTTCACTCACTCACAATACGTTTTATCACGATTAGTTGTCTGGTTAAATGAAATAAAACAAATGACATGAAACCAACATGACTACAAAAATGTACACTTTAACAAACCTGATACATGCTTTTAAAATAAGACCCCATTTAGTCACTGACCCATTAAAATGAATATGTACAATATGAAGCAGCTTTGCAGGGGTGTTCATTCAGCATTACTACTGTACAAATGATGCAGTATAAACATTTAATTTTACTTGTACAGTATTAAAAAAAATACAACCATTTGCCACCCTATTAAGTTGGTAATACTGTTCTAATGTTATGATGAAATAAACACAACACTGCCATATAACTGTGGTTATTTTCAATGTAAAATGTTCAGTCAGTGCAAGCATTAATTCTATATTATTTAAAATGTTTCTGTTTCATATAACTTTCCATACTTTACATTATAATCAACTTTACATTGTTTACAATCTAGAAAAATGTTCTGTTGTGCTTGAAATGTACTGTAATTCTCCAATCTGTTAATAAATACTTCAATAAATCAATGTTGTAGCAAGTATTGTTCAATACTACCGGTATAACAATGTAATCAATATGATTCCATAAAAAAACAAATTCCACAGCAACAATGTGATCAATATGATTATACACATATCGTCACTGTCGGGCAGAAACCTTGTATCTCAATATTTTTGTTTTAATTTAATGCCCTAATTTGTCATACTAGTGTCACATGACACTAATGTTGACATTTGACAGTTGCGTGCGTTTTATACATAAGTAACCAATGAAAAGTATTAACAAGAGACTGTCCACATTGTATCGATTGGAACACATTCATTTCAGTAACGGTTTTGGACATGCAAGGGTTTTTACTTGACAGCAACGATAATCAATAGCACAGCCTTGTGATCAATATGATTCTATAGAAGGTCAGGAGTTCTAATCATAGCAGTTCATCACTGATCAATAAGCATCAGCAGTCAGCTCGGAATGGGGGGTTGCTCCACTACAATTATTTGACTTATTTGTTTTAGTTACTTTGCAGATTTATATTAGTAGAGCGGTGCACTGGCCTACTTGGAGCGATGCAAGTTGGAAATGCATGCATTCCCCACCCAGTTATCATGTCTGTGTGACCCCTTTTATGCCCATATATGGAGTTCTTTGTCAGGCATGCCCAAATATGGATTCTATGCAGATGTCAGAACAGGCCAGCTCCATATATGGAGATATAGAGGTGATCAGGGCCAGAGATAGTATTAAGTATGTTTTACTTTGGTACTGGTCAGTGCTTTTTATACAAGTCACATTTTGAATAAAGGCTTTTTACTTGTAACTAGGGATGGAGCTCGTTAATATTTATTGATAACGATCACCTTATCAATAAGGCTTATCGAGCCCACTATCGAGCATTTTCTATTATTTTGTGGAAAGACAGGAGACGATAAATTCTGAAAAGAACCAGTATATTTTAGGGCCTTCAAATACAGTACATTTCTAACAGGCAATTGACCTTTTTATCAAAAGAAACTGTTAAACTTCAAAGTGTTATTTAGTTTACCCTGGCAGCGCTGGTTGGCAGGTATCAATACACTTTTAGATTGACATGTTTGTGCCAGCATGGATGATTACATTTATTTCTTGATCGCCTCTTGCCATGATTGTTTGAACATGACGTCATGGGCCGCTATGCTCGATAACAGGCTTGATAAGCCCAAAACGTATTGATAACGGGTACTCAATAAGCTTGTTATCGGATTTGATCGGGTATCAGTTATCGAGCTCCATCCCTACTTGTAACAGAGTATTTTTGTATATTAAGGTATTAAGGTACATCAGCGATACTGCAGCCGTGTTAATATTCAACCCAGGTCAGGAACTGTCCTACCATCTAAAGCAGTGTTTCTCTACCTTTTTCATTTCAAGTATCCTCCAGTATGACATGCAATAGATCACAGACGCCCATTTGAGACCATTTTCTTCCCTTTTGGGGTTTTAACCAGTATATAATAGAGATGGCACCCGGAGGAAACCCTGAGGCGAATTTGGTATTGCAGCTTGGGGCCAGCACTGGTCCGTTGACTATCGTTGCGCACATTCATACGTGAACGCGTGCAATGATAGTCAACGGCCACGATTTGTTTGTCAACGTTCACGATTTGGCCCAATCCATCCCAGAATGCACTCTGTTATATTCCTAACCGGAAGGAGGAGTGAAATCGCCGCATTGCGCTTTTGAGCAACTTAATGCAAGTCTCTATTAATATATACTCTAAAGGTTTTAGCCCTGAGACCCCCAATCTACCCCCCAATCTACACCCCTAATCTACACAGGGGGGGGGGGGGGACGGACACACGGCCAAAGCATTTTTGGGGGTACCCAGCCAAGAACGTTGAGAACCCCTGATTTAGATCACTGTGTCTTAAGGAGGACAGCCAATGTCTCTAGTCTTCTGGTGGAGGATTCACACGTGTTTCTTCTGCTTCTCTTTTGGTGATTTTCACAAATATGCCATTCTTAGGTCCCAGAGTGGTGAATGACTTCAGTGGCAGAGGGTCCTGTAATAAGGAACGCCATAGTAACAGTTGTGATCTTGAGCATTATGTATTACTTTTAAACAAACACCACGTTTAATTTGCTATTATTTAATCACATGGATCCTAGCGTCTATATTCTGGAATCTGGGGGGCGAACGTTCCTCCATAATAGATAATCTACAAGCTATTTGGAGTATAGAGCCCTGAAGGACCACAGTCAACTAAGTTTATAATTTAGGGAGGTGCAGTAAGTGATATTTATTTTTTATATTTTTTATCCCACGATTTTGTAACCCATTTTTTACCCCTGTGTCAATCATCTAATGTGATCCTGGGCTCTACACACCCTCCACCAACCTAGTCCCCATATATGGGGGACAAGGGGAGAGCAACGGACTTGAACTCATGCTTCCTTCATGCCCCAAGTGTCCAAGTTGCTCCTTTACACCTGACAGGGGGGAGTTTCCCTGGTTGGAGGTAGCGCGTGGAAGGAACACGTTATTCCAACCAGTTAGTAAGTGATATTTAATTGTTAAATAGCTCTATATTCAGATTTCTTATATTGTTTTTGTTTTTTAGGTCAGAATACCATATTTTATCCAACCCGGAGAGAACTCATACAGGATGCAGGAACAAGTGAAATTGGAAGTGATGTCACAAAGAAATTAGCTGAATTTTGGTTCCGGAACACTAAAATGTAGAGAACTGGAGATACCAGATAACACTATAACAACGATTACCATCACAATATAGAGCTTTGAACAAAACTTTGGGTTTTCACACAACCAATACTACTGTGGTTAAAAACAAAACAAAGCTTATGAATCATCGACTTGAGGTTTCTAGAGGTTAAAAGAAGCTCACCAATGTCTCAGAGCAGGTCACAATGTTGAACTTGTGGAACACATGCACCAGGGCCATCTTCATCTCCAGCTGGGCGAGTCTCATGCCAACACAGCTGCGGGGGCCGGCCCCAAACGGCAGGTACACAAACGGATGTCGGTTAGCCTTGGCCTCGGCCGTGAACCTGGAAAAGCAACACACGTCATCGTTTTGGATGTGGGATACGTTCAAAAACATTAAAGGACAAAATAACAAACAAGCTATTTTCTGTTTATTCATTTGCCATGATGGTGTGGGTCCCACAGCACACCTCTCAGGGATGAAGCGTTCTGGCTCTGGCCAGTGCTCTGGGTCGTGGTGGAGGAAGCCTGCTGGGATCTCCAGAGTGACTCCTTTGGGAAGGAACTGACCGTTGATCACACAGTCCTGGTCAATGTCCCGCGCATACCTGCAGGAAAACACACATCCCTCAATACATGTCCCATGTATGCTGCGTGTTCTCAACTTTAGTCTAGTGATCTGAGTGGTCGAATGGTTATTTTCATTGTCGTATTGTGTTGCTTATATCATTTAGAAAACATCTGCGGTAATCGATTTCGAAATACCAGATTTTACATGAAACTGGACAGTTAGTGTGTGATTATTATCTCTCTCAGGGAGAGAAAAAAATGTTAAAGGGACCCTTTTGCAACCAGATCTTATTTTAATGATGTTTGGGAGACAAGAAACACTTTCCTGGGGGTTTTTATGTGGGTAATATGTGTTTTTACCCGTCTGTAAAACAACTGCCCTCTCCAGAGCACGAATGCAGCATTTACTACATGGTGAAAGAAATGCAAATGCCACTCCTTTTCATGCCATACCGGAAGGATTTTTTTAACGCCCAGATACCCGTCCAGGAGACTTTAGACAAAAAGTAAAAATATGTATACGAGGTTTCGGCCAGAAGGTAACTAAAGGTCCTTCTGCAGAAAACTGTACCTTTGTACTTTTTTTTGCAAACCGTTAATAAAGTAATCAATCACCTTGTACTTTTTTGCAAACTGTTAGTAATCAAGTAATCAATAAATCAATCAATCAATCAATCCTCCTACCTGAATCCAGGAGGGTAGAGACGAAGGGCTTCAGATATAACCATGTCTAAATACTTCAGCTCGTGGATGTTGGTGTAGTCTGGTGACTCCTACAACACAATGGAAAACCACATTATAAGTACACGGGCTGTTATTAAAGTTTCAGTTTTCATTTTGTTTTAAAGCGGATTTGCTAGTTTATTTTATTGTTGGAAAATGTTTCAGAGTTAATTGTAATATAATATAATATAATATATAAGGTTATTTCTTAGGGACAAGATGTAAAAATACAAAATATATATATTCACCCCAAATACTAGGCTTATTGACAAAGACACAAGCTTCTTCAGTGATGAATATAGCCTGCATCCTTCATGTCACCCTCTGGGGGTCCTGGGATGCAATACTGTACTCTAACATGAAAGGTCCCTGGGACCCATCTAAAAGACCACTCCTGTCCCTGGGACCCATCTAAAAGACCACTCCTGGGACCCATTACATTGAAAACCTATTTACATCACTGTTTCTCTAGGATTTGTTTTGTTAACACAATGCCATTACATTTGGTGTGTTTTTGCGTTTTTTTTCTTTTAAAAAAAATTGTTTATTTTTGTCAACTTAATGTTTTTTCTTTTTTTCCCCATCCACACCTAGTTTTTGTTATTTAGTTTTAGTTAATAATCCTGGTGGTAGAAATAAGTGCATTATGAACTGCCATTCAGGGAAACATGTTGTACTTCTCCCCACTGCCTGTAGAGAGCAGCAATGCACCATAATATTCATCCATCGTCAACATAATCCTTCTCAAAACTGTACACAACACATGCTCTCCTGTGAAGGTAAAATACAGCACCACAATAATACATACAATGTCACAGCACTTCAAATTTCATTAGATCTTTTTGAAATGCAATAAAACCAGTAAACCATACAACCTTACAGCAGTTTGAGGATAAACACTCCACTATCTTTCCCTATACAAATTACCTTCTGTAGAGGGACCTTTTCTTTACATGCTTTAGCTGCTTAAATGAGTAGTTTGCCAAAATAATTACTTATTCTATATCAGATACACACCCCATTACATGAAGCCTTGAATTCATGTTTCCATTTATTTTTTGTCACATTCTGAGCCAACTTCACACCTCACATATTAAAACACTTTTCCTACATAAATCGTGTTACCCGCATTTAATAATTTTTTTGATGCTGCTTAATACGCTAAACCCGCTATTTGTTTAATGTGTTTAATTCGCAGTTTTTTAATAATTAAAAAGAAAGAGCGGATTTGTCGATTTGACGAAATCAAGGCATGCTCTGGGCTAATGAGTTCAATGCAAGTGAACGGGGGTTTGTTCATTTGTTTGGACTACAACATGCTTTGCGGGCTGTTTTTGTTTCGCATCGTCATGGCGGCGTATTTTTCTCTTCAACAACAACCAATGGGACTATTTTCTGCCGGATTTCTGTCGATCAAAATACTGCAAAATACTGCAAATACTTTGGCGTATGCTCCAAAGGTAATAGATCAATCCTGGCAGCCTAGATCGGATGGATAGATTAATCTAAGGCCCCGAACGTGTAAATGTTTCCATGTGTCTGCGGGCAATGCACCAGGTCACATCCGTTACTGTATATGAACATACTTGCCCAGAAATTAAATTAGCTCCTGGTCTTGTCTGGTCTGGCCTTTTATCAAAGAGACCCTCTGGCACACACTAACTCATGTTGCGTCTCGCTGCTTTCCGATGCTTGTGGATCTGCTACTGTTTATGCCTTTGTGCGAGGCTGTGGCTTGATGAAGTATCGGATTGATTTACGATGAAACACAAAATATGGAGATAAAGGGTTTCTGCCTGACAGCGACGCCGGGATATGTTTTGCATTGGAGACGGAGACGCAGAGAGCTTGAAGGTCAGCAGCAGGGCCAAGCCACTCGCTGCATGGCCCTGCCACACTGTGACGTCTATCCTTGGGGTGTGTGTGTGTGTGTGTGTGTGTGTGTGTGTGTGTGTGTGTGTGTGTGTGTGTGTGTGTGTGTGTGTGTGTGTGTGTGTGTGTGACGGCTACGGCCCTATTGTCTGGCAGCTGGCCCGCTGCTGTCACTCCTCATCATGCTTTTGTGCGACAATGTAGTATGATCAAGTGGGGCGTTTACAAAAAAACACAAAAAGGTGTCCATACGATAACGTATTTTAACCAGACAATTTCACAGACAACATGAACTTCCAATAGAATAAATATGAAACGTATCAATGTGTCAGTGTTGGTGAGTTCAGACTATAGCCTTGTTTTAAATATGAAACGTATCAATGTGTCAGTGTTGGTGAGTTCAGACTATAGCCTTTGTTTTAAATATGAAACGTATCAATGTGTCAGTGTTGGTGAGTTCAGACTATAGCCTTTGTTTTAAATATGAAACGTATCAATGTGTCAGTGTTGGTGAGTTCAGACTATAGCCTTGTTTTAAATATGAAACGTATCAATGTGTCAGTGTTGGTGAGTTCAGACTATAGCCTTGTTTTAAATATGAAACGTATCAATGTGTCAGTGTTGGTGAGTTCAGACTATAGCCTTTGTTTTAAATATGAAACATATCAATGTGTCAGTGTTGGTGAGTTCAGACTATAGCCTTTGTTTTAAATATGAAACGTATCAATGTGTCAGTGTTGGGGAGTTCAGACTATAGCCTTGCCAAATATTATGGGGTCATAAGTCATACATAGATCAGCACCACAAGGAGATATTGCAAATGGACCCCCAAATAATTGGCTAAACACTAAGATTTTAATGGTAATAAATATATATTTTTAAATCATGTAAAACATAAAATTGTGTTTTTTTTTCTTAACCTTGAAACATGTGTTTTCATTATAACACAGGTAAATAAAACAAATATGTTAGTTCCTCTGATCCAAGCCACCATTGATTGACTGATTGATCTTCAAAATATCTCAAGATAAATAGGGACCCCTTTTTAATTTTTTTAAATAATGTTTTTTATTTAATTTTTATGTTTTCACATAAAGATGAATCATAAATGTATACAGATAAAGTGATACAAACTGGACCCTTTTTATCCCCAAAGGGTTGAGAACCGCTATCACCACTGATGTCACAGACCTCAACATGGAAGTCACAACGCTATTAGAGACAGCGGATCATCAGTGCGGTCGGGATCATTTGTATTCCGATGACACGGTGTCCTGATTATGCAGATTCAATATCCGAGTCCTTTGGTGGTGTTAAACAAAGCTGACTCTACAAGTCGGCAGCATGGTGGGAATGTGGCATATGCATGCATGCACGTGCGTGTCAAATATTTTACTCACTCCGTGAATACAAGGATATATTTTTGTTTGCATAACATTCCTTTATGGTGAATGAAGAATAAAGTAAATTGAGATTAACACCAGCAAAAATATATAAAAAACTCAATGCTTCACGATAAATCCAGCATAAGCAATAGTTCATTGAGGCACGGAAGGCAGAAGGTTATTATATATAGTTCCACTCATTCATTGCCCTTAGTAATTGTCTCCACCAGGCCTAAGGCATGGGGAGAGAGTATGTTTTGCACTCCGTCCGTGTGTGTGTGGAGGGGTGTCCGTCCGTCCGTCTGTGTACAGCTAATCTCTGGCACCGTTAACCCAGTCGATGCCAAACTTTGCACACACACTCCCTGGATGTCAACGATGAACCTCTGCCCCCAATTCTCCAGAACGGCCTGTTATAGCGCCACCAGGAGGCCGACTTTTGCAAAACATTTTTTTTTATATTACTCCTCCATATTTTGTCCCAAATCCTGCAAATCGTTACACAGTATCTCTATAGTCATGTGCTCAAGACGGATCTGTCCGATATTTCATATTCCAATCTGATTGGCTAATATTGGCTTTAAGTTTACAGGATTGACCAAAAAGCCTCAAATAATGAACGCAGCGTGCAATTTACGTGAAATCTTTCCTACTAGGCTGAGGAATATATCCCACCCTTTTCACATTGGCCTGTTATAGCGCCAGCAGCAGGTGGATTTTTTCAAAACACATTTTTGGAACAAAATGCCTCAAATCATCCAATTGCCATCCAAGGCGTAAGAAGAAATGGCACCCTTTTCACATTGGCTTATTATAGCGCCACCAGAAGGCCACAACCTGACCTGCCCTGGTGAAGACCTGTGCCACGAGGGGCACTTTTTCTAGTTCATTCTTTAAATCAGCTGCCTCTCCAGATCATCTACCTTCTCACTCATTCGCTACGAGCTATCTCATCCACGGCATGCCCTCATTCCCACAGTGCAATTCAGGTGGCCATCTTAAGCAGCCTCAGCTCACTACTCATTCTTCATGCTGAGCTGTCAAAGCAGCTCGTTCAGCATCTGTGTGAATACCGGTATTTCCCCCACCTCCCCAGCTTCCTCCCTGTAGTTCTTAGTCCAGGGGTTATGGGATATTATTGGATTGTTTGCAATTATGTTGAATTATGTGTTGATGTGTTATTTTAATTTAATTATTGTATCTTTGGCTTTGCTCTGGTGGGTCGTTGATATCAGAGCTGTGTATCGGTGCACAGATAATCGGAGATATCAAATGTGATATCAGACCTGTGTCTCGGTACGCACATTATCTGATATCACATGAGCAGAGCCACACCGGCATACTAAATTGCAATATTTTTTGCAAAATTTGCAAATTTGCAATAAATGGTTTATGGTCAATCTGAGTGTCTCAATGAAATGAATGTTATACAAAGCATCCATATTCATATTCTGATGGCCAAGCAGATTGTCGATCGGCTATAAGTTATTTAATGTAGAGCGAAAACATGAAACACATATAGAGCCCTGAGGGACTCTGGTCAACAACCTTGAAGTATGGGGTTTAATCAAACGGCATCATTGAGCACTACGGAGTCTACGGGGCATGGGAACGGACCACCAGAGGTGTGTGAAGGTCCATCAAGATTGCGTGTCTCGTGTTGTGTGTATGTCAGCTCTTTAGCCGACAAATGAGCTCCCCATGGTCGCTGGAGCGAGAAATCAGAGGCAAAAACACACTCCCTCTCACAAGTACATGGCTACGAAAACACCAACACATGCTTCAAATGAAACACAAACATGCACGCACGTCACGCAATGTGCTGAGAGGAGAAAATGTGCTCTGGTCAAAGAGTCATGTTTACCTAGCCTTATAACCTTGAAATCTTAGCGTCTCCATTCTGGGGGCGAAGATCCAGCGAAAATGGCTATTTTGTATTTTCGACTGGATATTTGGTGTAGAGGTAAATACTAGGAGACCTAGTATAGTGCCTTGGGGGATCCCGGTCAACCAAGTACTGTATATAGAGTGTAAGTGGTTAAATGTCTACGTGTTCAGAAAGAAGTGATAGAAAACAGAAACAGAGACTGGCAGGAAAAGAAAAAATACATGAAAGAAGGAATCATGTGAACGGCCTGTCATCTCTGACATTACGGGGAGACCTGTAATGGTGTCTTTACAGGTCTCCCTATACAATCAATCAGACCACTGAAATTGATTCAGAATGCTGCTGCTCAAGTCCACATCTAATACCAAGAAAGTAGAACAAACCACTACAGTTCTTAAATCCTTACACTGGTTCCTTGTGTGCCAACAAAATAAAACTAGAAAACAGTTCCCTACGGAAACTGCGTGGGCTCGCCAAAAGACGCAATGTATATAATGTACAGTAGAAAATGTATTAAAGCTGAAGGAAAAGTAAAAAAAAAATAATGTATAAAAAATTGTAAAAAGAATAAGCATAAATAATAAGTAAAAAAAAAAAGTTAAAGTTTTTTCTTAATAAGTTTTTAAAAAAAAAGTTAAAGTTTTTTCTTAATAAGTAAAAAAAAAAAAAGTTAATGTTTTTTTTTAATAAGTAAAAAAAAAAAGTTAAAGTTTTTTCTTAATAAGTTAAAAAAAAAAAAAGTTAAAGTTTTTTCTTAATAAGTAAAAAAAAAAAAAAGTTAAAGTTTTTTGCTTTTTTTAAGTTTTCATTTTTTTCAAAAAATTACTTTTTTTTCAAAAAATTACTTTTTTTTCAAAATAATACTTTTTTTCAAAATAATACTTTTTTTTCAAAAAAATACTTTTTTTTCAAAAAAATACTTTTTTGGGAAAAAATACTTTTTTTTGGAAAAATACTTTTTTTGGAAAAAATACTTTTTTTGGAAAAAATACTTTTTTTCATTTTTTTGCGTGCGTGCGTGCGTGCGTGCGTGCGTGAGCTGTGTAAAGGCCAGCCAATAGGAAGACATGGTGTGTGTGTGTGCGTGTGTGCGTGCTCTTGCGAGAGCTGTGTAAAGGCCAGCCAATTGCACAAATAGCAGACCTACAAGCTCACAAGGTATCACAGAGCAACTCATTGAGATCTTGTAACTTTAATGTCAGCCCTGTAATTAAGCCCTTATATGTCTCAGCTGTGGAAGTAAAAGACTTCCAAGTTCTATGCCAGTACTATGACTGGGAGATTAGAATGGTTCTGAATGGGGGAAAACTATGCCCGAACAAATTGCTCTATCGCAAAAAGTAAAAGTCGAATGCAAATATTTTTTTCGCTGTGAGTGGCCTGAGATATTGACGTACACCATGTGCGATTGTGGTGTTGGTACGATTGAAAATGTGGTTATAAGAGCGAGTTAAGAATTGTCTGCGCGATAATATCCTCGTAAGAATTATACAATGGAGGTCAATGAGCAGATTTGCTGTTTTTGTGTCACTTAAAAGGCCGTAGTTCACATTCTGTATGTCTCTGTGCTTTGGTGGTCACATTGTGTGAAAGAGGACATGTGTGGCTACAAAATGACCAAAGAACATGCGTGTAAAATGAATACTTTGGCCGGGACGACAATTTGTTTGGTAAATTTTCAAGGAAAGAATTTCAGTTTCCACACTCTAGTCAAAGAAGAGCCGCACTCTAAAATGGCACTAATTACGCGAAACGGCCTGCGATTGAACTGCGATTTCGGAAAAGCCGTTTAACGTATTCGAATACGGTTTGAACCACGAAAAAGTCCAGAGTCGTGTGAGCGTTCTAAACTTTAAATCACGTTTCTACGACAAAGTATGCCAGAGTAATGAGGCTGCAAAAGTGAGGTTGATTTAGAGATAAATCCCATACAAAGTCAATGGCAGGAAAAAACTATAAATAAAGTTAAATATTTTAAAAAGTATAAACTTTTTCAAAACAACTTTTTCACCAATGAAAGTTCAAAGATAGATGAACATTATAAAGTTTGAATGAAGTTTCAAAGTGAAAGTATGACGGAGTAATAAGAGCTCAAAAAAGTTAACTGTGAAAAATGGGACCTTTCTTCCATCGACTCTCATTATAAAGGATGTAAAAAAAAGTTAAAAAGTTAAAAAGTATAAAAAGTATAAAACTTTGTAAAAAGTTGTATGCAAGCACACATCACTGCAAAGAGCTGAACAGTTTGAAGTTTGAACTAAATTTCTAGCATAAAGTATGTGGAAGTAGTAGGGTGTCAAAAAAACGGCGGAATAAAGAATAAAGTATATATATAGGCTGGCAATAACTAGTGTGTGCTCGCTGTAGCGAGCCCACAATAATAAAATAGAAATACGATTAATTTGAATGGTTTGAATGGTTTAGGGTCAAAATACATTTATGATCTTGTTCGCGTACGATATCATGAACCATCCAGAATCCAGATCTCTCTGGTCTGCGGGAAAGGTCTGCTTTCTGTCCCTAAAACCAAAACTAAATGTGGGGAAGCAGCATTTAGCTATGCACCACATATCTGGAACAAACTCCCAGAAAACTGCAGGTCTGCTGCCTTTCATTGAGTTACTTTCCTTTTTTTATTTTCTGCACTGTAATTGTAATATTTTTTACTTCTTTTGTTTTATGCATCCTAATGTCATTTGTATAATTGTGTTTCCTTTGCTTGATGTTGATGTTGATGTGTAAAGAACATTGAATTGCCTTGTTGAAAATTATGCTATACAAATACAACAGCATAGTGAGCATACGACATTTATCTATGGCATATCACTCCAGGTCAGAGCCCCAATGACTTCCATTATATAATTAAAGCCTTTTTTATAGTATAAAACATATATACAAGTTAAAATACTACTTCTGTGGCATACTGGCAGTGTTAAACGTGGCGATTTACAAATTAGATTAGAACGAAGACTGAAGTTGAAGCTGCACTATGTAACTTTCTTTTTCTACCCGGATTTGAACCCGGGTCTCCTGCTGACGTTTTTACCACTGATCTAAGAGAGCCTGCTGCATGCTTGGAAAGGCTGTGTCCATGTAAATGTGCACGCACGCATGCACACATGCACGCACGCACGCACAAAATGGAGCTTTAACATGTATACTTTGTGAAACGTCTGTGCAGTATGACAAAAAAAAGTATGTCTTTTTGTCCTTTTACGTGGTTTTTGCCATTAGACCAATGTATTTTAGGGCCTTGAACAAGCATGTGGACGCAGGCTAGAGATGCATTCATGGTTCAGTCTCCTGGGACAGAAATGCACAATATTTCAGGTCTGATAAGCGTTACATCCCCAGACAGCATGCAGCCAGACATGGAATAACAAAGGCAGCTGGAGCAGCACTAAGCTACTAATGGAGAGACTATCTGGAGAGGCATGGAGGATGGGGGTCTTTCTGGCCGTCCGGGGTGGTCACCAGAGGGCACTGAGAGCCAGGAATAAAACATGATAAAGGCCACTCCCCTTCCCCTCCGCTCCCACCAATCTCCTATTATATTCAGACAGCCTCCAGCCACTGGGTGTCAAAGTTTAGTGTAGTGTTGCTGGCAGGGAGACACCTCATATCTCCATAATAATAATTTAAACATTTTCGGTTCTTTCGTAAATGAATGACCTACTTTGTCATACTACAGTGTCACACAAAAGTAGCAAAAAAGGCTGCTGACAACGTGTCGCAACGTGATCTTGTGGAGCGGCTATTATTGCTGTCTGTCTATGGGTTTTACAAATTAATATTGAACCAATTAAAATATTAACAAGAGCTTGTGACCAAACAACTAGGCTACATTGGATCCATTGGATAATTTTTCTGTAACTTTTTCAGAAAAATAACATACAAGGTTTCAGACCGACAGCAAAATGTTATATAGCTATAGAAGGGAATCTGAAAGCAATATTGCAAAGACGTGGCGCAGCCATGTGTGAACTGAACGCACTGTCTGACCCTCTGGCTTCCTCTGTCCCCCTTTCAAGATCACTGCTAGAAGACACTGTGGGGACCTCGTCAGACCCCTTAAAAACCAATCTGAAGGGATCTCTCTGTGGGAATGTGGCCCATGGCCGTTGGACAACCGCTATTCCCATGTGATGGGAATAGCAGAGTTTTTTTGCACACAAAATATTCGATTTACAAGCTCACAGCGCATCACAGCGCAACTGGGAGCTTGTAGATCGTCTATTTTCGCTACGTTTTTGCGTGATGAAGTAGGATATTAATTATTAATACATTTTTCACATTCTGGTAGCCAATTTCCCATTGAGGTTGGCCAAACTTCTCAGGTGCCCAATCTTCCTGTATTTTTTGACAGGGCAAACCTCTGCATAATTACAGGTCCTATAATAATGGCAAGAGCAGGAAAACCTGTCTGAGGTTTGATGTCTGGTAATTGTGCGGGAGAGACACAGTCGAGGAAAAACTAACGAAGGCTCCAACACCCCCTGCCTGCAGCTGCCATCACCTCAGAAAACAAACACTCCGCGAAGCACATGAGAACACGTCAAAATAGCCTCTAAAAAGCCACATCACCGCGTGATGATTTCAACACAGCTCTATTTGAATACTGAATGCCTGGCGAATGTTCAAAGGAGTGCTCAAAGGGAGCCTTCTTCCAACGAACGGAGGGCTGGGGCCCCATTATGTAGCCGTCGTGCCGCTTAATATCAACCTCTCTCCTCTGCGAAATGACATTCATTAAAAGCGGTCTGGAAAAAGAGAAAGAAAGGGGGAGAAAAAAAAGGAAAGAAAGCTGGGCCTGGCTTGCAGCTCAACCTCTTATCAGACTTCTTAAGTGCCCACGTGTCCTTATTTCTGCTTCAATCCCATTCTATCCATTCATTACCCAGCAGTTCCATTTGATCCAGGAAAAAAACAAAACACAAGCCAATTAAGCCTCATTTAATTTTTGCTCTGTCGCACGATGGTGTCGTGGGGCCGAAAACAGGCGACCTACAAGCTCAAGGCGCACCGCGTCCACGCCGTGAGCTTGTAGGTGGCCTGTTTGTGGCCCTGTGACACCGCCCTGTGACACCGCCATGTGACACCGCCCTGTGACACCGCCCTGTGACGAAGGTCACTCCAAGCAGGAATTGGCCATACACAGTGAAAACAATCATGTCAGCTGTTCTTATTCCACGAGTGCTTTGTCTCTGGGTCTGAGAGCTCTTTTGTCCCGGCCGTCTCCCCTTCCCATCAGGTGATGCCTGCCTCTCCCTCCCCCTCCCCCACAACCCCCAACTGTAGCTGTACTATACTCTGTCTTATTTACATTCCATTATCTGTATTTTAATTCTGAACAATTGTATCCAGCTGGGTTGCCATGGAGACCATTATTGGTGATAATTCATAGTGATGAAGACATGTACTGTATCTCTGCTGTCGGGAAGACACCACCTATGTTCATTTCTCAGCAAATGAAAAATATATTTTTTTAAGGAAATTAAGAAAACCTTATATTTTTTAAAACTAAGCAATATTGCCCCATCAAAGTTGGTATTGTGACTTTATATATTGTCAATTACTTGCATAATATAAGAAGGGGAGAGGTGGTGGAGTTAGAGCTGCTTTAGCAGACAGTTTGAGGCAGGGTCCAATGTAAGTGCTTTTTATACAAAAGTATTGTCAACAACATGTAGTACTCGTGTACTACGCAACAATTAATCTATATGTAGAACGTCCAAATTCACACTCAAAATGTTTCAGAAATAAGTATGAAATCGGATAATGTATATGTTTTGTAATATAGCCTAATCTAAATCTAGTGCAGTGGAGTAAAACACACAGCACAGTACTTGCCTCTGACATGTGGTGGAGTAGAAATAAAAAGATACAGTAGGCTACTTCAAGTACATGTGCTTAGTTTCTTTAGAAGCATAAATATACGGTACTTCAGTAGATGTACTTAGTTTCTTTACAGCGATGTCAGTGACGCTGACGCAGCACGTCCCAGAATGCAAGAAGAACGTGCAGGTATCTGAAGGCGGCGTGATGACGAATGACGTTTAGAAGTTAAGTTTTCGCCTCAGCTCACGAAACAAAGTCGTCTCAAAACCCCAACGTAAACACGAGAGAACAGAACGGCAGAACAAATAGAATGGAGACAACATTCTGTCTGCCTCTCTGTTCTACTTGAGGTAATTATTATTCTGACCGCCAAATTGTTAATTAGTTTGACTAATTGCTGAAGGAGTTGGAGGGGGGATTGATTGTGTTCTTATCATCTGGCAAGGGGCCAAATAGGAGGGAGGGAGGGAGATACAGACAGACAGACAGACAGACAGACAGACAGACAGACAGACAGACAGACAGACAGACAGACAGACAGACAGACAGACAGACAGACAGAGACATACTATTTGTATGCGTTATATTTTTTATTTTAATACTGTAGTTATTACATTCATGCCAATAAAGCTATTTGAATTGATTTGATAGATACACTGAAAGACAAGAAGACACAGAGAGAGAGAGAGAGAGAGAGAGAGAGAGAGAGAGAGAGAGAGAGAGAGAGAGAGAGAGAGAGCATGTAAACCTCAGGTCAGTGTGGTTGGGTGGTTCAGGTTCACTATCCAAACCTTAAGGCATCATTCTGCAGCCCCACCATGCAAAGCAATTAAGATAATGATTTGAATGGCAAAAGGAAAACACAAAGCTACCTGGCTGGCATACAAGTACAGCACATTTGCCTTTCAGCTTTTATGTGCCATACAGGAGAGGGGACAGACAGTCCTGTGTGTGTGTGTGTGTGTGTGTGTGTGTGTGTGTGTGTGTGTGTGAGCCCCATTCTATATTTGGCTGTTTGAAAACCAATATATAAGCTCAAGTCCAACATGTGTGAAAGTGTGGGATTCAACAATTAAGCAATATTACACGAGAGGGTGTAGTTTAACGTGATTATTGCCACGACAGTGAAGCAGTAAGGAACGAGACGAAGTCGAGTTCCGCAAGCATCACTGAAGTGGTGTTAGTTTTGTACGGAGCCCCTGAATGGCCATGCATTCAATTACATAAGACCACAATGGAAGCAACTTAAACAAGTATACCCAGGACATGTTGTGTTATACTTTTAGCCTTAATATTTGACTGTACCACGTGCTGTTTACATTTCCGACTAATAAAGTATAAACATGACTTATTTTCTATCAATCACACACCCCATTAAGCCTTATGAATGTACTGTAAGCCAATCATCAAATGATTGGCTCGGGTATGCGGCAAACACAAAAAACAAATCTCAAATCTTCAAGGCTTCAGGGGGCGTGTAATTGAAAATAAGTAATTTTGCCAAAACAAAGCGATCACCTACAGGCAGCAGATCTGCGTGCATACAACCCATAGCTACGTTTGAAAAGCTTTTGCCTGTGTCCAAAATGAGAGAAGCCAGGTTGACTGTTGAAAAAGTATACTAGTGTTATTTATGGGATGAAATAGCAACGACCGACCAGTAGATGTCACTAGTGCAGTGACATAGGACACAATCCCCTGCCGGATTGCGTTGTGTCGGTCCCTGGCTGCACATCTCTTCATAGCGGAGACTAGCGGAGCGGGCGGTGCTATCAGAGAATGGTCCGCTACATAGGATGAGTCTGCATCCACGCCTTATAAGCTGTTTGGTGACAGCTAGAGTCAAGATACCAGACAGTGTGACAGTGAGAGGGACAGCAGAGGGCCATCGTTGTGGCTAGAAGACCTGTGTGTTCATCCATGCTTGAACACAATCACACTTTCTCGCGCGCGCGCACACACACACACACACACACACACACACACACACACACACACACAACAAGAGAGCTGGACATCTCCTTTTCATTACCTCATCTGAATATAGTATTCAATGACTGAAGAGAGGGAACCCCATTGGTTCAGCTGTGTTGTGTGTGGGTGTGTCCAGTATGTGTATGAGTGTGTGCGACTGTGCATGCGTTTGTATTAGTAAACTTGTGAAAGCCAGATGTCCCCCATACAAAGTAGAGTAGAATTTGAGAAATACCGGTAGACATATAAGGACCATTTCCCTGGTCCTCACAAGAGAAATGGTTAGAGTTAGGTGTGTGGGTGCGTGTGTGTGTGTGTGTGTGTTTGGACTTCCCATGGTTTGGTTGGAGAGGAGGGGGGGTGCTTCTGCTTATCTAACGTCTGGCCTGTACAGCAGCTGTTGACATTCAACCACATATCAGTCAGGGAAACCACGGCTGAATAACTCAACATTCTGTTTACGGCCATTTACGACATGGCTGGGCTTTTCTCAGAGCGCCGTGAACCGAGACGCAGCACACATCTGACATCTCCATCTGTGCACTGTTCTTGCTATTAGGCTGTAAATCGTCGGGTCCTCCCGAGTGCATACACACACACACAGACCATAAACAAAGTCAGACTAATAGATATAGCTTCCAACATCAAGACCATACTGCATCGCGGAGGCCTGCAACAAAACCAGGAAGCCGTTAGAATCGGGTCCTCAGGTATGTTAGCCACTGATGACCTTCCCAGCACCATGACCAAAGGGATGGACAGAAAGATCACAGGCACGGCAGGGGGGGCTGAACCACCACATCCTGAATTTCTTAAATTTCCTTCTTTAAAAAAAATCAGACCCGTCTGAAGTGAGTGGTACTGTACTGTACTGTACTGCTCCCTGGCTTGTGTGTGTGTGTGTGTGTGTGTGTGTGTGTGTGTGTGTGTGCACTCTATTGGCCACTTTCGATGCTGCAGCCACGTACATACACATACGTACGTACATACATGTACACATACACATACACACATAGCTCTGCATAGGAGTGGCGTTAGCACCACTCAAAAATGAATGCCCTTCTTCGTCACACTACATGGTGTCACACGAATGTTGCAAAAACAGCGAATCTACAAGCTTGTAGATCGACAATCTTTTCCTAATTTTAGAAAAATAAATGTAAGCAAGCACAGTCTCCACCTGACAGAGGCCATGTTAAGCCTGCAGAACTTCAGGGATCAACAACTGCTCTCAAATATAATGTCTCTTATGCTCTCTCTCTCTCTCTCTCTCTCTCTCTGTTGTTTTTTCCTGATGACGTGACGTGACAAACATCGGTGATGTTAGCCAGTTAGCCAACCAACCAACCGAGCTGCCAGCACGGCCAAATAATCAACAAATCCAGCTAGCGATGGCTTCAAAGACAGTCAATGTCTGCCAACCTCCCCATCTACCAGCAAAGCTTGGGGTGTAAATAACAGATTTAACTAGATAAAGTGCAACTCGGGGCACAGGTCTCCACCATGGCAGGTCAGGTTGTGGCCTCCTGGTGGTGCTATAATAGGCCAATGTGAAAAGGGTGCCATTTCTTCTTACGCCTTGAATGTCAATTGGATGATTTGAAAAGGTGTTTTGCAAAAATTCCACCTGTTGGTGGCCAATACGAAAAGGGTGGGATATATTCCTCAGCCTAGTAGGAAAGTCTGTGAAAGATTTCACGTAAATTGCACGCTGCGTTCATGATTTGAGGATTCTTGTTCAAAATGGGCCAATCCTGCAAACTTTGAAAGCCAATGTTAGCCAATTAGGATGGAATATTATGAAATATTGGACAGATCCGTCTTGAACACATGACTATAGAGATACTGTCGCCTGATGGAGGGAAAGGAACTGGTTGGAATAACGTGTTCCTTCCACGCGCTACGTCCAACCAGGGAAACTCCCCTCTGTCAGGTGTAAAGGAGCAACTTGGACACTCAGGCATGAAGGGAGCATGAGTTAAGTCCCTTGCTCTCCCCAGGTTGGCGGAGGGTGTGTAGAGCCCAGGATCACAGTAGATGATTGGCACAGGGGTGAAAAATGGGTTACAAAATCGTGGGATAAGAAATATATATATATTAAAAAAAAGAGATACTGTAACGATTTGCGGGATTTTTGGACAAAAACTGGAGAAGTAATATAAAAAAATGTGCTTTACAAAAGTCGGCCTATTGGTGGTGCTATAACAGGCCGTTCTGGAAAAGCCAGGGCAGAGGTTCATCGGTGGCATACAGGGAGTGTGTGTGCAAAATGTGGCATTGACCGGGTTAACGGTGCCGGAGATTAGCTGGTAACAGACGGACCGGCGGGCACGCACACAGACAGAGTGCAAAATATACTCTCTCCCCATGCCTTCGGCCTGGTGGAGACAATAAGCCCACAACGCGTCTCTTCCACAATGTGTTGGTCGGCTGTTTCTGTCTTGCGACGACGAACCACAAATAAGTTTTAACCAGTAAGCGAGCCAATCAATCACTCCCCCAGCTGGATTTAATCTCATTCAAATCAAGCCATTTGGTTGAAAATTGGATGATAGCAGAACCAAAATGGCACCGTGTCCGTGAGAGGACTTATTGGAAGTGACTGGTGGTTAAAAGAGCTCTTTGATTGGCAAGTTGAAGTATTCCCCCCCAAAAAATCACAGACATTCGCCAGGCCTGAATTACAAGCCACAGAATTTCGTTCCTGGATGCAACAATAGTAATATCGGACATGGCATGAAAACATGGGGGAAGTTCTCATTTAAAACGTTTGTCACTGCTGGCTCTTTTAGTGAGAATTATAAACCGGCTGTGGGAGGAGATGTTTGGATTGTAACCAATCCTTCTGGGATTCTTTTTATTACCAGTAGTTGACAGGAAGACCCCGACCTGCTGACTGGGCCGACACCAACTAATGACTATTTATTTCATCTTGTGGGTGACATGTTTCAACTTTAAGTCATTAAGTGAAGACCGTATTGTTTGTTGTTTTCTCTCTTGCATGGCTACTTTGAAGTGATTCTCCCATAGTTTGGTAATGAACTGTGACTTCAATTTTGGGTTGCAATGCTGGCGTGCCACTGGCAATTCTATATCAGACAGCAGAAGACTGTAGCAGAGCCCTTGTTTTGACTTCCTATAATTAGAGGGCTGCCGAGTACGTCTGACATAACAAATGTTCAAAATGATACAATAAGCTGAGCCATTCCTGGGCCTGGCGTCGATACACAAGCATCAGTGTCTATTCACAGCATATTGCATACAGTATATCCAACATAAATGTAGCGCATTTTCCCCTTTAAAAGCTACAATCTGTAACTTATTTTTATTTCAGATGTTACTTTAACCATCCTGTATGGTAGAGCGGTGGTTCTCAAACTGGGTTTCGTGCACCTCCAGGGGGTCCCCAGAAAAGGCAGTTAAATAGGACTAAACCTTAAACTTAGGCCAATTTACTTAAATATTGCCTATTTTGGCCTATAAGTCACACTCTTATTTTGGCCTAAGTCACACTAATTTTACTAAAAGGGGCGGCAACATGATCCTTTTCAATTAAGACTTTGGCGATTTTACCAGGGGTGGCCAGTGTTATGAGGAGCTGATTTAGAAAAAAAGTCAAAAAGAAAGAAAGTGACATGGGCTTTAGTTTAAGAAGGTGAGGATTTGTAGAATGGGCCTGGGGTGTCACTGGGTGAAGTTGGACCTGTGAATAGGAACCATACCATGCTGTTTGTCAGGACTGGGGTCACAGCAGGAAGCAGAGATTGTTACAGACAAGATGCTTAGTTTCCTGTCCAACACATCACTGCCTGCCTGGTCACTTCTCGCAGGAGGAAAAACATTCTTGGGTTCTTTATTGAAGTTTGAGAAGTGTCAATGAGAGCCCTGGAGCCTTCCCTGTGCTCTATTGAGTCAGGATGTGGATGAATAATTCACACAGGAAAAGGTACATGGCTCTAGCTATGCTGCTGTAGTGTGTATTGTTGTTCTTGTTGTTACTGTTTCTGGGTCAGAACTGAACCGACAGCCCAGAAAACACACACATGCAGGAGGATTTCAGACATTTTTGCCATTCTTTTTTGTTTTCTTGAGCTACTTTTCAGCAATGCGCCGCTTCATGTAAAACGTACAAGATGCGCTAGGGTGGAAAGCCTGAGACCTCTGTCGCAAGTCTCGCAACACACTATTATACAATATGTATTGTGTGTGTGTGTGTGTGTGTGTGTGTGTGTGGGGGGGGGGGGGGTCCTTGACCTGAAACCCCTGGTCTACACCCTCCCCAGAACAACCAGTAGGGGGCAGCAGCGGCAGGGGCTACAGTATACAGGGCATAATGATTAAAGGTAGGGTAGATTTTCTTTTGTTAAAATAAGTGTAAAATGGCGCTATATTCTGTAATCATTGCATAGAGTTGCTTCCTCTGTAATAGGAGTCTCCCCATCAGTTATTTTGTAAACAGAAAATGCATTCTCTGATTCAGATCAGAATGGAGAGGGGAGGGGGGCAAGTAAGAATATAAAATAACTAAAATAGCACCACTATTATAAATTATATACTGTAATTACATAGGACACTCACAACGTAGAGAGTAATTAGATGCATTTTTGACACATTTTCTCTATGATTCTGAAGGCCTCATTGATCACTCACTTCTCTCAGACTGCTGGGTTTGTTCGTAACTCGACACAAATTAATTACTGCAAATACAGAGATGGCCCCTTTCCTCATAATAGTTTCATCACATGATCCTGGATTTAAATCAGTAGTTCTCCTGTGTTTCAGTGCCAAACACTCCCAAAATGTAGTCACAGACCCTAAAACATTTTGTGGCAGGGGACCCCCAGAACAGAACATTTGCGTTACGTTTAACTTCAAAATTAAACATTTTCTGATTTTCCAATTTCTTTTCAAAAATAGCAGATGTACAAGCCTCGTAGTGACCTGCATTTTTTTTAAACTACTGTTCTAGTCTAAACCAATGTTCTAAGTCCTTAGATATACACAGATGCTTTTCCAGTTTTAATGGTCTACTGCTATATATACAGTAGTATCCAGTGTGAATGTAAATATGGCAATATCAGACTTATTTCTCTCCTTACTCTCCTTATCACATCACATAGTGAGGATGGTAATGAGTTCCAGCCATGTGAGTTTATAAAGCAATATCTCCCTCTTTCTTCTCTCATGTCTTCTATAAGGGTAATTCACACACGTTATTTTTCTCTGCAACGTTCTAAAGTAACACTCGTAACGTATGCTCCATTATATACAATGAAGTATTTAAGTCGGGCTTAAAGTGGTATTGTCTCGTCTGCGCTAATCTTTGGTCTGAACTAGGCTTTACACAGGATATGGCTGAAATACTACTACCGTGTCCCGGCTAAAGGCCTATTCATAGTCTGGATTTTCGGTGGTGAGGTGATCACCGCTCCGGTGGTGAGCTGACCACCAGAGCTGAAATAACGTTGAGCGGTGGCGGTGGTTTGCTCTTCACCGCGGCTCGTGACGTCATGTTGTAGTTCAGTGGTCACCCCACCACTGAAAATCCAGACTATGTATGAGCCTTAAGCCTAAGGCTAATGCAGCCTCCTGACCGTCTCTGAGGTGAAGAGGTAAGGCTAATGCAGCCTCCTGACCGTCTCTGAGGTGAAGAGGGAGGCTAATGCAGCCTCCTGACCGTCTCTGAGGTGAAGAAGGAGGCTAATGCAGCCTCCTGTCCGTCTCTGAGGTGAAGAGGGAGGCTAATGCAGCCTCCTGACCGTCTCTGAGGTGAAGAGGTAAGGCTAATGCAGCCTCCTGACCATCTCTGAGGTGAAGAGGGATGCTAATGCAGCCTCCTGACCATCTCTGAGGTGAAGAGGTAAGGCTAATGCAGCCTCCTGACCGTCTCTGAGGTGAAGAGGTAAGGCTAATGCAGCCTCCTGACCGTCTCTGAGGTGAAGAGGTAAGGCTAATGCAGCCTCCTGACCGTCTCTGAGGTGAAGAGGTAAGGCTAATGCAGCCTCCTGACCGTCTCTGAGGTGAAGAGGGAGTTGCAGCCTTCTCACCGGCTCTGCAGTCTCTCACTGGGCTCGATTTTGTGTGTCTTAACCCATTTAGACCTGAGGACGATTCTACAAATGACTTCCAAATTGTGACTATGTTTCTATGTCAGTCGTTCTCAAACATTTTCATGTAAAGGACCCCCAAATATATATGTAATTGGCCACTGACCCCCATCTGAAAATATGTTGTTCCAGGGACCTTCCAGAATGTTCGCTCTGAAATATTCAAAGATTTGCACAACATTTGCACTACACTACGATTAAAAAAATAGCAGACCTACAAGCTTGTATCGCGGCACTCGGTGCCGCGCTATGAGCTTGTAGATCTGCTGTTTTTCAATAACTAAAGTATAACATAATGCTTAAAACAGCAAAAGGGGTTCCCGACCAAGTACCAGGAGGCTGCACCTCCTTCCCCACTGCAGCAGAGACAATGAGGAGTCCAGGAGCAGAGCCCTTCCCTCTGTTATTCAGGGAGATAAAGGCAGCAAATTAATGAGGGACCCCCTGAGGGAAGTGGAGGATGGAAAAGAATCAGACAGAACAGAGAGAGCGAGAGAAAGAAAGAAAGAATCAAAGAGAGACAATGGAGGAGAACTTTGGCCGAACTAGACTAGTATTATCATGTTTGTCACTGGCAGATGAACTATTTCACTTTCAGCCGCAGCAGTCTGAAGCCGCAGCAGTATGAAGTGCACAGCGTTGGTTTATATCAGAGTGTAAAACGGACACACTAACCCTTTACGTTATATTAAGGGCTCCAGATTTGAGTGTGTGTGAAGGGCGGTGAGCGGAGTGGGGGGGGACGGAACGATGACTCTCTGCCGGAGGAGAGATAAAGGCCATTACCACTGGTAATGGCCTTACCCCTGGTAATGGCCCTCAGCAATTGGTGTTGCTGAGCAACAGCAACACCAGAGGGAGTGACCATGATCTTGTACTACCCACATTTAGAACAAACATGGGAAAATACTCATTCCACCAAAATGTGAAATACCCTGACACCATCCATGAAAAGATGTGTAACACTGGTTTCTTCCAAAATTGGCCTGACCACAAGGGGAGGTCTTGAAAGCAGGTGTCATTCAGTGCTGCGTTTTTTCATTTTCCACTTTTATACTGTTCATGTGTACATAATAGTGTTTACATTGTTTGTGCTTGTTGATGAATTGAATACATAGCGACCACAATGGAAACAAGTCCCCATATATCCCTCACATATATCAATCACATAAATCAATCAATCAATCAACCAACCAACACAACTCACGTGTCTGGTGAGAAAGTGGTCCACCTCGTCCTGTACTTGACGCTGACACTGGGGGTGGAGTGCCAGCAGGTAGCAGACGAAGGCCAGCGTGTTGCTGCTGGTCTCGTAGCCCGCCAGGAGGAAGATGAACGCCTGGCCCACGATCTCATCCTCCGTCATCGTCCTCTTGGGCGCCGCCGGGCGCCTGGCGGACGCCGCCGCCGCCGCCGCGGCCTCACCGCCCTCCGGCTCCGAGGCAGACTGCTGTGCATGGTGGCTGTGTGAAGGAGACAGCTCCGAGGCAGACTGCTGTGCATGGTGGCTGTGTGAAGGAGACAGCTCGTCTGCGTGGTTCACCACGTCGAAATGCTCCAGCGCCACGCACTCCCTACTGCCCCGCGCGTCCAGCATCAGCTGGAGGAAGTCCCGCCGCCTCTGCGTGAACGCAATAAGAGGAGCTGCCGGTTAAAATCCTCCGTTTTCTCATGTATTTGTTTGTAACTCAAAGATTGTACAAAAGTCCCACAATAATGTTTGAATGATATTGCCCTCGCAATGGGTTGATGGGAGAACAGCACGAGGCTGGCAGACACACAATGATTCATGTTACAGATGATGTGTCCACGGAATCCAATCCATTTTCCACGTACAATATCCCACATGGCCGTGTGTATGGCAGATAAGACCCACTGTTTCCTTATGCAATTCTGGAAATTCAACTTAACAATTCAAAACGTCAAGTCAAACTATCAACTATCATCTGAGCAGCGCTGATGAAATACATTTGTAACATTTAGCCGTTATTACATTGTTTCTTACTTGGCTACCAAGTTGAATACCATCAAGATTGGTTCTCAAAGTGGGGTCTGGGGACCCCAGGGGTCTTTGAGAGGATTCCAGGGGGTCCCCAGCTGTCCAGTAACTCTGAGAGTGTACAAATGAAACCTCTCAGAGTTAACCCATTTGCATTGTTGTGGCATAATACATACCAAGCTGGGGGTCCTTTTAATTAAAGGGATTGTGACATAAAAACTTTTAACATTCAGTATAGATTTTCTGTGGTCTGGGATTTTCTGGCTCAAACAAGTGCTCTGAATTGAAGTGGCGTATACGTAAAGCATTCTGATGTTCTAATCGTGGTGTGACACCGGGGATGTTCAGAGCTCAGAGGATAGAATAGATTGGTCATTGTGTGACTGACTGTGGTGTGACACCGGGAATGTTCAGCGTTCAGACGCACCTGCTCAGGAGGCTGCTCGTCTCTCTGCTTGATGATCTTCTGAATGCAGCTGATGAAGAAATTGTTCATGTCGTCTCGGTTCTTGTTGGGGATGAGGCGTGCCAGCGGAGCCAGGATGACAGGGAAGGCGACTGCATGGGGGAGGGGACACACACAGTTGAGTTAGCAAGGGGTGTCATTTGGGGTCTCAAGGGATGGCAATTGCCATGTATTTTCTCTGATTCATCTGACTGTTCTATCTCAATCCTTCTATCTACATGTGATGATGTGACACGTGTTTTCATTACTTCAATCATGCATTTATAACATTACTACCCCCCCCCCACACACACACACACACACACACACACACACACACACACACACACACACACACACACACACACACACACACACACAGACACACACACACACACACACACCAAAAGGAAATAGCTAAAATAGTGAATATATAAGCAACTTTAAATCTTCCGGTCAGGACATCTGAATGTGCACGTACATAGATCATCCATCAGAGAAGGAACAAACAGAATGTGCACGTACAATGTACGTGCACATTCTGTTTGTTCCTTCTCTTATTGATGATCTATGTACGTCGTACATAGATCATCAATAAGAGAAGGAACAAACAGAACACTGACTGAATAGTATCAGGATGGGTCTGAAGAACGTGAAGGAGAAGAACTTCTGGGCGTGGTGGACAAACGGGTCGTCGGGGTCGTTCTGAGAGTCCAGCTGCGTCCCGAACGCCACGCTGGCGATCACGTCCATGGTGAAACAACCCAAAGACCTGCTTGCACGCACACACACACACGCACGCAAACGCACACACACACACACGCACGCAAACGTACACACACACACACACACACACACACACACACACACACACACACACACACACACACACACACACACACACACACACACACATTTGAAATGTTAATTTATGTCCACATAATGGTACAGGAATACCTTGTACAAAGGACATAAACACTGCCAGTGCAGTTTGACAGTGGGAGAGCAGCCAGTTACAACGTGCATGGAAGGCAAAGCATCGTTACATACAGTACAGCTGACATGTCGGACACAGGGCAGCAGACATAAATCATGGATAAAGGAAACAACGCCTCCTCCAAATTGAACACACACACACACACACACACACACACACACACACACACGTGTACGTGCGTGCAGATGCATCAAGACAAACAACATAGCATGCAGCATGTTAATGAACTAATTTATTACAGTACACAATAATAATCCCTTCATATGCATACAACATCCTGCTTTCATTCATGTCACGAACCACACATGCAAAGAAGACAATACAACAGCCACTGGGACAGAGGAGGGGAATGTTTTTTACAGCTTCACCGAGCAGGTGGCTGCTAGGGCAAATATTCACCGAAAATTGCAGATCTACAAGCTCCCAACGTGTCGCTAGTTGAGCCTGTAGATGCTGATCGTCTATTTTCAGCGAGATTTGGCGTAGAGGAAAATACCAGCGGAAATGGCATAGAGCCCTGGGGGAACCTGTTAAACTAAGTAAATAGGGTTATTGTTCCTAGAAGCCCAAACTGCCACTGGCTCCTTTCCACGTGAAGGAGCGAGCATCAGCTCTACTCACACTATCTCCCAGATGACTGAACTTTTGAGACCACCCATAAAACCAAATTCCAATATTCAAATTCTTGGCCACCCGCTCACTCCCACTCGGGCATTCCAGCATGGCGGTGGCCGAAATATGTGACCATTTTGAGTTTGACTTTGGTGCACAACACCTCTGAATGTCAGATAATTGCTCGTTTAGATTGATTCCACCTGCTGCGCAGCACAGCGCTAATCATTGCACATATGCTATACAAAAGTATATAAAAAAGATCAATTGGAAACAGTCCGTTTATAGAGGAATGTAACGTGGACACGGACAGTAGTGTTTATCTGACTGCAGTGTGCACTGCAGTCAGACCTGCCTGAGAGGAGGCTGTGCTGCCTAACTTGTATAGCCTATATACTAATCTATTCTACACTACACCATTTAATAGTAACAATAATGTAGAAGATCATCCGTTTTTTTCTTGTCTTTCCAGATTGGTAATCACCATAATTTATATCTGTTCTCCAAAAATAGCTCATCTACAAGCTCATGCATGCGGGCTGCAGATCGGCTATTTTTGGAGAGATTTAAAGACATTATGTGCAAATATAAAATAGCTGTGATACTTATATGTAAGTGGTTATGGTGAAATAAAGCATTAACACTAGTTAGTTTGGAGGTGGCGAGGGGACTATGACATCACCGTTTCAGCAAATTAGGTGGCATTTGCTATACACACGGAGACGAGAAAGTCGCGTCTCCAAACTTTCCCACTCTGGAAGGTGGTTTAAAAATGAGCCGGTTAAATCCCCCAAAACGCTGTCTCCGTGTGGCAAAAAGGGCAGATCGGCTAAATACTTGCCCAGGTAACTAAAAATACGTCCTCGTCTGTACACCACCTTAGTGTAGTCTGCTCTGCTTTGTGCTTGTGTTTGGATGTGTAGCGCACGCGTGCGTGCACACACACACACACACACACACACACACACACACACACACACACACACACACACACACACACACAGGCGCACATGCGGCACATATAATTATGAGTGAATGGTGATATAATGTATTATGCTCTATAATGGCCTCAATTAGAATAATAATACACAGCCTCTCTTTATTTTCTTCTCTCACTGCAGAACTTCCTTTCCTTTCGTTGGTGCTGAAGCTTCAAGGGACATTTATTTGTGTAAAATGGCTGCTGAAGTTTCAATGTCCTACCTGGCTGCAGGGCAACTGTGACCGTTTCTGACCTAGGCTAAGTCATTCTCCATGTCATATGAAAGCAGGGAATCAGAGCTTCAATTGACATATTGGTTGTTCAGTTTGAATTTTGGAGATATGGCTTATAGAGTAATGTCTTGAGAAAACAGGCTTGAAAGGTTCACTTCTGTGGTCTCTAACATTACACCTAGCTACATGTACATGTCGATTTCAGCTCTGACATTTATTTCAGACATGCTCTAGTATGTGAAGAGTCTGCCTGTGCTATTAACTCATTTTGGATAAAATAAAATAAATAGTTTTTCTCCTCCTGAACAGTTGTTGTATCCGAATTAGTGTGTACACATTATTATTGAAGCAAGCACTCTTATTAACAATGTTATAGGCTACACTGTGGCCCACCCAATCCTTGCAGGGGGGTCCCAGGATTTTCAGAAACGCCACTGTTCAGAGCGAACGTTTTTAACTAAATTTTTTGCTTCTGGGGGGTCCCTGGAACAACATATTTTCACATGGGGGTCGGCGGCCAATTACATATATTTATGGGGGTCCTTGACATGAAATAGTTTGAGAACCACTGACATAGAAACAGGGTTTTTCAGAAAACTGTCAGGATTTAGAAGACATTTGTAGAATCGTCCTCAGGTCTAAATGGGTTAATACAATTTTGTCAAGGAAAAAAAGAAAAGAAAGAAAGAAAGAAAAAGAGCCTTGGGCGTTTAGAGTTATGAGCAACTTATGACGGCCCGTAAACAAGAACAATGTTCTTTCATGCATACATGATGGGCTTCATCTTGCGCCACCCTTATCCCCTATCCCTACATTTATTTGCCATTTTTTACTATTTTGAAAATCAATTTTAAAATAGTTCAACTAGCCGATCTACATCTACACGTTGTGAGCTTGTAGAGCAGCTATTTGCACTATTTTAAAAGGTTAAAAAAAAATAGTAAATAAGTTTAGGGATAAGGGTTAAATGTGCAGCAGTCTAGCAGAAGCTGACACTCTTGAATTCGGTTTGGCTGAATGAATGTACAGTATGAATGCATTATGTTATGCTTTAGCTGTTGAAAAATAACAGATCTACAAGCTCATAGCGTGCCACTGAGTGTCGCGCTACGAGCTTGTAGATCTGCTATTTTTGGAAAATCGTGAGAATGTGGCGCAAATCTTTGAATTCTTTCAGAGTGAACGTTTTGAACTAAAATCTTTGCTTCTGGGCGGGGTCCCTGTACCTACATATTTTCAGATGGGGGTCCGCGGCCAAAATGTCCTTGACATGAAAAAGGTTGAGCACCACTGACACTGACATTTAGAAGCCTTTTTTTAGAATGGGCCTCAGTCCAAAATGGGTTAAAGGTGTAGTGTATTGGACGTTGGTATTTGCCTGTGAATGTCGAAAGCTTCTCCTGACTCTGCGCGGGCATTCAGGTTGGTCATCAGGGCATCTGCTGCCGTGTTGATCAGAGGAACCATCTACAAGACAAATACATGATCAGGGGAATTATAAATTATAGAAAGAGTGTGAGAATTACAACTGGAACCAAACATTACATTTCCAGGGAAACTGCGTGTTTCAATCGAGGATGTGGTTGCCTTGACGTCTCTGCATCACGGCAGAAAGTCTCTGTTATTAATCTACATGTTTTATTGGTTACACTGTATGCTGTGTGACATTTCATTGACCTGTGGTTATATTCTAGCCATTTGCATTCAGCGCCATTAAGCAGATTGCATGCTGCATCGTTCTACTATGATTATTTCTATTAGGTTTTTAATTGTTTTGCGTGTGTGTGTGTGTGTGTGTGTGTGTGTGTGTGTGAGTGCGCACACACGTGTGTCTACTTTATTGGCAGCAATTGATTGCTTTATGTATATTGCTTGTTATTTGAAACGCTCAGAAAATATAATCAAGGTTGAACACTTTTTTCCTTTTAAACAAAAGGGATAAGCATGCAGGTTTGAACGGTGAGGTCAGATCAATTCCACACACACACACACACACACACACACACACACACACACACACACGACTAAAGCAGCCAAATCAATTAAAAGACCATTAAAGTCAGCACCATTACTGAGGTCATTACCAAAGGGAGAACGATGTCTGATGATGATAGATCAAACAAGATCTAATTAATTCATTTATTCATTAACGGCATCTCTCTCTCTCTCTCTCTCTCTCTCTCTCTCTCAAGCACGGTAAACGCAGTGTAATGAAAGTGTAGCCTTCAAAAAACTAAAAATGTATTAATATAAAACATTAATGCACAGGGGTGTTTTTGTAAGAAGACCAATGTACATTATAAACCAAAAAGAGAAATACAATATTTGAATTGTTTGCATTTTTGTAAAACTAAAGTAGTATTTATTTATTGATATATATACTGTATAATTATATATTATTTTTATCAAGAAAGATTTTGGACGTTTCCAAATGCATTATAGAGACACTCAATACATCAGTGTGGTTCTGTATATGCAGAGAGAGATGTCTACAAGGAGGGGGAAGTGCACAAAAGCATTATGGGCATTGTAGGAATTCAGCAAATCCAGTCAAACACACAGACTTGATTATTTTTCTGGCCATAGGATGCAAATTTCAAATTGTGCTACTGTTATCTACTACAAATACTATTAACATTGAGTGACTGCAGTTACTTCCAGCGGTGAAATGTCCCTTTAAGACCGTTTCATTAAAAGCCTTTTTCCAAAACCACTTTTTGCAGTACAAGAAAAATATGCCGATCAAACAGTTCTATCCAACCACAGAACACCCATATGATTGGCAATATAGCAATTAACAGCAAAAAATATTGATTGGAGAGAGAGAGAGCCGGTGAGAGAGTGGGAGCGAGAGGGGGGAGAGAGGGGAAGAGAGAGGGAGAGGGGGGAGAGGGGGAGAGAGAGGGGAAGAGAGAGGGAGAGGGGGGAGAGAGAGGGGAAGAGAGAGGGAGAGGGGAAGAGAGAGGGAGAGGGGGGAGAGGGGGGAGAGAGAGGGGAAGAGAGAGGGGGAGGGGAAGAGAGAGGGAGAGGGGAAGAGAGAGGGAGAGGGGAAGAGAGAGGGAGAGGGGAAGAGAGAGGGAGAGGGGAAGAGAGAGGGAGAGGGGGGAGAGGGGGGAGAGAGAGGGGAAGAGAGAGGGAGAGGGGAAGAGAGAGGGAGAGGGGAAGAGAGAGGGAGAGGGGGAAGAGAGAGGGAGAGGGGAAGAGAGAGGGAGAGGGGAAGAGAGAGGGAGAGGGGGGAGAGGGGGGAGAGAGAGGGGAAGAGAGAGGGGGAGGGGAAGAGAGAGGGAGAGGGGAAGAGAGAGGGAGAGGGGAAGAGAGAGGGAGAGGGGAAGAGAGAGGGAGAGGGGAAGAGAGAGGGAGAGGGGAAGAGAGAGGGAGAGGGGGGAGAGGGGGGAGAGAGAGGGGAAGAGAGAGGGAGAGGGGAAGAGAGAGGGAGAGGGGAAGAGAGAGGGAGAGGGGAAGAGAGAGGGAGAGGGGGGAGAGGGGAACAGAGAGGGAGAGGGGGGAGAGAGAGGGAGAGGGGAAGAGAGAGGGAGAGGGGAAGAGAGAGGGAGAGGGGAAGAGAGAGGGAGAGGGGGGAGAGGGGAACAGAGAGGGAGAGGGGGGAGAGAGAGGGAGAGGGGAAGAGAGAGGGAGAGGGGGGAGAGGGGAAGAGAGGAAGAGAGAGCGCAAAAATATGAGAGAGGGAAAGAGAGAGAGAGCACCTATGAGAGAGAGAGATTCTGTGAGAGAAAGAGAGAGATTAGTGTATGAACAGAGCATCTACATTACTTACTTGTGTGTGTGTGTGTGTGTGTGTGTGTGTGTGTGTGTGTGTGTGTGTGTGTGTGTGTGTGTTAAGGGTGTAACAATATAGTAACTGCATCGAAAAATTTAAGAATCGAAGTATATCGAAATAAAAACAGCAACATTGACTATGTATCGTATTATATCGTTTTGCAATGCAAATATTCGTTATCGAATCATTTTGCTATGAAAATAATCGATTGTATCAATAGTACATTTTTTGGTCCATCTGTATGTGAATGTGTAAATGTGAAATACTTGGACTGGAGAAAAGTTCTATATATAAATGCAGTACATTTACCATTTATTTGAATTGCTGCTTACCACCAGGAGCTTCAAACGCTTGACAACAAGTGATGACACCTTGATTACATGTTCTATTCCTAACAGCAAATTAACATTTTCATGGTTTTGTGAGCTAGTATTGCTACAATGAGACACAGATCTGTTTAAACAAGAAGAAGGGATGACAAGGGACGTTGAAGTGCAGTGTTTTTTCAGCCAAGGGAAACAAAACAAGTACAAAAGATCGACTAACCCAAAAGAGAACGCACGCACGCACGCACACGCGCGCACACACACACACACACACACACACACACACACACACACACACACACACACACACACACACACACACACACACACACACACACACACACACACACACACACACACACCGAGAGACAGATAAAGAGAGAGACAGAGAAGAGAGAGAGAGAGAGAGAGAGAGAGAGGAAGAATTGTGGCTGAAGGGCTACTGTAATAGCTCATTAACATGATGCATGCTATGTTGTTTGCCTCGGCATGCACACACGTACGTGTGTGTGTGTGTGTGTGTGTGTGTGTGTGTTTGCATGTGTGCGTCTCCATCAACGTCAGCGCATGCTGCCATTAGAAACGGTGGCTATACAAATTCAGAAACCTTCCCACACAGTGAAATCCTGCAGTGTTCATTTGCAGTGCTGTGTCCAAATGGACCCAAAGGGGTTTCCTTGTGCATCCCCTGATCTCTCCCATCTTCTATCATCAAAATGGACCCAAAAGGGTTTCCTTGTGCATCCCCCTGATCTCTCCCATCTTCTATCATCAAAATGGACCCAAAGGGGTTTCCTTGTGCATCCCCCTGATCTCTCCCATCTTCTATCATCAAAATGGACCCAAAGGGGTTTCCTTGTGCATCCCCCTGATCTCTCCCATCTTCTATCATCAAAATGGACCCAAAGGGTTTCCTTGTGCATCCCCCTGATCTCTCCCATCTTCTATCATCAAAATGGACCCAAAGGGTTTCCTTGTGCATCCCCCTGATCTCTCCC